>NW_027331869.1:90000-415020 GCF_033568475.1 Henckelia pumila | reverse complement strand
CCAGCTCTCGGCTGGGCCGAGAGCTAGGCTGGGCCATCGCTAGAATGGGCTGCCCGGGATCGTCCCCGGCAGCCCCAGAATTAAATTATTTTTTTTATTTTATAATTTTTGAAATTATAAATTTTGGGCCGATTGAAAATTGTTTCGATTGGTCCACGAGGAAATTGGGTCAAATTTGTTGGAACCCGGATTTTTAAGAAAATTAATTTTTGGATAAATTTGAATTTTTGGAAAATTTATATATTTAGTCCAATTAATTAAATTTCATGAAAATTGATTATTTTGGTACAATTGATAATAAAATATGATTTTATATATAAAATAAGATTTTATGTATAAAATATGATTTTATGAATAAATTAGATAAAATATGATTTTATCTGTTTAAATATATTGCCATTTAAAATTGCATGTTATCCAATCATTTAATTGAATTAAATAATTGAATAAAATGATGATCGATTACCATGACCAAATTTTTAGGTGTATGTTAAGTTGTTTACATTTGGTTTTTATTATTGTTGTTGGGTTTTATTAATGGGCTTGGTTTATGGCCCAATTTGATTTGTCATTTGTAATAAAAGTGGGTCTGGTTTATGGCCTGTTCTCACCCTTAAATATGTATCCCTACTTGTCATTGAAATTTATTGTAAATTTATTAGACTTAGTGGGAGATAAAGATTTGAAGACAATGGTGGGCCCAACAGACGATAAAGACCGAAGAAATGTAAATTGGAAGCTCAATGTAATAAGATTGCATTGCATACTTGCATATCACCTAGGATTGGATTTAGACTCGTGATTGGCAACCACGGATCGATTAGATCTAGGCTTCGATCATCCTTTATTTAATATTTGATATTATTGTTGTATGCATGTTTAGACTAAATTGCATGAATCCTGCAAGCATACAAATTTTTTTAATGATGAGACAAATTTTAAAATTAAAATCCCTCATTTTAAATATGATTTAAAATTAATATCAAGTTAATAAAAGGGAAATTAAATATAATTTATATTTTTCTACCTTCCATCAACTATCAATGCATGATAGTCGCGAACGTGGTTCATCTCATATTATTGGGAAGGCCCGTTCGCCGGAAAGCTGTGCATTGAGTAGATAATTGTTGTAAGTTGGGTGAAACTCCCATGGGATCACCTCATATTATTGGGGTCCACATGGCGACCGTCCATCACAACTTAATATTGATGGGTCAACTTGACATATCACTTTAAACGGCGTCATATTATTGGGCCCTTTATTGGATATGAGGTAAAAACATGAAGGTTGCTCTAGCAGCAATTGAACTCTACCTTTTTAAAATTATAATTGGCTGATTTTATTCGGAACTATAATTTGTAAATTGGGCTCCATGTTCCTACTAAAGAAAATGGTTTTCTCGTTTTTACTAGAGGGTGGTGAAATCGTAAAAATAGTGGGAGAGTAATTCATAAAATTATACTCGCCTTATTTTATGTCTTAGTAAATTAATTAAACAATCACTGATTATTGTCTGTTTCTTTTCAGTATATCTTTATAATGAATTCGCATAATCCACTGTTTTTTATTCTCGAAGAACACAAACTGACTGGCGCAAACTATACGGAATGGTTCCGCAAGTTGAAGATTGTCCTATGCTAGGAAAAGATTTTCTACGTGTTAGAAAAGTCTCCTCCGAAGGAAGCCCTGGCTGATGTGAGTTCGGAAGAATTGGCCAAACTTGATAAATGGTGGGACCATGATATCAAGACCAAATGCTACATGAAGGCTTCGATGTTTGATAAACTTCAGAGGCGATTTGAGGATGCAGTGAATGCTACTGACATTCACAAGACCCTCAAGGAAGTTTTTGAAGCTCAGTCGAGATCTGAGCGGTACGCCACTGTCAAAGAGCTAATGACATGCCGCATGCGAGATGAGACTTCGGTCCGTGAGCATGGGGTACACATGATTTTGCTCATTGAAAAATTGGTGACCCTAGAGTTGACATTGGAGCACGAACTGTGTGCGGACTTACTGCTTCTTTCTTTTCCTTCATCGTTTGACGGTTTTGTGGTGAACTTTAATATGAACAAGATAGAGGCCACCCTTGAAGAGATGGTCAATATGCTTGTCACTTATGAGGCCACATTCAAGAAGGATAAACCGGTTCTCTTGGTGGGATTCTCTTCTTCTACGAAGAAGGGGCCAAGTGCAAAGGGTAAGAAACGTTCTGCTCCACCTAGGAAAACTGGGCCCAAGAAGAAGCACAAGACCAAAGCTTCTAACATGGACAAGTCTGAAGATGTTTGCCATCACTGCAAGAAACCCGGTCACTGGAAGCGTAACTGCAAAGAATATCTCGAGCAGTTGCGAACTGCAAAGGGTATGTTTTATATTGAAATAAATGTTTCACTTAATACTACTTCTTAGATTCAAACTAGTGGTGAGCAAAATATCGGTTAAACCGAGAAAACCGACTGAACCGAAAAAAATCGGAAATTAGGTTCGGTTTAATCGGTTGCTCGATTATTTTTAAAAAAATATCAGTTATTTTGGTTTATTAAATTTTGGTTCCGGTTTTTTGAAAAAAAATCGGTTAAATCGAATAAACCGATAATTATTAATATATTTTTAAAAATACATATTAGGCCTAACTTTGATCTCCAAGTCTATTATTTCTGTTGGGCTTTTGGGATTATATACCTAGTTTGTCAAGTGTTTATTTTTGTTGGGCTTTAGGATTTATACTTACATACCTGATTTTATTTGCTTTAAACCTATCCCAACTAGAAAATATATACATTACTGATTATACTACGATTCAATATATACATTTTCCCGAACGATTTGAGATTTGTTGTGGCGCCCTAATTCCCAAAACCTCAGAATTCCTCTTCACTTCAGTCTTCACTCTTCAATCTTCATGAAAATTTTTGACCAAATCTTGGAAGATTCGAAATAAAAACAAGTCTGCAAGAACGCACACAACATCGAACATCGGTAGGCCTTCAACCCTTGAATTTCTCCCCTACGAACTCTATAACAGTTCCTTGAGTTTGGTTCTAGCGCGATCCTTTTGTTTTCGATGTATGTGGGCTGTGATTTTTCATGTTGACAGTATTATTTTTATGATTATTAATTTACCTTTCCTATCATTATTTTTTGCTTTTTTAATGTGATATTTTGTATGTCTAAATTATATGTGCAATAATCTGTAATGACATTAGGGAAAATTCGTTGTTTAATGTTTTGGATTAGTTTTATAGCCGGCTTTGGTGCACTTTGGGCAATTGAAGAACGATTGAAGACAGTATTTTGATTGAAGATATTGTGGCTATATTTTAAATCAATTTTATTTTTTTGCAAAAATTCCTTTTAAAATGTTTTTTTATTTTTAAATACAAAATCGGTTATTTCGGCCGGTTCGATTTTTTCAAAAACATGATCGGTCGGTTTGGTTTATTATATTTTTGGTTTGGTCGATTCGGTTATAACCGATTGCACACCCCTAATTCAAACTGACGAGATACTCTTTCAACGGTTAGGATGAACTATTGAATGGTTGGCTCTAAGTTCTTTGTGATCCTTGATGATATGATTGATAATCTGATATGAGTGGGTAACTTGAGAAAAAAGATGTGAAACTTGAGAGTGCTCAAAGAGATGCAAACTTATCACTTATGTCTTCCAATGTGCGCAAAGATTACTTGGCATCCCTTATATAGGTCGCATGGCCATAGTTCGACTCTAGTCTTCATTAAATGTTAGAAATAAAGATGTCTCATCTAATATTTACTCTTTGTACCTCCTCATAGATGCAAGAAGCATTCATTTCAAAAAATGGATGAGAGCAATTGTTGCAGTAGTTAAAGTGGAATGTTCGCAGGTATTACTTTTGGCAAAGATTTGAATACTCTGAATCTTGTGCATATATAACCATCAATTTGTCTGCTCTTAAAGTACGTGAAGAGTGACTTTTCTTGCACAAATATTTAAGTGGATTTGTCAGTTCAACGATAATATTTTCAATGGTCAGTAGTTTTAACTGTTACGAACAGCTGACATTAAAAGCCTAAAGATATGCTTTGACCAGTTTGCTTGTCTAAGCAGTTTAGTCCTTCCAAAAAGTTGGCAGTCTTGAGTATTTCCAGAACTGTTCTTAGACTAAATAGATCAGTTTAATCTTGTTTGAATAGTTCTGAACTAGTAGAGCTAGTTTGAACTTCCAAACTGTTGAGCGGTTGTCAGCAGTTGGATTTTCTGAGAAGTTAAGTACTTCTAAACCGTTAACAATCTTGAATATTTCAAGAACTAGTCTTGGACTAGCTGGGCTGGTTTAATCTCTTGAGCGGTTCTGAACTGGTAGAATTGGTCATGGACAAAATGAACTAGTTTAATCTTGCTTTAGCGGTTCTGAACCTGTTTAATCTTTCTTGAGCGGTTTTGAGCTGGTAGAACTGGTTTGAACTTCTGAACTGTTGATCGGTTGTCAGTCTTGAGTTGTATTGAACCGGTTGTTTACCTATAATACACGTGAAGGTTGTTTGCCCTATAACAATGTGTTATTATTTGTTATCACCAAAACTAAAGGACCTAACAATGCGTATCTTAATTATTTCAATAATATTTTTTTTCATATAATAAATATATTTTTCTAAAAAATTAATATTACGCCTTGTTTCAATAAGACGTGCGCCTCGTCTTGCACCTTGCGCCTCAGGCTCTATGACCCATTTATGCCTTAGTGTGCCTTGCACCCTTAACAACTATGGTTTGACCAAATCCGAGACCCATCCTACCGAGGAAAAATGAGACTTGAGACCTGCCTCGCCTCGTTACTTTTTTGGACCCAACCCGCCTTGCCATGCCACAAAACCCGTGGTTCCAACCCCATAAACCTGCTAAGTGACTTTTTTTCATTAACTCAAAACATTTTTAAATTCATCATCCTAGGTTGTATGGTAGTCGGAGACGGCAAAAAAGTCCTCATGCATCGGAGAATACGATGACAAGGAAAAGAGGTTGATAGCAAGGTTCAAGTAAACACCTCAATATTGATACCAAAGTGAAGATTATGACAAAGAGAACAAAAAAAACCCTCAACCAATTTTACGTATCCGGTGGAGGAAGGCGACCAAATCGGAAATGGAAACTGGTGGACAATTTTGAGCTTTGGGGAGAAAAAGTTACGGGGAGAGAGAGTGTTAGCCAAGATAGAGAAAAATTATGTCAGAGAGAATATAATATTTTTTTCATATATGGTATCCGTGCGTGCGTCGGTGTGTGTCTTATTTTACTATTTGGGGATAAAACATGACTCGTTTATTTTATTTCACCACCGATGTGTTATTATATTCAAATATATATAATTTAATATCATCTATCAATCCGTTATTTTATAATAAATATTTTTAAACAAATGATTTAATTATTATAATTTCTCAATTTAGAATAATTAATATTAATTATTGTCAATTAAACTATGAGGGCCCCGTTGATATGAATCTTTAATGGAATGAATAGCAAACACGATTATAAGAAAGAATCGCGCCCTCAATTCAGTAACAAAAAGAATCAAAGTGTTTTCCTGATCTTTGAAACAAGTAAAAATTTGAATATTCACCCCTAATTTAAAAGAAACTAGTAACAAATAATCACGAGAAACAATTGTGATTCAAGGGAACCTTTAAAGAACTTGTCTTTGACAATCCACGATGAAGAACAATCGACAAACGCCACAAAGTTGTTAAATTTTGATAAGTTTGATTTTTGGCAAAGCAAAAGCTTCAATAAAATTCTAGACAGAATTTTGATAGAAATTTCAATAATCTGAATAATGTTATTGAATAATGAATCAATCTAGTGTTTCATTGTTTACAACTTTGAAAGGCAAAAGATAACGCAAAACATGCAAAAATATAGTTTCCTAAAGCTCTCAAACTCTCAAAAATAGGAAATAAAAATAACAAAATAACAAAATCCACTGAACACACATAAACACGTCGCACTGTATGTGTGCATGGACCCTGAATAAGGGTCCGGACATAGATATGTGTTCCACGGCGATTTGAAACTGAAAAACACAATTACGTCTTCTCAGGGCATGGACCCCGCAAAGTGTGTGCACCACACGGATGTGGCACGGACCCTGGGCCTGGGTCCAAACCAGGTCCGTGCCTGGGTCTGGGCTTGGGTCCAGACTCTTCGAGGAGCTAATTCCGGGCGATTCCGAGCATATCTTGTTTCCTTGATCTTCATGCACTCGAATCATGTTAAAATATCTTCCAACTTTATTCCCCTGCTCCTCAACACATTTAAGACACGGTACCACGCTTGAAAAAATTCTTTGGAGTGCTTCCTTGAACCACTTGCTCCGGCCCCTATTCATTGGTCCTTGTGGAAGCTCCAATGGATCCCTCACATGCTTAGCAACTTGATCATCATGTGATTCAACCATGTTAGCATCATCCTCCTCTTTTTGAAAAGTATTTGTCCTCAAATATTGATCATCACCTACATCAGAGAAAGATCAGAAACATTAAAAGTTTTACTGACATTATACTCACCTAGAAAATCCAACTTGTAGGTGTTGTCATTAATCCTCTCAAGAACTTGGAACGGTCCATCACCCCTAGGTAATATTTTCGACCGTCTCTTCTCTGGAAATCTTTCCTTCCTCAAGTGCAATCAAACCCAATCATCGGGTTCAAAATCACCTTATTCTTCCCCTTATTTGCTTGCTTAGTATATTGCAAAAAAAAAAAAATTCAATGGTCGCTCACACCTTTTCATGCAAACTTCTAACAAACTCCGTCTTTTTCTTACCATCCATATCCACCCTTTCACTCATAGGAAAAGACAATAAATCCAAAGTGGTCAATGGGTTAAAACCATAAACAATTTCAAAGGGAGAAAAATTCGTAGTAGAATACACACTACGATTATAAGCAAATTCATCAAATGCCAAACATTCCTCCCAATTCTTTAAATTTTTCTTTATTATAGTACGCAACAAAGTCATTAAAGTTCTATTAACAATTTCAGTTTGATCAACCTTTTGAGGATGACAATTAGTAGAAAATAGTAATTTAATACCAAGTTTGTAGCATAAAGTATTCCGAAAGTAACTCAAAAATTTTGTGTTCCTATCAGAAATAATACTCATAGGCATGCCATGCAATCTAAAAATTTCACCAAATAACAAATCAACAACATGCGAAACATCATCAGATTTATGACACGCAATAAAGTGAGTCATCTTTGAAAATCTATCAACCACTACAAACACATAGTACCTCCCCTTCTTAGACCTTGGTAGTCCTAGAACAAAATCCATAGAAATATCTACCCACGGTTCACAAGGAACAGGAAGTGGAGTATAAATTCCATGTGATTGTTGTCTAGACTTAGCTTTCTTACAAGTCACACACATCTCAAAATTCCTCTCAACATCATGTTTCATGCGAGACCAATAAAAATGCTCATGCAAAGTTTGAAAAGTTTTAGTCACGCCAAAATGTCCCAGCAAACCTCCCCCATGTTCTTCCCTAACAAGAAATTCTCGAATTGAAGACTTAGGAATACACAATTTATCTTCCTTAAACAAATAACCACCATGCATATAGAAGTTTTCTTGTGGACCACGCATACATGACTCATAAATCTCACCAAAATCACTATCCGCAACATACAAATTTTTAGCATTCTCAAACCTCAAAACCTTAGAATCTAAAGTGGATAGAAGTACATACCTTCATGATAGTCCATCCGCTACCACATTTTCTTTATCTTGCTTGTACTTGATCACGTAGGGAAAATTCTCCACAAATGCTACCTACTTAGCATGTCTTTTGTTTAGCTTTTGTTGTCCCTTAAGGTGCTTCAAAGATTCATGATCCGTGTTGATGTGATCATGGATAGCTCACATGTGGATCAAGTGGCAAGGAAATTTAGAGATCCATTGGAGTTGCCACGTGGACTAATAACGAGGAGCCGAGCTAACGAATTCAAGAAGGCACTTCAAATGTTGTTGGTAAATTATCAAGATGGAGTTGGAGCACTTGAAGATCAATTTGAAAGTTGTCTATGCATCCTTGAAGTGTTAGAAGTTAAAAAAAGTGAAGAAAAAAAGTTTAGGGCATAAGATGTCTCACCCGAGCGCCATATATTGCCGCTCGAGCGAGCCTCATAAAATTTTTTCGGGCAGAGTGTTTCTCGCTCGAGCGCGGGTATTGTCCGCTCGAGCGAGATCAAGATAAAGTGCGGAATAGAACATCCTCCGCTCGAGCGAGCTGGGTTTTCTGAGAAAAACACACTCAGCGTGTTTGTGTGTGTGTGCGGGATTTTGATATTTTGATGTTATTTTCTTATTTTTTAAAGTTCTAATTATACTAAAAAAATTTCTAGATGATATCCTTGATATCTTTAGGCAATATTTTGCTATATATCTTATTTTTTATTGTAAACTATAAATACTTTGTTTATTCTCATTAATAATAATTCAGATTCAGTTTTATACAAAATTATTGAAATTCTCTCTAGAATTTTATTCAAAGCTTTGCTTTGGTTTCCAAATCAAACTTTTCATAGTTTAATCACTTGGAAACGTTTTTCAATTGATTTCTCACTGAAGATATTGTCAGACACAAGTTATCTAAAGATTTTCTTTGGTTTCTATTGTTCTTCATTTTTGTTGTTAATCGTTTCATCGATTAAAGGTGAAAATCCAAATTTTATTAATTTTACTTGTTTCAAAGATTGAGAAAAATACTTTGGATCTTTTGTTTATTGATTAGAGGGTGCGATTTAATTTATAGTTGTGTTTGCTAATCATACTCATCAAGATTCATATAATTTGGTATCAAAGCCAAGGTTTTGAATCAAGTAAGTATCTTATCTTCATCCATATCTGTTCTTCGTGTTCTTCATTCTTCATCTGAGTCGATTCTTTTCCAAATTTCAAAGTCGTTCTTGCGTCAATCTTGTCGTCCAAGTCTTCGTATCTTGTGCTGCAAGTTATCTTAAAAAAAATCGGTAAAAAATCTGAAGGGGCCGGAAAAAAAATTGTAAAACAAAAGTGAATAAAGTAACTTGTGGTCAATTCCTTTGTCTTTGTTCATCCTTGGGTGCGAATCAAAGTCAATTCGTCCATAAAAATTCCTTACTTGTTTGCGCAATCTTTGTGAGTCAATTTTCAAGCGTCTAAAAGTTTTTGAACTTGAATGTTTGATCCTTACTCTACAAAGCAAAATCTTACCACAAATTTGAGTGAAAAAAGGGAGTGTTTGAGTGATTTGTATAGAGTGAACTATGAAAACTTGTGTGAGGAAATTTATTACTAAAAATTTTCTTGCAGGTACCATGAATCCTAATAAAGATGCTAGTGAGAGTGTGAACCAAGAAATTTCCAAGGTTCAGATGGATGCATTGATGGGGCAATTTACTAAAGTGATGAGGTCGGAGTTGGAGCCTCTTCATGAGCGAATGAGTAGATTGGAGGAGAGTAGTGGTAGTGGAGCAAAAAATAAAAATAGGAAGGGGAATGATTTTGAAGATGATGAAGAGATTTTTGATGAAAATTGGGATGGGGAGAGACGAGTACATGGGGGTAGACATAGGCGAGAGGCGATGCATGGGAAATATACGAAGAGCAGTAGAGAGGATGGGAATATTAGTACCATTAAGATGAAAATTTCAGCGTTTCATGGGAAGTATGATCCGGAGGCATATCTAGAATGGGAGAAGCGTGTGGAGTTTGTGTTTGATTGTCATCACTATTCTGATCTTAAGAAGGTGATGTTGGCAGTAGTGGAGTTTTTTTGATTATGCATTTATCTGGTGGGATCAATTAGTTACCATTAGAAGAAGGTGTGTTGAGCAGCCTATTCATGAAGAAGCGGTTTGTGCCTAACCATTATTATCGTGATATGTACAGGAATTTACAGACTTTGAAGCAGGTTCCAAGGAGCATGGAAGATTACTACAAGGAGTTGGAGACCAAGATGATCCGGACCAATATTGAGGAAGATAATGAAGCTACAAAGGCTCGATTTCTATGTGATTTGAATTGAGAAATCCAAGACCAAGTGGAGCTTCGTCACTATTTTGATTTGAATGAGATGGTGCAGACGGACATGAAAGTGGAGCAACAGCTCAAGAGGAGAGGAGCTGGTCGAGTGCCTACCGGTGGAGGTTCGTCAACTTCTTGGCGTCCGAACGTTGCAAAACGAGAGTATAACAAGCCGATGTCCAAACCAAAAACTGACCCCAAATTGGAGACACCAAATCAAGTAATAAAAGTTACACCTTAGGCTTCTAATACTCGTTCTAGAGATATTAAATGTTTTAGGTGTCAAGGTATTGGCCATATCTCTAGCCAATGCCCAAATAAGAAATTGATGATTATTAATGTTTGTGGTGATGTGGAGTCTGAAAGCGATGCGGGTGAAGAAAATTATGATGATATGTCTGCATTGGTATATCTTGATGATGAGGATGGGTTTGGGGCTGTTGTTGGTGAATTATTGGTGACTAGGAGAATTTTAAATACACAACATAAGGAGGAGGAAGAGAGCCAGAGGGAAAATATTTTTCATACTCGTTGTTTTGTGAATGGGAAGGTGTGCAGTATTATTATTGATGGGGGTAGTTGTACCAATGTGGCGAGTTGCGAACTTGTGGAAAAATTGGGGTTGCCTATCTTAAAGCATCCTCAACCATATAGGTTGCAATGGTTTAACGACTGTGCGGAGGTGAGACTTAATAGGCGAGTTGTGGTGTCATTTTCTATTGACTATGTTGATGAGGTTTTGTGTGATGTGGTCTCTATGCAAGCGTGCCATATTTTATTGGGGAGACTATCGCAGTTTGATAGGAGAGTCGTGCATGATGAGTTTAAAAATAGATATTCTTTTGTAATGAAAAAAGAACCTATTGTATTGTTGTATATGACTCCAAAGCAAGTGTTGGAGGATCAAATGAAAAATAAAAAGAGAGATGAGGCCGAAAAAAAAGAGTGAATAAAAAAGTGAGATACCTTAGAAAAAAATGATAAAAAAAAAGATGAAAATAAATTGAGCGAAAAGAGGCTGAAAAAAAAATATACATAGCCCAAAAGAGTGAGTTGACAGATGTTATGAATTCTCATGTCCCACTTGTGTTGATGTTTTATAAGGAGTTACTCCTTAACACAAGTGATATAGCCGGAGATCTTCCGAGCAATGTTATTTCTCTCTTGCAGGAGTTCGATGATTTATTTCCGGAGGAGCTACCTCAAAGATTACCACCTTTGAGGGGGATTGAGCACCAAATTGACTTGGTACCCGGGAGTGCATTGCCGAATTGTCTAGCTTATAGGAGCAATCCGTAAGAGACCAAGGAACTGCAAAGACAGGTAAGTGAGCTTCTAGATAAAGGATTTGTGCGTGAGTCGATGTCACCATGTGATGTACCTGTGTTGTTAGTCCCTAAGAAAGATGGTTCTTGGCGTATGTGTGTTGATTGTAGGGCTATAAATAACATTACCATCAAGTATAGGCATCCTATTCCTAGACTAGATGATATGTTATACATGGTGCTAGCATGTTTAGTACGATTGATCTTAAGAGTGGTTATCATCAGATTAGGATGAGAGAGGGAGATGAATGGAAAACTGCGTTTAAAACAAAATATAGGTTGTATGAATGGATGGTTATGCCTTTTGGTTTGACTAATGCACCTAGTACTTTTATGCGTCTAATGAATCATGTTTTGCGTGCATTTATTGGAAAGTTTGTGGTGGTGTATTTTGATGATATCTTGGTGTATAGTAAAAACTTGGATGATCATGTGGGGCATTTGAAAGTTGTATTAATCACATTGAGTGCTGAACATTTATATGCTAACTTGAAGAAATGTGTGTTTTGTACAAAAGAACTCGTATTTCTTAGTTTTGTTGTGAGTGCACAAGGTGTGAAAGTTGATGAAAAAAAGGTATGCGACATTCGAGATTGACCGACGCCTACGTCGATTGGTCAACTTTGGAGTTTTCCATGGCTTGCGAGTTTTTTACAGGAGATTCGTGAAGGAATTTTAGTACATTGGCGGCGCCGATGACTGTGGTTATAAAAAAAAAAATGTTACATTCCATTGGGGCGAGAAGCAAGAGGCAACAGAAGTTGAATAAAAGACATGCCAAATGGGTGGCATTCGTGGAGACTTTTTCTTATGTAATCAAGTACAAGCAATGTAAGGAGAATGTGGTAGCGGATGCGTTTTTACGAAGGTACGTGCTCTTAACTACTTTAGATTCTAAATTTTTGGGATTTGAGCATGTGAAAGGATTTGAGCATGTGAAAGAGTTTTATGCGAGTGATGTTGATTTTGGTGAGATCTATGTGTCGTGTATGCGTGGTCCAAAGGATAAGTTTTACATGCATGATGGTTATTTGTTTAAGGAAGATAAATTATGCATTCCTAAGTCTTCAATTAAGGAATTACTTGTTAGGGAATCACATAGTGGTGGTTTAATGGGGAATTTTGGTGTAGCTAAAACATATCAAATCTTGCATGAGCACTTTTATTGGCATCATATGAAGCATGATGTTGAGAAAATGTGTGAGCGGTGTGTGACTTGTAGGAAGGAAAAATCTAGATTGCAACCACATGTGTTATATACTCCACTTCCAGTACCCAGTGAATCATGGGTAGATATTTCTATGGATTTTGTTCTTGGGTTGCCGAGCTATAAGAAAGGGAGGGATTCTATTTATGTAGTGGTTGATAGGTTTTCTAAAATGGCACATTTTATTGCATGTCAAAAATCAGATGATGCTTCGCATGTTGAAGATTTGTTCTTTAATGAAATTGTGAGATTACATGGCATGCCTAGAAGTATTGTTTCTGATAGGGATACTCGGTTTTTGAGTTACTTTTTGAAAACATTGTGGTGTAAACTTGGAACTAAGTTGTTATTTTCTACTATTTTTCATCCACAAACTGATTGTCAAACTGAGGTAGTCAATAGGACTTTAGGAACATTGTTGCACTCTATCATTAAAAATAATTTGAAAAATTGGGAGGAATGTTTGTCATTTATTGAATTTGCTTATAATCGTAGTGTGAATTCTACTACGAATTATTCGCCTTTTGAAGTTGTTTATGGTTTTAATCCATTGACTTCGTTGGATTTGATGCCGTTACCTATGAGTGAAAGAGTTAATATGGATGGGAAGAAGAAAACTGAATTTGTGAGGAGCTTGCATGAGAAAGTACATGAAAATATCGAGAAAAAGAATTTGCAGTATACAAAGCAAGCTAACAAGAGGAGAAAGAAGGTTGTGTTTGAACCAGGCGATTGGGTTTTGTTGCACTTAAGAAAAGAGCATTTTTCAGAGAAGAGGTGTTCAAATTTGTTACCTCGAGGAGATGGTCCTTTTCAAGTCTTGGAGCGAATCAACGACTACGCCTACAAATTAGATTTGCCAGGTGAGTATAATGTGAGTACTACATTTAATGTTTCTGACTTATCTTTATTTGATGTAGGAGATGAAGAAGATTTGAGGACAAATCCTTTTCAAGAAGGGGAGGATGATGCGGTCATGGATAGCTCGCATGTGGATCAAGTGACAAGGAAAGTTTGAGATCCATTGGAGTTGCCACGTGGACCAATAACAAGGAGCCGAGCTAAAAAATTCAAGAAGGCACTTTAAATGTTGTTGGTAAATTATCAAGATGGAGTTGGAGCACTTGAAGATCAATTTTATAGTTGTCAATGCGTCCTTGAAGTGTTAGAAGTCAAAAAAATGAAGAAAATAAGTTTGGGGCAGAAGATGTCTCACCCGAGCGCCATATATTGCCGCTCGAGAGAGCATCATAAAATTTTTTCGGGCAGAGTGTATACCCGCGCTCGAGCGAGCTCAAGAGAAAGTGAGGAACAGAACATCCTCCGCTCGAGTGAGCTGGGTTTTCCGAGAAAAACACACACTCGGCGTATTTGTGTGTGTGTGCGGGATTTTGATATTTTGATGTTATTTTCTTATTTTTGAGAGTTCTAATTATACTAGAAAACTTTCTAGATGATATCCTTGATATCTTTAGGCAATATTTTGCTATATCTCTTATTTTTTATGTAAACTATAAATACTTTGTTTATTCTCATTAATAATAATTCAGATTCAATTTTATACAAAATTATTGAAATTTTCTCTAGAATTTTCTTCAAAGCTTTGTTTTGGTTTTCAAATCAAACTTTTCACAGTTTAATTACTTGGAAACATTTGTCAATTGATTTATCACTGAAGATTTTCAGATACAAGTTATCTAAAGGTTTTCTTTGGTTTCGATTGTTCGTGATTTCTGTTGTTAATCGTTCTGTCGATTAAAGGTGGAAATCCAAATTCTATCAATTTTACTTGTTTCAAAGATTGGGAAAAACATTTTGGATCTTTTGTTTATTGAATAGAGGGTGCGATTTAATTTATAATCGTGTTTGCTAATCATACTCATCAAGATTCATATCACGTGTAGATCACAAACTCCTTGGGACTCAAGTAGTGTTGTCATGTCTCAAGCACTCTCACTAATACGTAGAACTCCTTATCATAAGTAGGGTAGTTCAATGATGATCCATTAAGCTTCTAGCTAAAGTATGCAACTAGTCGTCCTCCTTGCATCAAAACGTCTCCAATTCCTACACCTAATGCATCACATTCAATTCCAAAAGTATTAGTAAAATTAGGCAAAACAAGTAAAGGAGCATTAATCAATTTTTGCTTAATATTATTAAAAGACTTCTCTTGCTCCTCGCCCCAATGGAATGGAACGTCCTTTTTTATCACTACAGTCATTGGTGCCGAAAAGTGCTGAAATCTTTTACAACCCTCCTATAGAATCTTGAAGGTTTATGAAAACTTCGAACTTGACAAATAGAAGTAGGTGTTGGCCAATCTCGAATAGCACTTATCTTTTCTTCATCAACTCTCACCCCTTGAGCACTTGCAAAAAAACCAAGAAACACAAGTTCTTTTGTACAAAATACACAATTTTTCAAGTTAGCATATAAATTCTCAGTCCTTAGTTTGATTAGCACAATTCTCAAGTGTTTAACATGCTCATTCAAACTTCTTCTATACACAAAAATATCATCAAAATAAACCACAAAAAAATTTTCAATGTGTGAACGCAAGACATGATTCATTAAGCGCATAAAAGTGCTAAGTGCATTAGTTAATCCAAAAGACATAACCAACCACTCATACAATCCATACTTAGTTTTAAAAATAGTTTTCCACTCATCACCTTCTCTCATTCTAATTTGATGATAACCACTTTTAAGATCAATTTTATTAAAAATACTAGAATCATGCAACTCATCTAACATATCATCTAATCTAGGTATGGGATGCCTATACTTGATGGTAATATTTTTAATGGCTCTAAAATCCACACACATTATCCATGACCCATCTTTCTTAGGAACTAACAACACAAGCACAACACACGGTAACATGGATTCACGCACAAAACCTTTATCTAAAAGTCCACTTACCTATTTTTGTAGCTCTTTGGTTTCCTTCGGGTTGCTACTATAAGATGGACGATTTGGCAACGCACTTCCGGGTACGAAATCAATCTGGTGCTCAATTCCTCTCAAAGGTGGTAATCCTTGAGGTAACTCCTCCGGAAATAAGTCTTCAAATTCCTGCAAAATAGAGACAACATTGCTCAAAAGATTTCCGCCTATATCACTTGTGTTTAGGAGAACCTCCTTATAAATAATTAATATAATTGAAACATGGGTGTGTAATATCTCTCTCAACCCACTCTTTTGAGCCATATATTTTTCGGCCTCTTTTCTCTCTCTTCTTTTTCTTCTAAGCCATCTAACCATTTTTTATCACTCTTTTTTTTTTTTTCATTTGATCCTCGAACACTTGCTTTGGAGACATAGATAGTAATACAATGAGTCCTTTCTTCAAAATAAAAGAATATCGATTTTTGAAATCATCATACACCATCTTCTTATCATATTGTCATGGTCTACCCAACAAGATATGACAAGCATGCATAGGCACCACATCACTTAACACCTCATCTACATACTTCTCAATAAAAAATGGTACCAAAACTTACTTGGTCACTTTTACTTCCGCACTATCATTAAATCATTGTAACCTATATGGTTGAGGATGCTTCAAGGTAGACATACTCAACTTTTTCACAAGTTCACAACTAGTCACATTGGTACAACTTCCACCATCTATAATAAAACTGCACCTTTTTTATTAACAAAACACCTAGTGTGAAACAAGTTCTCCCTCTGGTTATCCTCTTCCTCGTTATGTTGGGCACTTATAATCTTCCTAGTCACCAACAATACTCCAACAACAGCCCCATATCCCTCATCAAGATCCTCCAACTCAGGCATATCATCATAATTTTCAACATCCTCCTTACTTTCAGATTCAACTTCACCACATTCATTCACAATCATCACTTTTTTATTTGGGCATTGGCTAGCAATATGACCAACTACTTGACATCTAAAGCATTTAATATCTCTAGAACTATTAATAGGAGTTTCAGATTTATCTTGTGCTCCTTGCTTAGGTGTCTCTTGCTTGGTGTCGATTTTTGGCTTTGACACCATCTTTTCATCCTCTCGTTTTGCAACGTTTGGACGCCAAGAATTAGAAGAACCTCCAGCTAAAGTGGTTCGACCAACTCCTCTCCTTTTAAGTTGTTGCTTTACTTCCATAGCAGTCTGCACCATCTCATCCAGATCAAAACTGTAAGGCCCGAAAATATTAAGTTCTTAATGACGTAATTTAAGAGTTAAATTCCGAATAAGAGTTAAAAGATGAATTTAAGAATTTATGGAAATTAGAGATTTCAATTTCGGGTCAAAAATATTTAATTTGAGGATTTTTTGGATTTTAAGATTTTAATATCCGAAATTCTTAAATTAGAAGATTAAAAATATTTAAATTGATATTTATGGAATTTAAGATGTAAATTCCAAGATTATAAATATCAAGGATTTAATTTGAGGATGAAATACGGGCAAGGACCAATTTGCGAATATTGAGCAGTTTAAGGACTAAAATGCGATGAGGTACGAAATGATTTAATTTAATTCGAAAATATTTAATTTGAGAATTTTTAGAGTTTAGAATAAATTCTAACATTCTTAAATTATTTAGGATTGAAATTGAATTAAAAGATTGGTCGAGCACCAAATTGCAATTACTGAAGAATTCAGGGACTAAATTGCAATTAGGCCAATATATATCAAAATTGACACAATTTTCCACTCAATTCACGTGTAACCATCAGAAGAGGAAGGGGAATTTCAGAAACCCATTGAACGCCATTTTCAACCTTTCCAAAGCTCGATAAAAATTGATCCGCCCGATAGAATTTCTGATTGATCATATATTTGCGATCACAGCTCTGATTGCTACGTTTTGACGTAAGTTTTATGAAGTTCTACCATGTTTGATGAAGTTCTACCATGTTTGAATTTTAAGTTGTTGTTAGAATTAATATTTGATTGTATAAACGTTTTTTAGTATATACGACGAAAGCATATCTAAGACGGGTCGAGAAAAGATCGTCGTTTGGACATATTTTAGAATTTTTAAAGAATTTTCGAAAATCTGAATTTTGGGGCTTTGGATTTCGAAATTGTGTTGAAGAATTGAAGTTGATATTATGTTTAGATGATTGAGAAGATAATGTATATGCTTTTGGAATTTCAGTTCGGGACCGTTATGCCACCAACTTGAATTTCGGTTGTATTATCACGTTTTGACTTATATAAGCATGAAAGAGGCATTGATTAAGATTGAAAGATTGTATTGAGCTTGTTTATGCTTTATTTCAGAATTTAATGTGAATATATCGAATTCGAATTGATGAGTTCGAGTTCGAATGACTTGAAGTATTGAAGTTGAATCAAAAATACCTTCAAGTAGCACTGATTGAAATGAGCAGAATTGTATGACCGATTTGGCTAGTTTAAGGTTGATCACCATTTGCAAGAGTGTTTACAGATTCAAGATGTTTGAATCGCGATGGAAGGTATGAATCGAAATTATTCTCGCTAGGTAGAACAACTCGAGAACGTGGTGGTTTTCGAGTTTTTCTAAAATCACATACTTAAGTTTTATATGCTTTCATATGAATTGTTGTTTGTTAGTGCTTGGCTTGATTAAATAATTTAAGTGTTCAAGATGTTTTACAGTATTACTGCATATAGATTATGTTGCATTCATCTTGAACCCTACCTTGATAAGCACAGAGGACTGAATGGCCTAGAGTGTAGATGACGTTTGGAGAACTGTAGTTGAGTGGCGTGAAATGTAGATTTAATTCCAGAGTCAAATGACTTATGGAACGGAATATGGATTTACCTTCAGATCTAGATGACTCACTATAGTTGCACCAAAGTCAGGGGAATTGAGATATTTAACACCACCTCGATTGGGAGAGTCGGTGGTTGGTTAAAGATTTTATTTCCCCGGGATCCCAGAACTATGATTTATTGATATCATATTTGATAGTCTATTCCTTGACACATGCATTGCATTTATGCATTAACCTAGAGATTTCTATGGTTTAGAATATGCAGTTATAAATGCTAGCATGTTTTGAGATGTCATTTTGGAAATGAATGTATTGATATGCTTGATAAGCTATTGCTCTAGATGAATAGCTATGTGTTAAGAATTTAAGAATAAAGTAGATTTCTATGATTACATGTTGTTACATGTTTTTGATAATTTAGAATTATTATAGCATATAGATTCAATATGCATATAGAGTGTATATGCATGTCTTTCATACTGAGAATTATATTCTCACCGAAGTTATCCGGATGTTGCTTTGTTTGTATGTGTGCATTGCATCAGGTTGGGGTATGATCAAGTCAGAAATGGCTTGGATTGCACGAGATTGAAAGATTAGAAGTGGAGACTCGGGTTTTTAAGCAGATGACATGTAGTCTTTAATGTGGTAAACATGTTAGAATAACAAGCACCTTTGTATATGTTGTTGTCGAGTATTGATTTATACTTAGAATTCATGTATTACAGATATGTAGATTGATGTTTAAATGCATGTCAATTACGTAGATTCATGTTGAAAAGCTTATATGATAGATTATATCATTTTTCAGACTTGAAAAGCTTAAGTTCTGAATTTTTAATACAGGGCACGAACCCCGTGTCAAGGTCTGTGTAAGGGTCCGGGTGGACTCTGCCTTGCAATTCCTTCATTTTTTATTTTAGCCTTGAGCACGGACCCAGGTCCAGAGGAGGCACGGACCCCGTGCCTTGGTCCGTGTAGGGTCCGGACCGAGGTCCGTGTCTTTTAAAAAAAAATAAAAATTTCTTTTAGCGATGTGTGTTTGCGTCACCAAATGTAAGGTTTTGCGTCGCCAAATGTCCTGTATTATTTATTTGATTATTCAGTAGACTAATATTCAGATTGAATATTTCTCTAGTTATTAATCACCCTGTAAAATTAGATTAGCACCCAAGGTCCCCACAACAGGTGGTATCAGAGCGTAAAGTCTTGGATTAAAATAGAAGTTGAGCAAGGTAGATTGAGTCGCATGCATTTATAGTATTGCATGAGTATGTTTTACTTGCTTTACAGAATTGTATGCGACTATGATTGCTTGATTGAACACTGCTTGCTTTACTGAGATGAGAATTACATCCTTATATGCTGATATGTATGCCTGATTTTTTGAATTCATCAGAGTAAGTGAATTCGTTGTAAGCATGTATTATTTGAAAAACATGAGAATTTGCAAGTATGTGTTCTATTCAGAAGCATGAGATTATATGTATGTTATACTGAAATTGTATTTTAGAATCTCTGCAATATATATTGCTTCTGTTATCGAATAAGACAGATTGTGCAGATAGCATGAGAACCTCAGACAAAATAGAACCGCAGACAGAACAGAACAGTGTTGAGGTAAGTTTTTGAGCCGATCGATATGATGATTGAACTGAGGAGTATGTTAGTTGAACAACTCCGAAGCTATTAATCACCAACTCAGAAAGATACAGAATATGCTATGTCTAGAAAGGGGTTGAGTTGAAAAGCTGGATCAGTTGTTCAAGTGAAGAATATTCAGATGAACATAGAACCAGCCTGATTTTCTATTAACTCCATGGCTTAGCAAGAAGTTGGTGAATTTGACAGAAGAACTGATGGAAGAGCAGACGTATTGAAATGGTTTGGCAGGTAAGTAAACAGAATTATTTTTTTCTGTAAGTAGTAGAAAAGATAGAAAAGCAGAATTTTCCAAACAGAAGCATAGCCACTTGAATGAGTTCATGGAAGCCAATGACAGAACAAAGAAACCACAAACCGGTAGTACGAGGTAGAGTTGAATTTTATTCACGCCTCTGTAGTTGCGACAACTATGATCAGCACCTTCACTACATATTTCATAGCAGTATAGCTATGAAGCAAGAGATAGTGACAACAGCAGCAAAGATCGATTCAACTTAAAAGCCAGCATATGAAGAATATGAGGATAGTTCCCCTAGCTGAAATAGATCAAGAGAACATTCGAATGGTAGATAATTTTATAGGCAATAAGCAAGTACAGAATATTGGACTCAGTTGCACCAGATAATGAGATTGCAGGTAATTGAGTAATTTAATTAATCTGCTTATATCTTGATTTCATAGCATACATTCATAGATCAATGATTTGTTATGCTACAATCTTATCTGTTGAGCCTTTAATTAATTGTATGTGCTGAGTCTTTGCCTTTGAGTAGATGGAAAATATTTGGCAGATGAGACATAACAGATAAAATACAGAATTGAGGAAATAAGATTGAATGTGATAATATACGACTTGGGTATTAAGCTAGCATGCATTATAGATAGTAATGCAATAACTGAGTACCAGTTAACAACTGATTGAATCTGTGCATTGATTAAGCAATAGTTATGATATGAGTTTCAGAAATTAGATTTTTTGTTATTTCGGTACTGGTTATATAAAGATTAAAGTGGAAGAATGTCGAAAGAATTCTAGTCGATATACTGAACTAGTATAGAATTAACCTAGAATTGACAGATATGTCAGTGGTTAGAATGTACAGAAATAGTTCCATGACATATTCCGACCTTTCTACGATATGAATGCAGTTCTATATAGAGTGGTGTCTAGTACGAAAAGCTTATGACAACTCGTATAGAAAAGCACTACTTGAACTGAAGAACTCCAAAAACAGCAGAATATTGATTAGCACAGAATTATTCTAGTACCGAATTGATTATGAATTCTATGACAGTGAATTATGTCGAAAAGATGATATTCGACTATTGCCATGCAGAAAGTTAGAGATAAACTCATATCAATAGAGAATAAGAAAAATCAGTTACAGTAGAGCTTTTTCTTCAATTTTGCTGAAGCTATTCTATCATAGAAATCACGATTCTTGAATTTCATGATATTGATTCTGAGGTTTTTGTATTCGACCTCGATCGATTTTGATTGACTCTTATTCCTTTGCTAGAGTCTGATTTGATTTACTCGCTTTAAGTTTTGATATGCAAGTGAGTTGTTTTCACTGTGCAGATTTTGTCATTCAGAATATTTGATTTTGGGTGACCTTGACTTGAGCGAGTTCCTTTGATTTGAAATTTGAGAATTATTGATTATTTGATGTGTCTATTCAGTGTATCTTGAAGTATTTGGCTCGTAACTGATAGAAATTCAAAGTCAGCCCATCAGCAAGAATTATGGGTTTTAGATAATTGCTTGATTGATTGAGTACAGATCTGTACTTGTTGTATGTTTGCGCTTGAGTTTCTAGACAGATGCTCAAACAATCAAAATTGTTGAAATCCAAGCTAAACTCGATTGGTTTGGAAGGATGAAAGCAACATGGATATTAGATCAAGCAATGAAAATTCGATTGAGAATGCTAGATTAAGATATGAGACAAGACAGCAGATCAGAACAGATGAATTTTACGGTGAATAATCGTTTGAGTATGCCAGATATTCTAGATATGGAATATCAGATTTTGAAAGAGGCATATGACAACATATT
This sequence comes from Henckelia pumila, assembly GCF_033568475.1. Lineage (NCBI taxonomy): Eukaryota > Viridiplantae > Streptophyta > Magnoliopsida > Lamiales > Gesneriaceae > Henckelia > Henckelia pumila. Next base: position 392,968 of record NW_027331869.1, on the reverse strand, counting down.
TAATATCCATTCAGTTTTTTACACATGTATGACTTACATGTAGTCATTACTTGAAAATTAGTATTGGTGACAGAAATGAAAGCAGATACGACAGAATTGACATTACCAATACTAAAATTCCAGTAAAAGAAGCAGAAAAGAAGAACCCAAGTGTTTTCTGTAACAGATTAGTAACATAAGAGTTGAAAGAATATCAACTTTTCGAAAGATTTGAGTTTGAATCTACTCAAATCGTCATGATTTTGCGATTTAGATTGTAGTAGATTTCGACAGATTCAAGAATATGTTGTATTAGACATGTTACAATCATAAAAATTTACCTGTTACGAAGTTAGCAAGATGATCAGATTACAGGAATTATTGAAATCTATTGTCGAGATAGATACTTTAGATTTGTTTTCTAGATTGTGGAATTGATTGTCAGATGTTCGGAGTGTTTGGTTGTATGATATTTCATTATACCATCATCTGATTAGTGGACTATCAGATGTGAGTATCCAGATTTCCGAGGATATGCTCAGATCTATAGTACTAGATTCGGTACTAATTGATTGATTATGTGCCATTTGATTACCATAATTCCTGTGACAGCTATTTGATAGATATAGAGACAATATTTTGATGATTGATTGATAAAAAAACAGAATTGTCTTTATATGGAAATGATATTTCAGAAGTATCAGGTATCAGACCAGATATGAGTCAAGAAAAGACAGAGAATGTGAAGATTGATTTGAACAGAATAAGAACAGAGCAGCATAAACAGAGTTAGTAAATGAGCAATAGATATAGATTTTGAAGCCTGAACATAATGATCAGAAAAGAAGTTCTTTTCCCGAGCATCATTTCAGAAAGAGATTTCATAAGTGAAATAATAATTGATCCCTGTGAGTATTTGATCTAGCTTATTGATTAATACTCAATCTTGAATTGTCAGATAGATGAATTTTTATCCATATACATTGGCTGAAGAATATCAGCTAGAATATGTATGTGCATTCAATTCAGATAAAACCGAAGCAGATAAGATTTTAATAGAAGCCGACTAACTTATGTAGAGTTAGATCACGAGAAAGAGCAACTTAGATATAAGTTGACTCAGTGATTATATGTTCATGAGAATAGATATGATTGCAGAAGCAATCAGAAAGAAGATTAAGATACGGTTGAAGAAAAGATATCAGAATAAATATCTAAAGCTCAGAGAATTGAAGTACGTTTTAATTCCGTTAGCTATACAGCTTACGAGAATCAGCAGTAAGATCGAATGCGATTTCGAGGACGAAATCATTCCTTAGAGGGGAGGAATTGTAAGGCCCGAAAATATTAAGTTCTTAATGACGGGATTTAAGAGTTAAATTCCGAATAAGAGTGAAAAGATAAATTTAAGAATTTATGAAAATTAGAGATTTCAATTTCGGGTCAAAAATATTTAATTTGAGGATTTTTCGGATTTTAAGATTTTAATATCCGAAATTCTTATATTAAAAGATTAAAAATATTTAAATTGATATTTATGGAATTTAAGATGTAAATTCCAAGATTATAAATAACAAGAATTTAATTTGAGGATGAAATACGGGCAAGGACCAATTTGCGAATATTGAGCAGTTCAAGGACTAAAATGCGATGAGATCCGAAATGATTTAATTTTAATCCGAGAATATTTAATTTGAGAATTTTTAGAGTTTAAAATTACATTCTAACATTTTTAAATTATTTAGGATTGAAATTGAATTAAAATATTGGCCGAGGACCAAATTGCAATTACTAAAGAATTCAGGGACTAAATTGCAATTAGGACAATATATATCAAAATTGACACAATTTTCCACTCAATTCACGTGTAACCATCAGAAGAGGAAGGGGAATTTCAGAAACCCATTGAACGCCATTTTCAACTTTTCCAAAGCTCGATAAAAATTGATCCGCCCGATAGAATTTTCGATTGATCATATATTTGCGATCACAGCTCCAAGTACTACGTTTTGACGTAAGTTTTATGAAGTTTTACCATGCTTGAATTTTAAGTTGTTGTTAGAATTAATATTTGATTGTATAAACGTGTTTTAGTATATACGACGATAGCATATCTAAGGCGGATCGAGAAAAGATCGTCGTTTGGAAATGTTTTAGAATTTTTAAAGAATTTTTGAAAATCTGAATTTTGGGGCTTTGGATTTCGAAATTGTGTTGAAGAATTGAAGTTGATATTATGTTTAGATGATTGAGAAGATAATGTATATGCTTTTGGAATTTCAGTTCGGGACCGTTATGCCGCTGACTTGAATTTCGGTTGTATTATCACGTTTTGACTTGTATAAGCATGAAAGAGGCATTGATTAAGATTGGAAGATTGTATTGAGCTTGTTTATGCTTTATTTCAGAATTGAATGTGAATATATTGAATTCGAATTGACGAGTTCGAGTTCGAATGACTTGAAGTATTGAAGTTGAATAAAAAAAAATACCTTCAAGTAGCTCTGATTGAAATGAGCAGAATTGTATGACCGATTTGGCTAGTTTAAGGTTGATCAGCATTTGCAAGAGTTTTTACAGATTCAAGATGTTTGAATCGCGATGAAAGGTATGAATCGACATTATTCTCGCCAGGTAGAACAACTCGAGAACGTGGTGGTTTTCGAGTTTTCCTAAAATCACATACTTAAGTGTTTATATGCTTTCATATGAATTGTTGTTTGTTATTGCTTGGCTTGATTAAGTAATTTAAGTGTTCAAGATGTTTTACAGTATTACTACATATAGATTATGTTGCATTCATCTTGAACCCTACCTTGATAAGCACAGAGGGTTGAAAGGCCTAGAGTGCAGATGACGTTTGGAGAACTGTAGTTGAGTGGCATGAAATGTAGATTTACTTCAGAGTCAAATGACTCATGGCACGGAATATGGATTTACTTTCAGATCTATATGACTCACTATAGTTGCACCAAAGTCAGGGGAATTGAGATATTTAACACCACCTCGATTGGGAGAGTCGGTGGTCGGTTAAATATTTTATTTCCCTGGGATCCAGAACTATGATTTATTGATATCAGATTTGATAGCCTATTCCTTGACACATACATTGCATTTATGCATTAACCTAGAGATTTCTATGGTTTAGAATATGCAGTTATAAATGCTAGCATGTTTTGAGATGTCATTCTGGAAATGAATGTATTGATATGCTTGACAAGATATTACTTTAGATTAATAGCTATGTGTTAAGAATTTAAGAATAAAGTAGATTTCTATGATTACATGTTGTTACATGTTTTTGATAATTTAGAATTATTATAGCATATAGATTCAATATGCTTATAGAGTGTATATGCATGTCTTTCATACTGAGAATTATATTCTCACCGGAGTTATCCGGCTATTGCTTTGTTTGTATGTGTGCATTGCATCAGGTTGGGGTATGATCAAGTCAGAAATGGCTTGTATTGCACGAGATTGAAAGATTAAAAGTGGAGACTTGTGTTTTTAAGCAGATGACATGTAGTCTTTAATGTGGTAAATATGTTAGAATAACAAGCACCTTTGTATATGTTGTTGTAGAGTATTGATTTATACTTGAGAATTCAAGTATTACAGATATGTAGATTGATGTTTAAATGAATGTCAATTACGTAGATTCATGTTGAAAAGCTTATATGATAGATTATATCATTTTTTAGACTTGAAAAGCTTAAGTTCTGAATTTTTAATACAGGGCACGGACCCCGTGTCAAGGTCTGTGTAAGGGTCCGGGTGGACTCTGCCTTGCAATTCCTTCATTTTCGATTTCAGCCTTGAGCACGGACCTAGATCCAGAGGAGGCACGGACCCCGTGCTTTGGTCCATGCAGGGTCCGGACCGAGGTCCGTGTCTTAAAAAAAAAAAATCTTTTAGCGACGTGTTTTTGCATCGCCAAATGTAAGGTTTTGCGTTGCCAAATGTCCTGTATTATTTATTTGATTATTCAGTAAACTAATATTCTGATTGAATATTTCTCTAGTTATTAATTGCCCTGTAAAATTAGATTAGCACCCGAGGTCCCCACAAACAGTGCCGGAGCTCCACCTGGTCTTGAATCTCTCTGCTCAAACCACATAAAAATCGAGCCATGGTCGCCTCATTGTCCTCCTCAATATTAGTTCTAATCATAGTAGTTTCCAACTCCTTATAATAATCTTCTACGCTCCTCGAAACTTGCTTCAAATTCTGCAACCGCCTGAACATCTCACGATAGTAGTGATTAGACACAAACCTCTTTCTCATAACCCTCTTCATCTCATCCCAATTCTCAATATACCTCTCACCACATCTCCTCCTAGTATTAACAAGTTGATCCCACCAAATAAAGACATAATCCACAAATTCAACTACCGTCAACCTAACATTTTTAAGCTCGGAATAGTGGTGACAATCAAACACAATCTCTACCCTCTTTTCCCACTCCATGTATGCTTCGGGATTTGATTTCCCATGAAATGAAGAGATTTTCATCTTAATACTACTAATATTTCCATCCTCTCAACCCTCATCAGTATATATCCCACGTACCGCTTCTCTCTTCCCTCTACCAAACCCATGATTTCTCTTTTCCCTCTCCCAGTTCTCATTAAAACTTTCATCATCTCCACCAACATTGTAATCATCCTCAATTTTCTATTTTTAGTCTTACTCCCACTCCCACTCCCACTCCCACTCCCAATACCTTCAAGCTTACTTACCCTCTCACGTATTGGATCTAACTCGGCCCTCATTATCCTTTCTAATGTTTCGAATTGAACGTTGGAAAATCCTAGGTTCGAACCTGCTCCTCCTTCTTTATATGAATTTTTATCAGTCATATACCTGCAAGAAACGGTTAATAATAAAAAATTTTCTCACCCAAATTTTCACAAGTCACTTCCGAGAGAATTCACTCACACTCTTTTTTTTGTTCACTCAAATATATTAAAGGGCTTATGCTTTGTGGTCTTTTGTGTATCAAACTCACAAGTTTAAAACGTGTAGACACTTATAAATTGATTCACGTAGACCGCATTAAAACAAGAAAAATGACCATGGAAATTGGAATAGACTTTGCACCCAAGGATAAACAAAGACAAAAAAAAAAAAAAAGATTGACCACAAGTTATTTTTTCTTTTTTTTTTAAGATTCTCTTTAATTTTTTTTGGTTTTTTTTTGTTTTTTGTTTTTGATAATTTGTAACACAAGAAACAAAACTTGGACAACAATATGGACAGAAACGACACAGAAATTCAACAAAGAATAGACTCAATAGAAGAACGAAGAACGAAGAAGAATCAAATACATTGAAACGATACTTACTTGTCTCAAAATATTTGCTCTTGATACCAAAAGATATGAATATTTAATGGCATGAATAGCAAACACAATTATAAGAAAGAATCGAGCCATCAATTCAGTAACAAAAAGAATCAAAGTTTTTTTCCCGATCTTTGAAATATGTAAAAATTTGGATATTCACCCCTTGTTTAAAAGAAACTAGTAACAAATAATCACGAAAAACAATTGTGATTCAAGGGAATCTTCAAAGAAATTTTCTTTGACAATCCACGGTGAAGAACAATCGACAAACACCACAAAGTTGTTAAACTTTGATAAGTTTGATTTTTGGCAAAACAAAAGTTTCAATAAAATTCTAGATAGAATTTTGATAGAAATTTCAATAATCTGAATAATGCTATTGAATAATGAATCAATCTAGTGTTTTATTGTTTACAACTTTGAAAGGTAAAAGATAACGCAAAGCATGCAAAAATATAGTTTCCTAAAGCTCTCAAACTCTCAAAAATAGGAAATAAACATAAAAAATAACAAAATTCACCAAACACGCACAAACACGCCGCACTTTGTGTGTGCACGGTCCCTGGATAAGGGTCCGGACGTAGTTCCGTGTGCCCACGATGATTCGAAACTAAAAAACACGATTATGTATTCTTATGGCATGGACCCAGCCACCACACTGATGTGGCACGGACCCTGGGCAGGTCCAGGATCTTCCGGGAGCTGATTTCAGGCGGTCTCGAGCATATCTTGTCTCCTTGATCTTCATGCACTCGAATCATGTTAAAACATCTTCCAACTTGATTCTCATGCTCCTCAACACTTTCAAGAATCGGTACCACGCTTGCAAACATTCCTTGGAGTGTTTCCTTGAATCTCTTGCTTCGACCTCTCGTCATTGGTCTTTGTGGCAGCTCCAACGGATCCATCACATGCTTAGCAGCTTGATCATTATGCGAGCCAACCATGTTCGCATCACCCGTCATATTAATCACACTTTATTTACACACGATCTTAATTAATTAATAAACAGTGAAAAGTGAGTTAAAAATTTGGTTTTGGACTTATAAAAATTTCTACATGACTTCTCAGTAAATAGGACAAAGAATCAACAATTGCCCTCAACAAACACAAACATATAAACAAGTTCCGCATGCACAATCACAACATAAATAAACCAAAAATATCATAGAGTCGACAAGTCTAGATAATAACATAATACAATCGTTTTAAACACTCTACATACAGAATATAACTACTCGGGACATTCTTAGTAAAAGTATAACTCCAAATAAATACATATAATATCTAAGAGACAACACCACGACATGGTATGCACCTAAAAATGACAGAATTCACTCTTATAGAGCTCTGGTACTTCCTGATGCTTCCTTTCAAGCATCTAAAGTCAAATCACCTGTGTCACCTGTCATGTCCATGCACAAAAGACACGATAATGCAAATTATGCAATGGAGCCATATATGACATTAAAACGCGATGATATCACGCATGAATGCAATGCATGAACAGGTACAAGATATCATGATATCATATAAATCAAATTCTCTATATATTATACATAACATGCTTGAGTTTATTTGTGCCTCAATGGACCGTGTCTAAAGATATGGCTCCACTCTCGATGCCAGCGACTACCTAAACTAGACGGGATTGAGGTGTCCAAAAATCTTAGCGACACAATATATTATCATATAACATATCTCAATCGATATATAATTTGATCTCAATGACAGAAATTATCAATTGATATGTTTGGTGGTATCGATATCTCTAACTAAAATAAAAATGTGTATGGACAAAAAATATACATTTTATATTGTTTTGCATATCAATTACCAACTGATAATATGCGAGTCATCATATAATATCACATAAATCAACAAAATTGCAGATAAATCATATATACATCGTCACATGCCTCTGTTAGATATATTTTCATATCTCTATGTACCTCAACCAAAAAATTACAAATCATTTAAATCATCGAGAAAATCTTGGTAATGTCAACTCAGACAAATCACTTGAATATTAAATTTAATTGGTTTTATTATGATATAAAAATTTCACAATCATTTAAATTCAATTAAAGTTCCAACTTCAACTATTTAGGCACTTAAATTTATAAAATCTCAATATTCAATCAAAATATAAAACAATGGTTTCTAGCTTAATTCGTCACAAATATTATTTTTATCTTTAAATAACGCGGAACTAATATTCAAGATATCAATGTTCCTAAATTTCCGAACATCGCATTTTATATCAAAATTTTTCATAATGATTTCCAACAATTATATTTAACAATTCTAAGGCAGCAAACTATCCGATACTTAATTCATACTACTCGATACTTCAAAAATCCCTAAGATATAAATATTTGAAAATTCATTCTTTACCTCAAGTCATCGTAAAGTTCATTCCTACAGTCAAATATACAACAAACATCAAATATTTTACCAAATGGTTAAAATCTACTACCCGTACAGCCTATAAATCGAACCTCAAATACTCCAAAGTCGAAGCAAAGTTTAAAGCACCGAAGACCGGCGGTGGAAGAAGCGGTAAAAGGCTGGAATCGCACAAGAAGTGAAGGAAAGTGTCTGGTATATTGGATCTCAAACAAACACTTCAGTTTGGGCTTGGTCATGGGAAATGACTCAATTTTTTTGGACGTGGGCCGCATCTAGTTTTCTGGCCAAGAATTAGTTAGGCCCAAATCCAATAGGTTGGTAAACAGTTTCCGTTAAAAGAAAATTGTTGAAGCAGCTCAATGGTATAAAAAATATAAAAGGAAGGGTTTCTGGTACAAAGTGTAGATCCAAGACAGATTCAATATACATACATTCACTTCGAATTTTCGAGTATTCGAGTAAGAATAGTGATTCAAGAGCAGCTGAGAGATTAGAAAGGAGCTGGAATTACAGAGGGATAAACATGCATCAAAGGAGTAGAATAGAGCTCTGAGACTTGTTGTTGATTTAAATCTGTAATCATAAACTTTCTGGTTGATCTTTTTTGCGGCATTCTTGTATCAGATTTGTTTGGAAATAGTGGAAGGGAAGCCTCCCGTGGATGTAGGCTCGTTTACAGCCGAACCACGTAAATATCGGTGTCGTCTTACTTTCTTGCTCTTTTCATTGAGTGTTGTGATCTAGGCTATTGTTCTTGTTGGTTTATCATGGAGTGATCTTTCTTGTTACTTGCGGTTGTGATAACTAAGATCGATTCAGGAATTGGAGTTGTGTTTTTTGAACTGTTGATCCTACTGAATCCTAACAAGACGAGCCATGACCGAATTTTAAGTTGCGATATTTCTTCGCAAAAGTGGTATGAAAAGAAAGCTTATGCTGGATTTACAAATATATAATTACTTTCGAAAACCGATCACAGACGGAGGAGTAAGGTGACGATAAGCGGCGACAATGGTGAGAAGAAAAGAAACAGAAGACTTGGTTGAAAGATGAAGAAAGAAAACGATGGAGAGAGATAGAAAATATATTGACGAAGAAGATAAACTTTTTCCAAACATAGGATGTGTGTGTTGGAGTCATCATTTTTTAAAAAATTGTTTTGGGTTAAAACTTGACTCGATAATTGTGTTATTAAATTAAATTCAATTGTGTATTTTAATATCGTCTATAAATTATCAATGCACAAACCTGAGAATGGAACCATCAGAATTAGCAGAGACAGCCCTCGCCTTACTCTCAAAACAACAATCAAGAAGAGCTTCCCCATCCGTCTGAGCTTCTAATCTTAGCTCACGTTTATCCACATCGTATAGACGAAGATTCCGTTCAAAACACATGATGCATGCCACTCTTAAACAAAACAAACCCAAAAGTTCAAATTACAAAAACATAGGAGATGTGAAAAATTAGAAGCAAGCATTCAATATCATAACTCAAGTGCACATCATTCGAACATCTAAAAGATAAACTCTAACAACATCAAAAAGCCAATATTCAGATCCCACGGCATCTGAATATGATTATGGAAATTATGTAAAATCAGTGAAAATCAGAACAAAACAAGAATTGGTAGCAATTCACCAGCAAAAACCAAAACCCGTGTCCATACGAAAAGTCCCAAAAAAAAAAAACAACTAAATCCACAAACAGATAAAAAAATCTCAATTTTATAAATCCATAATCAGTTTTGCAGCAAAGAATCACCTGCGCTGCAAAGATAAGCGGCAATGGTGGAGAGAGCAGCGTTGAATCCAGCTAGAATCGCCCGATCAAAAGATGATCGATCCTTTTTGGGAGAGGAAAAACTTGGCCGTGAGAAATGAGAATAGAATAAAAAATCATATTTTACTGATTTTGGCCGAATTAAGATCCGAATTCCACCGTAGCCAATGGATCGGGTAATTTGATACTTGTGGGTAGCCCATCTCACGAGCCGTGAAACTGTTTCACATGAGTGTTACTTAAAACAAATACATAGCTTTCTCAAAAATAAAAAAAAAATAGATAACATTATGATACATAAAGAATTATTTCAAGAGGTGGCAACTCAAGTCCACCTGTCCGTCCCGCAGCAAAAAGAGCAACTTGGAAACCTTCCACTCATTTCCATAACACATACCAATATTTTTCATTCGATCAGATTAAATCAATCGATGGCGGAGAATGATATCGACCAACTACCCAAGAACAGTGCTAATTACACCGCTTTGACGCCGCTCGGGTTCTTGGATCGGGCTGCCACCGTGAATCCGACCCGGAAATCCGTGATCCATGGATCCTTGTCTTTCACGTGGCTCCAGACCTACAAGCGTTGTTGTCAGATGGCATCGGCCCTCACCAACAGAGGCGTCACCGTTGGTTGCACAGTAAGTGAAAAGCTTGCTTTTCTTTCTTGTTTTTTGGTGGAATTTTGAAATATATATATATATTTAATTAATATTCAGGTAGCTGTAATTGCACCCAACGTTCCAGCCTTATATGAAGCTCATTTTGGAGTTCCAATGTCTGGGGCTGTACTGAATGCAGTCAATATTCGTCTGAATGCACAAACAATTGCTTTTCTCCTTGGACATTCTCGATCCGCTGCTATAATCGTGGATCAAGAATTCTATACCTTGGCAGAGGAAGCATTGTCCATCATAAAGGAGGATAAAAGTAGTAAGGACAATTTTAAGCTTCCGATTATGATCGTTGCAGCTGATAAAAACTGTGACCCAAAGCCACTCCAACATGCACTCAGAAAAGGGGCAGTGGAATATGAGGATTTCTTGGAATCTGGTGACCCTGAATTTTCTTGGAAACCACCAGAGGACGAGTGGCAGAGCATTGCTCTGGGTTATACTTCTGGCACCACAGCTAGTCCTAAAGGGGTGGTGTTGCACCATAGAGGGGCTTACCTTATGGCTTTGAGTAATGTAATCGTATGGGGAATGGGGGAAGGAGCTGTTTACTTGTGGACTTTGCCCATGTTCCACTGTAATGGTTGGTGTTTTCCGTGGACTCTTGCTGCACTTTTCGGTACAAGCATATGCCTTAGACAGGTAATTAATTTATGCATATAAAATGCTTATGTGATATAGCTTTTAGTCTTCACCTATGCTTGCTGATGTTACGGAATTATTACTCCATGTAAAGCTATTCTATTGCTCCAGGCGGGTTTCTATGCTAGCCCTTTTGTTTGGTTGGAGATCTCATGAACTTGTTTTCAACTTCCTCTAATTATTGAATGAATGAATGAATTTTTCGCATTCAAAAAAAGGAAATGTTTTTGTCTGCTAATCTCTCTTCTGTTCTGTGTGTCTAGGTTACTGCTAAAGGCGTTTATTCAGCTGTAGCTAATCTTGGAGTGACCCATTTCTGTGCGGCGCCAGTGGTTCTCAATACTATTGCTAATGCACCCGAAAATGAGTCCATTCTTCCCCTTCCTCGTGTTGTCCATGTAATGACAGCTGGTGCTACACCACCTCCTTCTGTTCTTCTGGCAATGTCCCAAAGAGGATTTCGAGTCACTCACACTTATGGTCTTTCTGAAACATACGGCCCCTCCGCCGTTTGTGCATGGAAGCCCGAGTGGGATTCACTATCACCGGTAGAACAAACACGATTGAATTCCAGGCAAGGTGTCCGATACGTGGGGCTAGAAGGCTTGGATGTCATCGACACGAAAAGCATGACTCCTGTACATGCGGATGGCAAAGCTGTGGGAGAAATTGTGTTCAGGGGGAATGTTGTGATGAAGGGCTATCTTAAAAACCCCGAAGCAAATCGAGAAGCTTTTGACGGTGGTTGGTTTCATTCTGGTGACATCGGTGTGAAGCATCCCGATGGGTACATAGAAATCAAAGACAGATCAAAGGACATAATTATATCAGGTGGAGAAAACATTAGTAGCGTGGAGGTAGAAAATATTCTGTATCAGCACCCTGCAATATTCGAAGTGTCGGTGGTGGCCAGGCCGGATGAGCAGTGGGGTGAATCACCTTGTGCATTTGTGACGCTCAAGGAAGATGCTGATGCTTCTGATAAGCAGATGTTAGCTGATGATATAATGAAGTTCAGTCGAACAAATATGCCTGCGTATTGGGTTCCAAAATCAGTGATATTTGGACCATTGCCAAAAACGGCCACGGGGAAAATACAGAAACATGTTCTAAGATCCAAGACAAAGGAGATGGGGCCGGTCAAGAAGAGTAGATTGTAAATAGCCATCTTTGGCAAATGAGTTTGATGTAATAATAAGGATATATTTTCCCCATGATGGTTTAATTTAAATGATCTTGTTTTCTGCTTGATCGATCATTAAGCTTCAACTTTCAACGAGGTTATTTTGTTCCACCTTTTGGAAACAAACCAACTTGTTAATTTCAGAACACACAATTTGCAGGGGAGGTTGACAAAAGCCACTAAATAATAACCAAAAATGGCCACTAAAGAATATCATTGGGGTAACGAATGTTTTGTTTTTGAAGGAACAAATCCATTAGCACCAACAATTCAGCCTTCAATAAATAATAGCCCTATATATATATATATATAGAGAGTTTTTCTATCCTGCCCACCCACCGTGCCCACATAATCTGCCCACCATGAGGTGGCACTCAACTATTGGACGCACAATTCATCACATCCAATAGTTGAGTGCCACATCATGGTGGGCATATTAGGTGGGCACGGTGAGTGGGCAGGATAGCGAAATTGTATATATATATATAAAGATTTGTTCCCCTGCACACTAGTGTGCAGGGGAATCATGGGCGCCAGCTGTGCGCCATGTGTTATTTTTTTTATAATTTTTTTTTAAAATTTGAAAATTTTAAAGTATCATCTTCCTTATCACATCACCTTCTTCACTCATCTCTCTCTCAAATAACAACCCAATATAACTCCATCCTAAACACAAGACCATCGCCGACCACTCTCCCTGGCCACGGTCAACAGCCCAGCTCGCCATCTCGCCTGGGCACCACCGGTCGACACAGGACCATCTTCCATCTCGCCATCTCGTCTGGGCACCACCCAACCCCTCTGCTAGCTTCTCCTTCCCGCCAACTCCGGTCATCACCATCGCCCAGCTTGGCATCTCGTCTGGGCACCACCCAACACCTCTTCTATCTTCTCCTTCCGGCCAACTCCGGTAGTCTCCCAACATTTTCAGATCTGGAAAGTTCACGACTGCTCATCGACCAAAGCTCGATCCTTCTCCACCAGATCTGGGAATCCATGGCTGGATATGGACATAGTTGCCGTCGGGCCGGTACAGGAGGCAAAGAAGGAAGAGGAGAAAGAAAAAAAGAAAAAAGATTAGAAGGAAGATGAGCGGTCATAGCAAAAGGGTGGTGGCGGCGGCCAGTGAGAGGAAAGAGAAAAGGGTGAGAGATCGTGAAGTGATGGATCTGGGACAGGGTGGTGGGTGATGGGAAGGCTGAATTTCAAATTAAAAAACAAAACCAAAAAAAATAGGAAAAAAAAAAAGACACATGGGGCGACAGCTAAGCTGGCACGAAGTTGTAGGCAAGAGGCGGCCAACATCATCTCTAATTTTACTTCTCTTCTTTTCTTTTTATTTTTGGATTTTTAGTAGATGTTTTGGATTAAAAAATTTTGTTCTTGAATCATGTTAAACTTTGAGTAGTTTTTCTCTTTTGATCAAGGCCACGTGATTGGGCCAAACAATTTATGTAGAAAACTTGATTGTTTATTTGAGAATTTTCAGACTTGATTTTATTTTATTGATTATCGAATTTATATTTATCTTGCGAATTTCTTGGCCAGTTATTTGTTTGCATGTTAATTGATTTCAAGTCGATAGAGGAGGTTTCAATTTTGATCACTTTGATAATCAACATATTGTAAAATCGACTAGAAATAGAATTCGATTTCAGTATGCGGTTTGGGTGTAAATTGAATTTTCACAGTTCGTCGTGCATTCAAATTTGATTAGAATTACAAAAGATTAATCCGCCAATATTTGAATAGGTTTGATTGTTCTAGAAACAGTTCTTTGAATAATTTAGGAGAATTCCCGTGAATTAAGATTAAGTCTGAGTCTTAAATCGACTACTTGTTGTATGAATTGTCTGGTACCTACGTGAGTCCTTGATCGAGCTTTTTCTAAATTGAATTTAATCCAAAATCCCTGCTGCGTTTTTATTGAGTTGAAATTTATTTGCTATTTAAGTTTTAGTTTAAAATCTGAAATCACTCTTATTAATTAGTCTAGATTAAGTATGAATAATCATATTCTGATACTCATAATTATACAGTCTCTGTGGGTTCGACATCTGGACCTTTGTCCACTTTATTATAATTTGACCTGGTGCGCTTGCCAGTAGATTCTTAATCACACCGATTTAGCCGGTCAATTTACTATCAAAATTGTTCCTGACCCAATTCACATATGTAAAATGTGTTGTACACTCAACCCTGAACTTACTTGGATCCAGAAATAATCCTCTTATCTTATACAATCATGTCTCACAAAACCTTATTCTTATCTTTGACGAAGTCAATAGACAACTATATAAATCATTGGTAGTACTAGATCTATTCGACAAAATCCATCTCATAACATCCCAATACTGAATGTATACTGTGGGGCCTCGGGTGCTCACCTACTTAAGCTTACAGCCCACAATCATAAATAATGAATAAAAAAAAGTAATCAACAATTTTTTTTCTCAAAAGGGGGTGGGCTCGAGCCGCAATATTTTACGGCTCAGGCGCCCTTGTCCGCTGGACAAGGCAAACACTCAGCACAGGGTGCGCTCGGGACGTAAAATCTTGCAGCCCGGGTGCGCCCCCTGCAGTCCCAAACCTGGAAAAATTGCTTAAAACCTTTTAAATAAGCCATGCAATGCAATACTCAACTTTTATCAATGTTCGGAAATTCAACATTCATGAAATAACAATAACATGCAAGGTACTCGACCAAACAACGATGTATGGTACAAAATTCAACATATTTCAACATCATGAGTTCAAACTACATGACTCCTAGACCCGAGCTCCACTTCTAAACTTCTCCCAAATCTCAAGGCCTCCTATGACTCGGCCCTGAATCACCTGTTGCAATGCACACACAAAAAACAAAGCAACAGTTGGACAAACCTGTAAGTATAAAACTTAGTATGAAACAACGGAACATGTAATGAATCAAATATAGCAAGATTCATGCATTTCAAATATAAACAACAATTATGAAATGAAATGAACAATATACAAGGCTATCAAGAATCAAGGCTCAATATACGCCAATAGTTGAGATGCTAAAACGCATCAACTCATCATCAGGCTACAAGCTCATCACTGATGCTATACCGAAGTCTATGTATCAATGCTACAATCTCATCACCGATACTTTATTTTGTAACTCAAGAAATTTTTTTACGAGTTTATGTGTTGGTATTGGAATGAGGGATTGTGTGATGTTGATTTGTGGGATTCTTGAGCTTGGGCAATTTTTTTAGCCCATATTTTGTGAAATTTGGGGGAGATTGATACTAGTTAGTAGAGAAAAGAGATTGGAAAAAGGGGAAGAAAAAGACCAAAAAGAAAATGAAGTGCTTAGATTTGTATGGATCCTTTGTTTTCCCTTATTTTTTTGCTTGGAACATGGGCAATATTTTGTAGTCCGTCCATTCTAATTTGTTAACTTCTTTCTCATTAACACTTGCTGAAAGGAATATTTTATTCTTAAAAATTTTCAAGTTTTGAAAAATATTTTATTAAATATCTTTTACCTTTCTTGAACATGAAGTAACTTTTATATAAGTTATTTATTTCCTTAGGTAAGTTGATTTGAGATATTGTTAAGCTTATTAAAATATTTATCATATCATATCTAACATATATTTTTCTTTATTTGTGTAGATTTGATATGATCAAATCAAAAGAATCCTACGCCTACAAGAAAACATGTTGAAGAAGGATTCTTGTGTTATTTAAGAAGATGAACGTGCAAAAGTTAAAGAGATCGACCAATTGAGATTTTAATAATAGCTTCACGTACGTACATTGAGAGAAGAACTGAAGATCTTCTGAAGCTCACATCGGTCGTGATTGCTTGAAGCCTTGAAGAACACTTGAAGATCATTGATTGAGAAGTGTGCTGCTCAAGTGTTTTGGCTTCAAGGATTTTTCTCCTTTTTTCGTTTTTATTTTATCTTTCATAGAATTATTTAGGAGAACTTTTATTCGTTTATTTTCTCACATTCTTGAGAAAATTGATTTTTACAATAATCACTAGTTTTAGGGTTTGTAAAAATCTTTGAATTATTTTCTAATGAAAGTTTTGCCCTGAGGCGCTGCAAGAGTATTTAATACTCTTGCTTAAAACATTTGATTCTATTTATTTGGTTGCTTGTTTATTTTATTCACTCTTAAATTATATTCCGCTGCAAATTACTCAAGGTGTTATTCTGAAAACACCTCAAACTGTTTATGTGTAACCCCTATTCCCTTAAACTTGCTATTTCATGATGTGAATTTCATTTTTTCTCTGTATATGTAATTTACGCTTAATTTGTAGTGTATTTGGCGTTTAATTTGATCGACACTGAGAAAAATGTTTACATTTTTTTGAAATCGTAGTATGATATATTTGTGATTAGCTACCTTAAGAAGATCTCAAAAACACGTTTATATACTTTTATTGAAGTCAAGATGTTTACCTCAAATTGTATGTTTAGGAAAAGGCTTTGTCAAGAATTAATAAAGTCTTCTATTAATTGTTAGGTTTGTTGACAAGATCAATAGGGTAATTGGCAAGAAAGTGAGAGTATTCATGTTACACCAACATTTGTTTCCTCACTCAAGTTTCATGTGAATTTAAAAAGTATATATTTGATACATTGCCATAAATTTGAAAAATAAATATGTTGAGAGACAATCATACGTATATATAATGAATGACTCGATCAAATATATATTAAATAATTGACACAAAGCTAATCACATATTACAAGATCGATCGAGCCCGAAGAAATACATATCACATCAAGAACGATTCAGATCAAAACTATTTGTAGCTTCCTAGATCAAAGTTTTCGAAGCACATTGTGTGACTTCATTTTGTAACTCAAGCAGTTCGAGAGAGTGTATTGCTAGGAGTTCCTTTCAAGGGTTGATTGGATTGAATTTATACAAAGCGTTGTATAAATCAAACACTTCTAATGGAATCCTTCTGAAAACAGAAGAAGGGGTGACGTAGGAGATTAAACTCCGAACATCCATAAAAATTCTTTGTCCCTTTTACTTACTGCATTTACTTTACTTTGATCTGCCTTAGCTTTTCAAGTTCAATTCTGCGAGGAAGATTCTTCCGCCTGATCTTATCAGATCTTTCGAGCAGAACAAAGTTTTAAACAATCAAATTTTCTGTCTGGTTTTAACAAATCAGATCGAAGTTAATTTTAAGTTTTAAAAAGTGTATTCACCCCCATTTACACTGTTTTTTTATCCTAACAGAGTCTTAACACAAAGACGTTAAATATTATGTTTGTAGCCTTGACATAAAAGACGTTAAAGATTATGCGGATTGTGAGGTTGCGGCCTATAATCGAGTGGCTAGGAGTTCTATGATAGGCAGTGAGTAAGTCCTAGTCTTAGAGTGAGTTTTTACAAATGAGTTGTATAAATCAAAGTCTTTTAGTGCTATCCTTCCGAGGAGGAAGAAGGGGTCGTAGGAGATTGAGCTCCGAACATCCATAAACAAATTCGTGTCTCTTTATTTATCGCATTTACTTTACTTTTGCTACTGTTTTTAAGATGCATCGTTGAAGCATTTTATGTAATTCATAGACAAAAATATTGCATTCAAAGTGTTTGATAAAATGCTTCAACCAAACTGTTTTCATCATTTCAACTTACATCGTTTTCAAATGTTTTACAAAATGTTAAATCAGTTTTTACGAAGAATTATTTTGAGTGTCTTCCTTTTGGTTTGAAAATCGAACTCGATTTAATTCATCAGTACTTAATGTTTCAAGAATCGAGCTATTGTAGCTAAAATATTTTTAAACTTGTGTATTTTCCCCCAAACCAATCCTATCAGCTTTTTTTAAAATAAATTAGTCAATTGAAGAGTCGCATAATAATAATTTAAAACAACATTAATTATGTAGTAATGGATAATGATAATCATGTAAATTCACAAATAAACTCATATATTTATATATGTAATTGAAACTAACATATTTATAATAGTATATATATATATATGATTAGATATTAGATAAATATAATAGAAAAATTAGATAAATATAATAAAAAAATTAAATCAAATAAGAAAAAATCAAATAATAAATGATAGATACACAAAATTTTAACCTTTTTATTTGAAAGAGTGCATTATATACTTTTTTTAAATAATTAGTTAATTGAAGAGTCACATAATAATAATTTTAAACAAAAAAAATATTAATTATGTAATAATAGATAATGATAGCCATGTAAATTCACAAATAAACTCACAATATTTATATATGTAAGTTAAGTAATAGATTAGATCCCCCCACCCCCCAAAAAAAAAATTCTATCCGATAAGTATTTCGTACGAATGGATCGATAAGTACTATTGGTCATATGTTGTCAATCTTACTTATTATATATTACACATATATTTGATATTTGACAAATATATGTTTATAAATCACATGTGATTGTGAATCTCAAATAAAATCAAGTCTATCTGGTGAACACGTGCGAAGCTCATTAATTCTCCTTTCACCTCAAATTATTCCGCAAATGGAGCTAATCTCACATATAAAATCAACATCCCTCTCACGTAACTAAAAGGGAGGTTTTGTACATATTTCATTTCTTGGTTTTGGGGGGGATTTCCTCTTCGATCCATGATGATCAATTGAAGGTACGTATGTACATATTTATAGAGGTTTAATTTGTTTTAGTTGTTTTCTCGGGCATTGAGTCTGTTTTTGGCAAAATCTTTAGATCTGAATGTTCAAATATTACACATATATTTGTATGAAATCTGAAACACGATATATGTAAGTATATCTATATATACATGCAATGTGCAATCATTTTCCAACGTAACACATAATATTTTTTTGTTATAGAAAATGCTTGTTGGGTTGTTAATGAGGATCTCATTGTGTGTCTGCAGCAAGCAAATAGAGAGCCGGCTCAGGAAGATGATGTTGTTGCGTCGCAAAGACAAGGTGGTGTTTGTGATGGGCGCCACGGGGACCGGGAAGTCCCGCCTTTCCATCGACTTAGCCACCCGTTTCAACGGCGAGATCATCAACTCCGACAAGATGCAAGTCTACAGGGGTTTGGACGTGATAACCAACAAAGTAACGGAGGACGAATGTCGTGGCGTGCCACACCATCTGCTCGGGATGGTCGATCCCGACCATGACTTCACGGTCCGAGACTTCGTGTATCATGCAACCCTCGCGGCTGATGCCATAACCCGGAGGGGACGATTGCCCATCGTGGCCGGAGGGTCTAATTCTTACATAAAGGCACTTGTCCACGATGACTTTGAGTTTAGGTCAAAGTATGAGTGCTGTCTTCTTTGGGTGAACGTGGCGACCCCGGTTTTGAATTCGTTCGTGTCGAAGAGGGTTGATCAGATGGTGGAAGCCGGGTTGGTGGCGGAGGCGAACGAGTTCTTCGATCCCAGTGGCGACTACAGCCGCGGCATCAAGCGGTCTATCGGCGTGCCTGAGATGGACGACTACTTTCGGAATTATATTGATGATGAAACTAGAGCCAAGACTGAACTCAAGGTGGCTATCGATCGAATAAAGTCCAACACCTGCATGTTAGCATGTCGCCAACTCGAAAAAATTTCGTGGTTGGAGGACAAGTTGGATTTGAGGATCCATCGTCTCGACGCCACCGGAGCCTTCACCAGCCAAGTGGCGGAGTCGGACCGAGCATGGGAAAAAGCGGTGACGATTCCCGCCACCGTGATCGTGGCCGAGTTCATATGCTCCGACGATATCGGGCGTTTCATGTCGACTCTTGCTGCTCCACCTCCCATGGTGCACACAACCACCTCCTCCAGTTAATATATATATATGCATGAGTTAATTGTGATCCCTTTCATGGAACTTGATTAATTCTGAAATTTCCATCATATATAATATACAATAATTATTAATAATTAATATATATATGTAGACGTGGCGAAACTGGAATGATTCTTTCCATTTCTATGGTTTGACTTGGAGTACGTACGAAAATGGTCGTCCGTACGATTGGGCAAGCTCTTCAATTTATTATGTTATGAATCACCTTTTTCAATGTGGCTGTTCATAGAGTTGACAAATCTATGCTCTAAAATAATATAACAAATAATCTTTTTATTCATTTCCTTTTCATTAGATTGGGTATCATATTCCTCTTGAAAAATTTACTCGTAACTAGCTAGCTAGTAATATATATATACATTATATAAAATCACAAAAATTATTATGACACTGTTTCATGGGTCAACTTTGGGATATAGATTTAAATTTTTTTTATTTTTTTGTTAAAAATATTATTTTATAATGCAAATATGGATCGATTTGACCTGTAAAAAATATATATCATAGAATTGGGTGTGATGAATCAAAAGTTATATCAATCGAGAATTTAAGTATTTTCATTTTTAAAAAAATATTAAACAATTTTTTTACCAGAAAAAGATCTGCTTGATAAATTATTAATGTGGAAAAAATAAATATCTTTTCGTAAATATTCTTAAAAAAAAATGTTCCACTTTCAAAAATTCCTTTCTACGCTTGACGTGGATCCTTGGCTCAATGAAAAATTATTTGGATTCTATTCGTGATCCAGAACAATGAATCACATGATAAAGTAATTTAAGTTATCATTAGAATATAAACACACATTGTGGTCACTAAGATGGAATAGGGACCATAAGAGACGGAGCCGGCCAATGGATGGTCAGTGGTCACCCCTCAACTGTGTCTTATTTATGGTATTCTATCTTTCAAACTTGCAATAATACTAATATTTTTTAAATGATTTATCGACACCATCGCCCCCTCATCCAATAAAATGTTATTTTCGCCTCGTTAATTGAATTTCCCTTCTCTATCCATGTGGACAAACGTATATGCTTATAAATAAAACATTATCTATGACATTTTTTAAAATGAAACAAAAAACTTTTACGTGCTATCCAAAATACTGCAGTACACTATACATATCTTTTTTTAAAAAAAAAAACCTATCTTTTATTTTCCTTAATTTTTTCCCTTCAACCCCCTCCTTTCTCTAATAATTAATTTGAATACATAAATTAGTACAAGCGACAATCCGCGCGTGCAACATACTATAAAAATATTGTGTGTTATGTGCATATAATATATTATTTATTTTTAAAAGTATTTCATTTTAATATGATTTTGTTTTTCAATTTCATAGTTTTGCGGGTTTGTTTTGCGAGTTTTCAACCACTCAAGACACTAAGAAGATCTACACGACTGCCCAAGTACAAATAGCTCAATGGACCGTTCACATTTTGAAGACAATTTGAAAATGGTCTAGTGAAGATTTCTTCTGATTCAAGATACACAAATTACAAATTATACCACATACTTTATCAGAAAAAGTTAATTGAAAATTAATGCACAACCAACAAAGAATCAAAAAATCAAAAATTTTCCCGAAATACACATTGCTGAAACTGTGCATAGGAGTTATCTGTGACTGTTTCTTTCTACATTTGGAAACATCCAAATCTCACATTTATCAAAGTGTACTCATTATCAAGAAAGAACGACGTCAACGATGCTTTGGAATTTATGAGCTCACAGTAAGAACGTTGAAAGGACCCATGCAAAAGTTACTATAAATAGAGAATGCTTCAAGAGAGATACAAGCATCTGAATCAATCAAGAACTCCTAACTAAAGCTATCTTTATCTTCCCTCTCCCTAAAAAGCTTGCATTCTCATATACTTTGAGCACTCAAGAAAGTCATATTATCTTCTTCTCAAATCAACCCTTGTGTACCAAAAATATATCAGATCCTTAAGGATCAACTAAGGGTTCATCAAGCCTCTCAAACTCTTATGACAGAAAGCTGTTAGAACCTAATGAGAGGGGGGGGGGGGGGAGGGGGAATTTAGGTTCTATTGGCAACTTTAGCAATTTAAAGCGATTATGCAAATACGCAAGCGAAAGACTTGAAACAATCAAAATAAATGCGGTAAATAAATGCGTAAAGTAAATAAAGCGATAAAAAAATAAAATATGTTTATGAAAGTTCGACAATAAACCGTCTACGTCTCCCCTTCTTGGTTAAGGTCAATTAACCAAGGATCCACTAGCACTTCAAATGTCTTGGCCTTGATGGCTTCAAGGAAAGCCGTACAACAACAACATGATCATCGCGCTGATACAACTCAATACACTTGGCCTTAAAGGCTCCAAGTATAGCCTCAACAATCACACAACACACATGGCTTCACACTTAAGTGTTTACAATGATCGCACAACCAACTCACAAATGATTTTTACAAACAACTCTCGATTTTTTAATATATCGTACAAATCTTGATTGAACACTTTGATAGAGAGAAGATTGCTTGCAAAGGAGAGGAGAGTGAATTGGGATGCTTCAAATGGCTTGGAATGACTTATATTTATAGTTGCAAACTCGGGCAAGTTCGTTGCATCTGTACTGGCCTTCGTTGCGTCCGTTCGGCGCACATTCAATTCTTCCGAAACCAGTGCAGAACGTTGTACTATGGTTCGTTGCATCCGTTCGGCGCATTGCAGCTTTGGTCGGACGAAATTTTTCCTTAAATTTTGGATCATGTTTTTGACGAAGAACGTTGCATCTGTTCATGAGATCGTTGCGTCCGTTCTGGATAGTGCAAACTGCGCGACAATCTTCAAAAATTCATATCTCACAATCTAATTTTTGGATCGACCTGAAATTTGGACAGAAACTTTAAAACATCCTAAATTCATTGTGAACGGTGGAGATCGGATTTGGATGACTCGAAAATTCCCATTAATTTTCGCAAGTTTATGATCCATAATTTTGCTTGCTACTTTTACTCAAATCCATTGTTAGAATATTCCGCACATGAATTTAATTTGTTAATAAGGATCTAATCTGCAAGATCTCACTTTAAACGATTATTAATAAAAACCTAGTTTTGTAATTATCAAAACAAGATAAGTTATCGCATTAAAAACATTAATCTCATTTATGAGATTTGTATGCGTTTAAGACGTAACAATCTTCCCCTTTTTGATAATCACAAAACTTGGTTAAATAAGAAAGATAAAGTGCAATAATTTAAGCCAAATTGAAATACATATAAAAAGCTCTCCTTTAATGTAACAATATTTTAAACAACAAATTGTTTATCATAATCAAGTTTTATTCTCCCCCTTTCTATTTGAATAAAATTATTAAATTTAAAGCTAATAAATAAACAACACAATGCAATAATAATTTCATTAACAGAGGAATTTCAAATAAAATTTAATTACAACAAGGATATAAAACTAAGAAGCGTCATCTGAAGGGACTTGATTATAGTAGTTTTCTAGCATAGTGAGTCTATCGTTGACAGCATCAAAGGAGTTTCGCATCTCTGAAGACAAGTTTGCGATAGATGTCTGAATAGACTGAATGACAGAGAAATTGCGATCCAAATTGAGTTCTAGCCGCTGAAGATACTCAAAAAGACGATCGGAAGATGGAGCTGGTGTAGGCGGAGGCTGAGGCATCATAGGTGGAGAAAAAGGTAGATCACAATAATCAAACATAGGTGAAGAAGATGAAGGTGTTGGAAAACGATGTTCAGATCAATTAGAATTGATACCCGGTGCAGCGGAAGTTTAAAATTTTATTTTTATTAATATGGAACGATTCCATATCTGGGTATCAAAACTTTTACGATTAAATTCATACAAGTAAAACAAATAATCACAATTAATTTTTTACCTTAAATCTCAAAACGAGATTATGGACTCCAACAGAATTTAATCTGCTCTTCTTGTAAATCCCGGGAACTGATGGCGTCACGATCAATCACCGGAATAAGGTCCACGAACAGAAAACAGAAACCCTCTGATTGACTGCACTAGAAATCAATCAGAAGTTTATCGTAGAGAATAAACAGATATGATCTGTTAATTCAGAATTTTAATTTTTCACAAAAATCACAATCCGAATTTTCTCAAAAAGGGACAGAGGAATTTTCGAAAATCCTCTTGAAATAATTATGCAGTGTTCGAAAATTTGAAGACTGAATCACTACAATTTTTGAACCCACTACATATATTTATAGATAATTTCTAGACTAGGTTAAGTTATAATTGTGTTAGGACTCTAACTCTTTAAAGCCCACAATCCATAACTTAAGCCCAACAAGCCAAGCCCGTTGTTCTAAAAATTAATATAAAATTCATCGTGACTCCGATTGATAAACTGATTTTACCAATGTGCACAGAAACCATTTCTGCATCTTTTAGAGTCAAGATAATTTTTCTGAATCCGAATTCAGTGATTTCCAAAAATGCCCATCCCTATGTCATTTTAAGAAATCCCAATCCCTTTAGTTAAGAAGTCCAACTTCCCTTTCATTAAATTTAACTCTTTAAATTTAACTATCTCTACGGGGTTTTAGTAATCCATTACTTGCGTAACCCTCAATGGTTCAGGAATACAGCTAGCCGTGGGATCACAACTCCTTGTGACTCGGAACAACAATTTCCGACTTACCCATCGAATCATGTTAAGAGCGCCTAGCAACATCGCCCCATGATTCCCTAGGTATTACTTATAGTGCCTGCAAGAACCAGTAGATTTTGGTTAGCGTACAGTACGGTCCCTTCATCCATATATCCCGATCGAATCAACAACCATTGATATATCGAGAGTCGTTCGAGATTCGATAACTATGCATTACATCTTGGAGATCAAATAGTGACATCGCATGTGTTACTAGGATAACCCATTAACCTAAAACACATCATGTACTCTGGCCAGAGATTCGTCACACTAATATCTCCTCAGATCGCATAGGATATCCACACTCGCAAGTATGTGGTGAATCCTTGACAACAAAGCATCGACTCCTATATGTGTCGTAACTGTACCCAATCCCAACACCTGATGACCCCAATAGAGTTGGTAAACGAGTCAAAGTACAGTACTAGCATATAGAGTCTCAATGATGTTTCAAGTAATAAAGACTAATGGTGTACAACCAAAACCGCGGACTTTATCCACTCGATAAGTGATAACCACTTGAAAAGTTCGAATAGGATAGTTCGATCATTCATCATATGAATATCCATTTGCATGCTTTGAACATCTCTATGTTCCATACCAATGAAACGTGGTACTCGGCATCGCAAATGCTAGTCTCAATCTCGAGCGATCCTTATCCCCTTTTTGCGGACGGCTCAATTGACTAGGAACAGTTTAGAATATACAGTGACTATAAGATGTGTTTCATGATAGCCATCCCCATGTGCTACCACATCGTACATACACTATAGTATATTCAAAGTCTTTATCAAAACAACAATATTATATCATAATATAACAATAGGAAGAAAGATAAAGTCAATACCATTATAAAAGTGTAAATTATATTAAACAAAAGATTGTTTTACATAGAGTCATAAAAGCCCTTAGCCACAAGTTGGCTAACCGGGCACCCACTCTTTCAGAAGGAACCGCGAAAGAGGAAGGAATATCGGTGTCAGTCGTGTGTGTGTGATTCACCAATATTTCTTATCCTCCTTGCTTTCGATACACAAATGCAACAAGTTTGTTTCATAGAATCATCAACTCAGCTCTATAGTTTCAAAACATTCTCCACCAAGTTCAACTTCTACTCACTAAGATCAAAATGACTTTTCAAGTTATATAAAAAAAATTTCATAACATCGCTGAATTTTGCACCCAGTTATATTTTAGCCCCATAAATTACCCGCAAACTTATCTATAACTAAAGATAGAATTTGGATTTCAATCCCCTCGTCTATAACCCGGATGGAGCATCAACCACATTATTTTTTTCCCGCAAACTTAGCCATGGATCGGTGATTAGAATTTCAATCCCTTTCCAAGCCCAGATGGAGTTGTAAAAAAAAATTATGTTCCTTTGGAAACTTTTTAGCTTTCAATAAATGTTTTTATTGCCTAAATCATTTCTAAGCTTGTAGAAGTCTACCTCGGTTTCAAGTATAAATCACCAAAGTTAAGAATTGAATCATCCAATTCACTCACAATATCACAAAGTTTCTCTAATCACTAGGTTCTAGACAATCAAGGCATATTACATATGAATGAGAACTCAAGAGTATAAGTTTCAGTGATAGGTGTCTTCTCAAAATCATCGAAAACTATGTCAAAATGAGTCAAAATTCGGTTAATAAATCGAGCAAAAGAAAGACTGACTTTTTTTGAATTTTTAGCAGTATGGTGCATAACCAGAATGATAAAACGAGGAAGGTTAAAAGGTCGCTGAGCAACAATATGAAAAAGGACATAAAGGTCCAAATATTTGCACTTGGAGTGGTCTCCAGCGCGAGGAATGATTGAGGAAGTGATAAGTTTTTGAATAATTTGAAAATCTGGACAAAGCATTTTGAGAGTTGGTCGATCATCACCAACATGAGGTGGTTGACCGAGAATGACAGAAAGAGCTTCTTCACGACTAAACTCAGGACTATCTTCAGGCCATTTAAACGCAAAGAACTCGCTGGGTCCATTTCTAGAAAGAGAGAACCACGCAGAGAGATCGCCTGAAGAAAAAAAAATATACCGATTTTGAACAATTGTAACAGCATAAATGTCATCGCTTCATAATTCAAGTTCAAAATTGGCGTAGAACTCATGAATGAGGGAGGTATAAATGAAATCTGGATAAGAAGGTTGGAAAAATGATCCCCATTGTTGGAAATCAATAAAGTCCAACACACGAAGATGAGATTTCACTAAATAAGAGCGATCAAGGATACAACCCGGAAGAATCTGCCTATCACGGTAGTCGGCAAGTATAGGTCGAGATATAGCGGGTAGGTTAAGATTGTGGACAAAAGGTTGGGTACGAGCACAAGTGCGTCGCCTCGGATTGACGGGATCGCCTTCACGTCTTGGAGGCATTTTGGAAGAAAATTTCGAACAAAAGAGAGAAAGAAGGTGAATTTTGGTGTGAAAAAAAACTGAATGCGTTCGGCCTCTATATATAGGCACGGGGACGAATGGACGCAATGTTGCACTAACGGACGCAACGTTCAGTCTGGTGGGAATTAAGTGCGGGAATTTTAAACCGAAAATTTTAAAAGTAGGCAGGAAGGGGTGCGAACGGAAGAATCCAACGGACGCAACGTTGGACCTGTTGGCGGTAAAAATTCGCGGTAAATTTTGATGAAAAATTTAAAACTGAGGCGGGAATTGCTCGGAACGGAAGCAACGTTCTATGAACGTACGCAACGTTCGGGCAGAGAACGGATGCAACGTTCTTAGAAACGGATGCACCGTTCGGACAGAATATACAAATTTTGGATTTTTCTTCTTAGTTTTATGAATATTAAGACTACTTAACAAGTAATACACATAAAATGTGAGCTTATAATTTTGAATAAATACAATTAATTTTTATTATCCAACATTAAATTGCTCGAATTTAATATTAAGTTCCCCCTTAATATGACATTAAATTTAATTTATGTCTAAATGCGATTACAATTCAATCATGCCAAGTTCACCACGCAAACAAATAAAAGTGTTTTCATCTAGTGGTTTTGTAAAAATGTTGGCAATTTGATTTTTAGTGTCAGCATATTGAAGTTCAACTTCATTTCGTTCGATGTGGTCACGAATAAAATGATGACGAATGTCAATATGTTTGGTGCACAAATGTTGAATCGGGTTCTTTATAAGACATATGGCGCTATCACAAAAAATAGAGAGTTTTGAAAAAGAGACGCCATAGTCGAGCAACTGATGCTTCATCCAAAGAATTTGCGCACAACAACTACCGGCAGCCATATATTCGGCTTCGGTCGTTGACAATGCAACACAATTTTGCTTCTTTGAAAACCAAGAAACACATATTTTATGACATGACTGTATGCTGCATGCTTATTACATTTCGAGCTATATCTTGGGATATTATAGGGTTTGACTCTGTCATGTTAGTGGATGGACTTCCATCGATTTGGGTCCGGATTATCCAGTGGTATTTCGGTACGGGAGCCACCTCCTGAAGCGATGGAACAGCGTGCTACATACCAGGGCCCGGTCTGTCTTTGTTATCTGTTTCTTGGCCTCTAGTTTCAGTAGGCGGTACACTTGCATTCATGAATTTATATGATACAGTATGCTCATACTCTCGTGCTGAGCATTTTATGCTCACGTCTCATACTTTATGTATCTGGACACCCTATTCCATGGTGCAGGTTTGCGTTTGGATGAGGCGGGTGGATCCAGGAGGGACTAGGCAGTGGATGGTCGGCTGAGTGTTTTGCCTAGGGTTTATTTATTGATGTATTGGGATTATACACTGTTTGATTTGGTTGTATAACTATTTGGGTATTTACAGATTCCTTTCCTTCGGATTGTATAATGTTTATTGCTTCCGCAGTTTATTCTAGTTTACTGTTTTAATTAAGTTAATTGCATGCTTAAGTCTCTGTTTAGTAGGTGATCTCGGTAAGGGTCACTACAAGGACAGTGTGAGAAGTGTGAAGGACACCATCCTACAGATATATGTCGTGTAGCCAGTGGTGCTTGTTTCTGATGTGGCCAGATGGGTCATTTGAAGAAGGATTCCCCGCAGAATGTTGGGGGATCATCATCTGTATTTGGTTCACAAGCATCAGTTCCATAGAGGACAGCAGGACAATCGGTTGGGAGCACCAACAAGGGGCCATGTGTTCCAGGTCAAGTATTTTCCCTAAGCAAAGATCAGGTTCAGAAAGAGAATGAGGAAGTCATTGCAGGTACACTTAATTTGTGCGGAATTCCTGCTTTTGTTCTCATAGATACTGGTGCATCACATTCGTTTGTTTTAGCATGATTTGCTAAGCGTTATAGATTGTATCAGTTGACCCGAGTAAGACTGAAGTTATTTTGAATTGGTCGCGTCCGGCTAGAACTTCGGAGATTCGTAGATTTCTGGGTTTAGCAGGCTACTACCATCGATTCATCAAGAATTTCTCTCAGATCTCTAGACCATTGACACATATAACAAGGAAATATGATTCTTTTGTCTGGTCAAGCGAGTGTGAACAAATTTTTGATGAGTTGAGGAATCGATTGTCTACTACACCTGTTTTTACGTTACCATCTAGATCAGGAGGTTATGTTGTTTATACAGATGCATCTCTTCAAGGGTTAGGCTGTGTTTTGACACAAAATGAGCATGTTATTGCCTATGCTTCTAGACAGCTGAAGACCCAAGAAGGGAACTACCCAGTGCATGATATAGAGCTTGCAGCGATAGTGTTTGCGCTGAAGATCTGGCGTCATTACCTGTATGGCGAGCGATTTGAGATCTTTTTGGATCGCAAGAGTTTGAAATACTCATTCACTCAGGCAGAGTTGAACATGCGACATCGTTGTTGGATAGATTTTCTCAAGGATTATGATTGTGGGATCAAGTACCATCCTGGTACTGCAAATCTAGTGGCAGATGCACTTAGCCGCAAGGTGAGTATTAGTGCTCTCCACACTCATGCTAGAGGTAGTTCGATTCAAGAGTGTTGTTCTTCAGAATTTATGTTTAGACATAATAAAGGACAACAAGGGATCCAAGTGTTTTCAGTGTTAGCTGAGCCATCTCTGTTTGCACGTATTCGAGAATTGCAGTTTTCTGATCCGAAGACGCAGAAGTTAGCAAGACTTTCTCAGGGAGACAACACATATGGTTTTCACTTTAATATAGACGGATTTTTGTGTTTGTCTGGTAGAGTTGTGTTACCTGATGATTCAGCCCTACGAAATGAAGTTCTGTCTTAGGCCCATTGTAGTTGATTCGCCGTGCACCCAGGCAGCGCCAAGATGTATAAGGATCTACATATGAGATTCTGGTGAAAAAATATGAAGCGTAGTGTTTATCAATTTGTCTCTTAATGCCTTGTTTTTCATCAGGTTAAGGAGGAGCATCGACGACCAAGTGGTCTGATGCAGAGCTTGGAGATTCCGGAATGGAATTGGGAGCATGTGACGATTGATTTTGTCACCCACTTGCCAATGACCTCCAGGTAGTGTGATGTGATTTGGGTTGTTATGGATATATTGTCCAAGTCCGATCACTTTATTCTGTATAACCGCGAGTTCACTTTTGATTGCATGACGAGGTTATACATTCAGGAGATTGTGCAATTACATGGCATTCCTTTGAGCATAGTCAGTGATAGAGATCCGAGATTCACCTCACATTTTTGGGGTAGCTTTTAGAGAGCTTTGTGTACTACTCTGAGTTTGAGTACGACTTATAACCCAGAGATAGACGACCAGTCTGAGAGGACTATTCGGACATTGGAGGATATGTTGAGGGCATCAGTGATGGATTTTGGGTTATCCTGGCAGGATCACTTATCTTTGATTGAGTTTTCCTACAACAACAGCTATCATTGTAGCATTGACATGGCACCATTCGAAGCTTTGTATGGTTGTCGTTGTCAAACACCCTTGTTTTGGGATGAAGTAGGGGAAAGACATGTTGAAGGACCCGAGATGATCAAATATATTTTAGATATGGTTGAGTTGATCAGGAAGAGGATCAAGACAGTGCAAGCCAGGCAGGTCAGTTACGCCAACACCAATCGCATACCACTACATTTTGAGACAGGAGAGTATGTTTTCCTACGAGTATCGCCTTTTCGAAAGGTGATGAGGTTCGGTCTGAAGGGCAAGTTAGCGCCTAGATTCATTGGTCCATTCGATATATTGGAGAAAGTTGGAGATTTGGCTTACCATTTGGCATTACCACTATATCTCTCAAGAATTTGCAATGTGTTCCACGTATCGTTACTCCGTTAGTATGTTGCAGATGAGTCGCACATTCTGCATCCAATAGTGGTTCAGCTAGAGCATGACTTATCATACGTGGAGAGACCACTCAGAATTCTCGATAGGAAGGACAAGGTACTTCGGAATAAACACATTCCTCTAGTCATGGTTCAGTGACAGCGTCGACGCGGCTTGGGAATTAGAGAGTCGTATGTGTTCCGAACATCCATAGTTTTTTTGATGTATTGTTTTCATTTGAGCAGTTGAGTTGTATATTGAACTGCGATGTTATTATAATATTAACGATGTTCCATGTTATTGGGGAGAATGTAGTAGCCCGACTACTAATTTAACTAATTCATTGCCTAAAACATGATAAAAAGTTCTTAAATGAGTTAAAGGAGTGGAAAATTGGATTCAGGACATTCGAAAATCATCCGGGAATAGGGGTGGGCGTTTATTCTTGGGTATCGGGAACCCGATCCGACTCGATCAGGTCGGGTAATTTTTAAATTTTTCGGATTCAGGTAGAACCTGAACCCGACAATTTGATTTTCGGGTTGGTTTTGAGTTTCATATTTATTACCCGATTGGGTCGGGTACCCGACAAAATACAAGACCAACACTAATATACAGTATGCCAACACAAGCCTAGATCTCATGTTTCTCATTTAGTTGCTGGAATTTTTAATTTTTCTCCCAAATCTCATCTTCCTCGCTTTGAAATTTCTCGGCTATGGAGTTTAGCACCTATTGTTCCATCTCATGCCATCTTATCTTCCTCCTAACTTGGCTATGAAATTTCTGGGCTTTTGAGTCTGCACCCATTGCTCTATCTCTCACTGCCTCTCCCTTCGTTCTCGCATTCTCCAAACTTCTGCAAATTTAGCAACCCATTTCCAAACCAAAAACTTAATACGAAGAAGGAATAAGATTGAGAGAATTTCAAGAAGCGGTGCTGCAAATGGGCGAGGCTTGTGATGCTATAGACCCACGAAAATTTCCATTTATTTTCTCTTTAGATCTACAATGTTGAATCTTGAAGCTTTATGTTTTTCAATAGATTTTATACAGTGAGGTGCATAAAAGATGGAATTGTGATTCGTGAAGGTTGTAATGGTTTCTTTCCAAATCCAAAGAAACAAAGATTTTGGGTGCCCGAAGTATAATAACCAAATTTTTCGTATACCCGATTGTCGGGTACCCGAAAATTTTGGGTCGGGTTCGAGTAGTCTAAATGACTACCCGAATAGTTGGGTACTCGACCCGACAATACCCGACCCGACGCCTACCCCTCTCCGAGGAAGTTCCAAGTGTTCAGGACTTCAGACAATCCAAACCAAGCCAAGGGATCGGACCATCCGAACAGTTCAGAATCTATGTTAAAGTTCGGAATCTCTGAGTAGATCAGATGATCCTAAGTCAGGATCGGATGATCCGATCATATTCAGATAAGATTCCGGATATGGTTGGACGCATGTTCGGATGAGATTGAATGGAGGAGATCGGATCATCTGATCCGTGTCTATAAATAGAGGCCGAAAGTGCCATTTCCAATTTCCAATTTCCTAACTTACCTCTCTCGTTCTAGCTCGATTTTAGGGCCTTTTAGGCATTCTTCTCGAAGGACAAGGAGCGACGGAGTGCTGCCGGAGTTGCAGCAGAGTTGTGCCCAAGTTTTGGGGCTATCGCCATCAATAGGATATCGACGAACGTAGGTATTATACTAGACTCAGATTAGTTTAAGTGAGTATTTATAGTCTAGTTAAGGCTTTTAGAGGATGAATAATGATACAATGATTGTCTACTTATAGGTTTGGACTGAAGTACTTGTATCACTAGGTTTCTTGCTTTGAGGTATGGACATACTATCCGAGATACTCTGGTTGAGTATGCATGTTCTATGTTTGCATGTTTTATGTGACATTGATTATATGTGCATTTATTATGTCACGGATATTATGCTGCATGCATTGTCACATTGAACCTGTATTTCATTGATACTACCTGTAAAGGGGTCGCTCAGCTCTGTTATATTTTGTGGATGGATACAATAATTTTGGATCCGGATATGTCCACGGTTTATGGTATGGGAGTACCTCCTGATGCGACAGCTCAGTGTACTACATACCATGACGCCTTTAACTGAGCAGTGTTCTGGATAGGTTTTTTGGTACCCTTCACTTGCATTTGCATTCATAGAACATGTATATTCTTACATTCGTACTGGGCATTATTTGCTCACGTCCATGGTTATTTGTCCTGGACATCCCATTCTACGGGACAAGACTTAGGTTGGACGAACCGGGTGGTACCGGTCACTGATTCTGTAGGATGGATTGTGGATATGTTACAAGATGTTGTAATAACCAAAGTCTTCTAGGAAATTTTTTTCTGTGTGGAAGAAGGGGAGACGTAAAAGGATTCACCCTTCGAACTTTCATATATCTTGTGTTCTTTACCTTTCTGTTTATTATTCTATCTTGTTGAATCTGCATATTTTTTCTTAGCCAACAAAATCAAGAAAATAACTTTTTTCCTCTAAATTTATTATAGTAATGTAATCTGACCCAATATGAAAGTCTATTCTCTGATTCATAAGGGTTGATATGATATTAATAGAAATGAATTATTTCGAAATTAACTTTCTTGAATTGCTCATTACCTTCTCAATTGGAAAGAATGGAGATATAGACCTTATTTTATTTTTAATTCAATGGATAAACCTTAACTTTAGAAAGACTATATTACCCTTACTAAAAAGACGACATGTAATTAAAAAAAATAGAGATTTTTGGTTGAGATTTATATGAGTTTTTTCTTTTCATTCGTATTTTCATCAATTTTCCTTCTCAAATAGGTTTTCTAAATTTTCATATCTTTTCCTCACCTTCCTGCATGTTTTCCCATTTCCAACATTCATTATTCTTCCGGTGTTTCAATCTTTGTCCAGAGTTCTTCCATACCAAAGTCTTTCAATTTAGATTGCTAAGATAACAAAGGAAAAGAAAAGAGCATCGATAAGTTTTCAATTTCTAGAGTTCTTCAATTCCGGAGTTCTTCAGTATCGACTGATTTTTTGTTCATATCGACTGAGATTCAGTTCATGTAGACTGTTATTGTCAATTAGTAGATTTTCTATTGATTCAGTAGATATTTTAAACATGTTTACTGATGGTCGGCAGACATGTCTACTGCCTTCAGCAGACATGTCTACTGATATATTTTGAAGCAGTCAACATGTCTACTGGAGGAGATACTGATGTCTACTGCTTTGGTAGACAATTTTTACTGATATCTACTGAAGGAGGTAGATATGTCTATTGGCTTCGGTATACAATTTAAAATATCTACAGAGTTAGTTGACAATTTAAAATTAGTTCCACATAAGTTAGTTTTTCTTGAAAATCAGTCTCAATCTTAAGGGCTTGTTTGGTACAAGTACAAATAATACTTGTATAACTTGTCTTATCTAATCCTTCGTTCTTCTCGTCATACTATTTATTCATCTATTAATTATTTATTTATTTTACATCAATCAAATCATTAATCATTTATTTTATATCAATCAAATCATTGAATTTAAATTACTATATTACCCTTATAAATAATATTATTCATATTTTATTTATTTTTAAAAAGGACAAAATGATAATTTATCATTTTTATATAAAATTCAATCAATCAAATCACACAAACTATAATCTATCAATCAAATACTATATTAACTATCATTTTTTATTTATTTTATATTATATTATATTACTTATCCAAATATTATTTATCATATTTTCGAACCAAACGTTACCTAAAAGTCTATACTACCCATAAGTTGAGATCCTTTTGGCTTAAATAAAATGAAGGGAAGTCCCTTTGGCTGAACTAAAAACAAGACGAGACGTATGTTAGATTGTCCCTTCTCAATTGATGTAATGGAAGTTCAAAAATCTTTTTTGACCACCCTACTTTATTTATTATCATAAAAAAATTCAAATCCAAATATTATAATATAGGCGGTATTATCATTATCATTATATATATAAGTGCCACGACCACCTGTACTGTAGGTGATTTGTTTGTTTAGCTGGAAAAAGGTAATCAGGTCAGGAATGTGGTGGTGGATCTGCTGATTAAGTCAAAAGTAATAATCACATTTCATATACGGCAGTGCACGGCGGAAGGGAAGAGAGGGATTTAGAAGGCGATTGATTGATTGATTATGCACCTGGTGAATGCGGTGGTGTTGGCATCTGTGGCTATCAGGCATGGGGGACTCCAAGATAGCGTCTTTTTGGACGCAGAGATTGAATTCGGAACCGTCTGGTGGTTCGTGTACGCGGGGATCTCATGCGTGCTTGTGCTGTTTGCCGGTATCATGTCCGGATTGACATTGGGTCTCATGTCATTGGGCCTCGTCGACCTCGAGATCCTTCAGAGGAGCGGTACCTCCTCTGAGAAGAAACAGGCTGGTATTTATTTCTTTTCTTTTCTTTTTCTTTTGATGGGCGGAGGCGGATTTGATTGGAATTTGTCGAAAGATTACTTTTTTTTTTTTTTATTCCTATTCCCGTCTCCATATTACCTTTTAGCAATAGTTTGTATTGCAAGCTAATCTTGAACTTGATTTCCATGTGTAATTTTCTAAAAAGTGTGACCTATTCTATTCAGTTGCCCCCGTAGGCTTAAATTGTGGCTCGGGCTGCTCATGTCCATGTGGGTTGGTTGTTTTAGTTGTGGTTTTTTTTTTTCTGGCTCGGCTGAAAAATGAGGATAATTGTCGATCCTGAATCTGGCAGTTCTTTAGAATCTGCTTGAATATGCTTTATATGCATGTATTACAGTTATATGTTGAAATATATCACTTGACTACTGGTCTGTCTTGAAATTTTTGTGCTAGTAGTGGTCTTCTTATTTGTTCCTCTGATTTTGATGATTGGTCTGTAATTTTCAGCTGCAATACTTCCAGTGGTTCAGAAGCAGCACCAGCTTCTTGTGACACTACTTTTATGTAATGCTGCTGCTATGGAGGTACTGATTATGACTTTGTAATTTTTTTTTAATGATGTTTCTTGAATGTGGAATGTTGATTTTGTGCTACGGGCCATACCTATTTTCTTTTCAGCTTTTGAAAAGCAATGGTTCTGCAGGAATTACTGAGTGAAGTGACGTGTTCTACTTCTAACCGAAATTAAGCAGTTTAAGTGGTGCAGTTGTATTGAACGAAAATCTATAGGTTTTCATGTGTTTTTGACCCAATGTTCAAATTCGAACAGATACAGAATATCAAGTAACTTAACAAATCAAGTTGTCAGTTGCCCTAGGAATCCCCAGTGTAATAGAGACCAACTGAGAATGGAATTTTGGAACTAGAATAGCATAAGACAAGCATAATCTTCATAAAATGATACATGGGAACTGAGTGCGAAATTCAGCAAATTATTTGGGCAGCTTGCTGGATTTAATTAATTTTGATATACATGGCTGCAACCCACGCAAGATTGTTTCGATAAGTAAAGCGCTAAACTGAAGTACCTGCTTTGCCTCACAAATGAGTTGTGTGGGCTTCGAACTCTGAGAGGTGTCTTTGCTTTATCTTTGCTTTATTTTTCCCATAGCAGTCCTATCAACTGAGGGATTATACAATCCATTTACTTGTAGAGCACAGTCACCAGAGCAGATGGTATGCATTTGACAGTGAGATTTATATGTTACAAATAGTATTTTAGGCCCCTGATTATAATTTCAAAGCTAGCGGTTTAGTTTCCGAAGGAAGGTGACGGCCTTAACTAGAGCTTGGGCATGTGTTGGTTTCAAATCTTAATGTTCTAGTTTGATTCGGTAATCGCTCGAACTAATTTGCCTCAAAGTTATTCTTTTCAACTTTTAAAAAAATAATGGCACTGCTTGTGGGTTCATCAACTGTGAAACTAATTAAATATGATTATTCAATAGTTAACACAAATATTATAGATTGTATCAGGAAAATAAATAAAAGGAGGGTTTAAATATAATAGATGGAAATCAAGTAATTCGAAATATATAAATTAAGTTATTGATGTAGGCTCGTGATTTTAATGCTGAAGATGAATTGTTGTTCAGGTTACTTCCAGTTTCCTATTTTTCCAGGAATTGGAATAAAACCAAAAGTTTTGATTTTATTTCAATTTTTCAGTGATGGTTCAGATTTCTGTTCACAATTTGAAAAGAACCGGCTTGGGGTTTAATTATACTATGTGGTACAGTTGATAGGGAAAATTTGCATGTAATTTTAAAAAGAATACTGTTATATTGTAACTTTTGTTTGCTTACAATTTTCTTGAGATAGTCCTAGTTCCTAGTTCTGGGGAATTATATTATTTTTTTCTTTTATATATTCATTTCAAGACTTTTGTATGGCTTATCTTACTGAATTATATTGATAAAGTTCTGCTTTCGTACCATTCTTGAATCTTGCAGGCCCTTCCTATATACCTGGATAAGCTTTTCAATCAGTATGTTGCCATTATATTGTCGGTGACTTTTGTTCTATTTTTTGGAGAGGTACATGCATCTACTATATTATTTATTTGGTGTACATTTCAATGGTGCATTCTCTTATGAGCTGAGATCAGCTAATGAATAGTTTCCGGCTTGTATGATGGTGAATTCTCTTGTTATTTGATGTTGCCAGGTTATACCTCAAGCAATTTGCTCTAGGTATGGACTTGCGGTAGGTGCGAATTTTATATATCTTGTGCGTGTTTTGATGATCATTTGCTACCCGATTTCTTACCCAATTGGAAAGGTAAATTTTATTTTACCTAAGCAAAATGTCATTAAGTTTACTCTGGATTTAATTGTTTGGCAATTTTATTTCCATGAATTAAAATAATTGGTGCTACAAAAATGCACGCTAATATATGGATATTCAGATCGCCTCTTGTAATAATCATGCTTGAGCCCTACTCATAAAAGATACCTTATGCTGTCATTTTTATTCATTATATATATATTTTTATCATAGATACTAGATTGTGTACTGGGACATAATGAGGCGTTGTTTAGACGAGCTCAACTGAAGGCTCTTGTTTCTATTCACAGCCGTGAGGTAATAAAATTTCCAAGATATCTTCCATGCCTTTATTTTTCCAAGTGTTAGTACCCATTGAATTAGATATTGGGTTAACTGTTTTTATTCTGATGAAAATCTTCTATGCGCTAAATGTTTTACCTGTTTAGGATAATGTTTGTTCTGTATCTTTTAGGCCGGTAAAGGAGGGGATCTCACACATGACGAGACAACAATTATTAGTGGAGCACTAGATTTAACGGAGAAGGTATGTCTCATGCTGGATATAGTGTGCACTATCGGGACTCATCAAACATTTTCGATCTCTGCTATTAGAATCTTCAATAGCTTCCGCATTTGGTTAACATCAAAAAATTTTATTAACGGTATTTCACCAATGGTATTTTAGTTTCCATCAGTTGTAAATTTTGACCTCATGAGTCAAGATAGCATCTAGTTCATCGTTACTAAACGTTTTGGTTTTCTATAGTTCCTTGAAAGTAATGTTCTTTCCTTTTCTCTCTTTCTTCTTTTAATCATCTTCAAACAGACCGCTGAGGAGGCAATGACACCAATCGAGTCCACATTTTCTTTGGATGTCAACTCGAAGTTGGACTGGTAACATATTAAAGTTCTATAATGTTTGAGTGAGAGTGGCAATTTCTCATTAAGATCTATTTCTCTATAAGCACGAAGGCAATGTATTAAGTGTGTGCTGAGATGGCGAAAATGCTTTAAAAAAGGGCTCTTTATTAAAAATGTGATGAAAGCCCGATGTTAAGAAGCTGGAAAATATGATTTTGACGGTTTTTTTTTTATAAATACACTCAAGTAGACATTATCTTTTACTGATATTTTAGACATAAAAGTTAATTTTGTAAAAAAAAAAAAAAAAGCTCTTAAGAAAGCTTTATTTAATAAATAGTTTATAAGCGAAGTGTTTCTGCATCCTAACTCATCATAAGTGAAACAACTCATCGACTATTTGTCATTGTTTATGATCTTTAGAACAAATACAAAACTCTCTCTTATTTTGTGGCACCTATGTCCATCTCATATACCAGAACACAATTTGAAACATGTTGGTTCCAGCCAGTATGGCAGCGGGCTTATATTTCACTTAAGTTTTATAATTCTTCTTTTATTCTGTATATCATACAAATCATACGTGTTACCTCAGGGAAGCAATGGGTAAGATTCTGGCTCGTGGGCACAGTCGAGTTCCTGTCTACTCTGGGAACCCAAAAAATATAATTGGACTCTTACTGGTAAAACATCTGAAAATTGTACGTGTTCTTATAATTTGTATACATGTACTTGTGACGCTCAGAAGCCTCTTTGTTAACAGGTTAAGAGTCTTCTTACTGTGAGAGCAGAAACAGAGACCCCAGTGAGTGCTGTTTCGATACGGAGAATCCCACGGTACAGTAGAGAACTTTACGGCATGATTGTTATAGGGAAACATATTATATCAAAAGATTCATTGTAATCTTGATATTATTACGTCTTATTCCATGATATATTCTTCATTCCCAAAGTTCCTGCACAAGTTGAATGTAGAAGTTTGAACTGTGATGTTCAACATAAAACACAATAATGCCTTGAATAAATTCTTGCACCATCTTGTATTCAATGCCAGAGACAGAGTTGGCAAGCAAAGATCTATTGGCTGCAACAAGAATACACGTTTCATTTTATTCCTAGCTCGTTTATCTAACTGTTTGTTTACGATGGTTGAAGTATTTATTCACAGTGATTCTTCACAGTGTTCCAGCAGATATGCCGTTATATGACATACTCAATGAGTTCCAAAAAGGTAGCAGTCATATGGCGGCTGTTGTCAAGAGCAAAAACAAAAAACCTCCTTCAATTGTGGAGAAGTCTGAAGAGAATGAACCCACGTATGGGAATTCACATTTAACGACCCCATTACTATCCAATAAAGAAGAGAAGGCGGAAAGTGTAGTGGTTGATATTGAGAAGGTTCCAAGGCCTAGCTCTAAAAGTAACCTTACATATGACATGATTGTTGGTAAATTGCCTCCATCAGACGACTCGGAAGATGGTGAAGTTATTGGTATTATCACCTTGGAAGACGTATTCGAAGAACTCTTGCAGGTAAAGTAATAGCCTGGATACGCTATCCCCCTCTATTTTGTACTTGCACTCATGATTCTATTTGTTGATACAGGAGGAAATTGTTGATGAGACGGATGAATTTGTTGATGTGCACAAAAGGTACTTGAAACTTGGAGGTTCTTGTTGCTATTAATATTATTATTGTGACGATTATGGGTGAAAAATTGATATAATGCCTGCTTCATTTGGCAGGATACGAGTGGCTGCCGCGGCCGCAGCTTCATCAGTTGCACGTGCGCCATCTTTCCGACGGGTATCCGTCCAAAAGGGGCCTGTAAGTAAATAACTGCATAACTCACTGTTTCCTAGTTTTCTCGATATGATTGAAAAAATGGCACTCTTATACACACATTTATTAGCGCGCACACACACACACACTCGATATTTTAAAACTTCTCCATACTCATTCTTTTATCCTTTATTGCACACTCGCAGGGAAGTCAAAATAAGCTAGGACACCCTCTCAAGAAACCAGGGGAAGACGACGAAGTTCCAACAAACAAGAGATGAAACCGGCTACCGCCATCGAAACCGAGACTTTTGTGTAGGTAACATACATTATTAAGAAGCTCAGGCGATGCGACGATGAAAACAAATGTCGAGCGTATGTAGTAGTTCTTACATATGAACCCTAAATTTTGCAATGCAATAAAATAGAACTTGAGGTTGCTAAACATGCGGCGCTGAGTGGTTCTTTATAACTTTTGATATAACGATAAATAAAAATTAATATGATTGGTTTTTATGTATAATTATAACTTTTGATAGAACGATAAATAAAAATTAATATGATTGGTGAGATATATCACTTGCATGATTGTCTTGAGTTTAGGAATAATTGTCAGAGATGTTTGTGAGAGATATGTAAGCTTATTATTGGAAATTATAAATTTTATATTATCGAATTTCAATTTCAAATAATTATTTTTTAATTTTAGTTTTTGTATTTAAGTGGTGTTTTTTTGGGGACTGAAAACTTATAATTTTATTAATTATAATCGTCCATAATATTAATGTGGTGTTAATATGATACTGATATATCTAACTTATATGAAATAAAGGACAGGACAAAGATATAGCTCTAAAAACGAAAGATATGGATATGGATTAAACTCAATAATGATAAAATAACCCATTAAACTCGCAAAACGTCAAATATATTTAAAAAAAATTCTCCTTATTATAATTTACACGGAACACATAATTTGGAAGATATGAGCCGTAAAGTTAGTAACGTTATTATGTTATAATGAGCAACACATAATGGGCACTCATGTGCACCAATTTCATGTGGCAGCCATGTCACGTTTTACTTCAATTCTTGTATTTTTTTTTTAAAAAAAATAAAAATTTAATACACTCCTCGTCAAGACTCCAACACGACACAACCGCTCTGCCTTCAAATTCCTCTCCCTTCAAATTCTTCTCCTCAAATTCTCCTTGAACGTGGCCGCTTGCCCTTGATCGCCGCCCGCCGCTACCGTGGTTCAGGTAATATTTTATATTTAAACAAATTGTATATACTCTCCTCAAAATTTTCCCGTAACTTTAGTTTGGCCAATTCCTGAATTTTTCTCCTTAAACGCCGTGGCAGCCGCTCACCTCTGATCGCCGTCCGCCGCTTTCCTGGTTCAGGCAATAGCCCATGTTATATACAACCGGTCATCCTATTGAAACCATCAATTCTGGTACACTATGGATTTTGGTTAATTTCTTGGAAAATAATAACTTTTCAAATTTAATTAATCTGACAATAATTTGGATTTGTCCTAATATGATCAATTCCAGTTGGTTTATAAAAATATATTGTCTTTGAAACAGAAAAGTGATTTAATGTGTTTGGATGACGGGAATTTGACGGGATTTGGTGAGATTTGGAATTGAAAATACCGATTTAGTGTTTGGCAATTTTGGATTTCAAAACGAGATTGGTATTTGGTGGGATTTCATAAGATTTCAATTAGTTAAGTGAAATCTTGATAAAATTGGTCGGATTTTACGGGATTTGAGTTTATAAAGCAATAAAATTATTTTTAAATAATAAATTCATATACTTTACTTATAAATTTTAAGTTTTTTTTTTATAATTTTTTATAAAATATCATTTATCCAAAATTTATACTATCAAATTCCAAAATATATTTTAAATTTCTGCCAAACACAAAATGGAATTTCAATGTCATGGATTTTAAAATCCAAATCCAATTCCAAATCCAAATCCAATTCCAAATTCCATTTTTTAGACATCCAAATACACTAAGGCATGGAATTGGAAAATGGATAATGTGTGTGCAAATTTATATATAATTTCTTTCATGAGCAAATTTTAATTTTCTCATTGAAATTGTTCAAGTTAAGTATCAAATTTTAGAGTAAATGGTTGTTGGTTATTGATTCGTCGGCAATTATTTGTGTTTATCGAGGTAATTAGATTTTTAGAAAAAGGAAATTAATTCGATACACACTAGCACAAATATTGTTAAAGAAGTTATTAAAAACAACTTATAAGTTTGTTTTATCTTTTATAAGCGTATAAGTTGTTAGATATTGTTTTAAAAATAAACTCTTAAAACTATTCTAAACAATTTAAAATGATAATGCTTTATGAGCTTATAATTGTTAGTTCTTATTTTAAAAGTAAACTTAAAGTTGAACGCAAGCAGATCGCAAATCCAAACAATAATTCCCTGACATTAACTCCATATTAAAATACTGAAAAATTAATATAATGTGTTTGATTAATTAAATTAATTTTAATAATCTCTAATTGGATGAGCTTGTTCGGGAAAATAAACGTACGTCGCTAATTAAAAATATATCATGTAAAAAATAATGTCGTCGTAATAAATTTTATTTGAAATCTTTATTAGTATGTCTTGCTTTCTCGTCAGAGCTATGTTCATATATATTTCGTTCAAATTATCGATGTAAATAACATAAACACAAACAATTAAAACAAATTTTCAACTACGAAAACCAATAATTTTATGGATGGTTCAACTACGAAAAAAAATTATTTTAAAGGGAGATTCAATTAGATTCGTACATATATATAATTAATTAAAACTTATATATATTTGATGATACCACAATTATGTAGCTAACTTGATGCGAAGAATAACACTTCGTATCT
The DNA here is from genome assembly GCF_033568475.1 of Henckelia pumila. Taxonomy (NCBI): domain Eukaryota; kingdom Viridiplantae; phylum Streptophyta; class Magnoliopsida; order Lamiales; family Gesneriaceae; genus Henckelia; species Henckelia pumila. Next base: position 349,873 of record NW_027331869.1, on the reverse strand, counting down.
ATTAATTAAATTAATTATGTATATGCAAAGCCCTTAATAAACTTGAAATCATGAAGTAGGTTACGCTGCGTTTCATTGATGAATTTTAAATGTATTTTTGTTGTTTAGATAAATAGGTCTATAAATTTCAAATCCGTATTAATACCTCATATTAATTGGGATAAATTTCAAATACACTCATTAATATTAATATTGGTGTCATTTGAAATTCAATCTAATATGTATTCCTAATGCATAAAAAAATTAAGACGTTAGTTTAAGATTTGATCTATTGTTTCATTGTAAACAATGAAACTAATTATAGAAGGCCATGAATTTCAAATTCATCAATCCAAGCGCAAAATAAAAATATTTTAACTACATGAGCTAATTACATGAAATATTGTTTCAACTACAAAAAAAAATTATTTTAGAGGGAGATTAATCAATTAGATTCATACATACATAATTAATTAAAACGTATATGTGATGATAGCATAATTGTGTAGCTAGCTTGGTGCGAAGAATATCACAATTGGTATATATTAATTAATTAATTAATTAATTAATTAATTATGGATATGCAATGCAAACCTCAATAATGATGATAATTTTAAATTCATTCTATTTTATATTTCTAATGCATAAAAAAATAAGATGTGGATATGAATTCATTCTATTTTATATTTCTAATGCATAAAAAAAAAATATGTGGATATGGATTCGATCTATTTGTTCATTGTAAACAATGAAACGAATCAAAGATCATGGATTACAAACCCATCGATCCAAGCGCAACTAAATATATTTCAATTACATGAGCTAATTAATTAACATGAAATATAGGTCAACGCACAACAATAAATATATCATCAGTTTGTTATAACATATATATCACGTGTTTGCAAGATATAGCGCACACCTCTATCTACCAAAAGATCATATAACATATATTATACCCATAACGCGCGTGCACATATATAAAAGTATATATCACTAGAGTTTTTGCATAATCATTTATAATATCTCAGATACTACACATGATCATTTTCAAACTTCCAACATAACACGATCTTCATTAACCTAAAGGTTAATATTAATCTCCACATATATTAATTATAGACACAAAATAAAACCTTAGCTTTGAGCTTCAAACCTGTCAGTAGAGGGATCGAACTGATCGATTGCTGCTCGATCAGTTTTAATTCCCTCCATATATATATATGTATGTATATATATAACTCAACGACAATCAAAATGGACTATCGATTTTTCGAAACCCTCGATGTTCAATCAATCATCGAAGTTTACACGTTCAAATTTCAGTTGCACGAGCGTCACCGAGCACCTCCATACGATGTACAGGCGGGTCCTTTGTTCTTGTATGTATCGGAAGCAGTACTTGGGCCATAACCGGAACTTCCGCACTCGAATCGAACTCATGATCATGTGCCAAACGTTCTCTATTTTTTAGATGGAGAACAATAGTGATATATAATATCAAGAAGTTGATATTCAACAGAAGAAATTAGTGTTATTGAACAATAGTTTTTGGTAGCTGAGATATATATATATATGATCAATCTGACAAGTGGTGGTAGGAATATAAAGAGAGGTTATACTAGGGCTAGATTAGATTTTGTGGTGTGTGACAGGTGTCGGGTTCTGATTGGATGACCGTGATGCCAAAATTGTGTGTGGGTGGGGGGGTGGGGCACTCTTAGCAAAAACATGTGAATATGCAGAGTCATCAGTTTGTCTGCCTCCAAAAACTCCGTGGAGAAAGACTAAAGTACACTAACCCTAATTTGCCATGCACACCCCTATACATTTATGTCTTTGTTCGTTTCTCTCTATTTTCATATTGTTTACAATTCCCTGATATTATTTTGATTTTTCTTTCACATGAGAGTGAAATATATATATATATATATATATATATATATATATATATATATATATATGTCGTACGTACAGCCATTCGGGATTAAATATATAGTTATAATTTCGGAATATAATTTGTATTAATTCTTGAGAGATTATTGGTTCTTACATATGAGAAAAATAAATTAAAATAGTTGCGATATTAGAGTGATATCGATAATTAATATGATCTAGGACATCCAACGTATCATTATTCTTCCATGTTTCGAAATCGACACACCTTAGCTGGCCATTTGCTCGATCGAGTCAATGATTAGGTAATGTACGTTTGCAACTTCTAAATATAAGTGATTATGAATTTTTTTCCACAAATTTGTTAAGAAAAAATCCATAATCACTTATCTTTAAAGGTTGCAAATACTACCTTAATACAATTGATCAATTACCAATGAGCCTAACATGAAGGGGATCGATAACGCGCCCTTTAATCCGACCCGATCGATCTCCAAAATCCCTAGTTATGTACGTCGAAAGCGAGACACTTGGAATGTATTTTTAACACATCTCGTGAACATTTTCTACACAATCTTCCATAATAAAAAGTCCTCTAGCTGGAGGCATTTTGCTAGGAATATTAGCATTCATCTCATCTGTTTGCTTCTAATTGTTTTTCAGGCCTACATATATAAGTATTAATTCATTTATATTTATCGAGAAAAATTCCATATAGTTAATGTTAACTAACATCCTACATATGGATTAATGATATCCTATTCTTTTTACTAAGACACCGTTTGGTTTGAGGTATGGTATAAGTAATATATAGATAAGTAGTATAATGTAATAAAAAATAAATAAGAAATGATAGTTAAAATTGTATTGGATTTGATTGATAAATTATGGTTTATTTTATTTGATTGATTAAATTTTATATAAAAATGTTAAATGAATATTTTGTCCTTTTAACAATAAATAAAATAAAAAATATATTATTTATAAGGGGTAATATAGTAATTTGAATTCAATGATTTGATTGATGTGAGATAAATAATTAATGATTTGATTGATGTAAAATAAATAGTTAATATATAGATAAATAATATGATGAGAAGAACGTGGGATGAGATGTGATGAACTATACATATATTAGTAATACCGTGAATAGAACGGTGCCTAAAAGTCAAGAAGTATACACTATTCAAAATAAAAAATAAAAATAAAAAAAATGAAGTGGCCATTAATAATCGATCGAATCCTCCATTTTTCAACCGACCATAATAATTAATAAAAAAAAATGTTTATATATATATATATATATTATTTCTGATGACAACACGTTAATTGGTATGGATGTAAAAGATTGAGGGTTTGGTGTAGGGACAATGTGCACCCTCACACAACACAAACATCACATGCAAAAACCATATCTTCAAATCTTGCATTCATTAAACATCATTGCCAACCGTGTAATCCATCTTATTTGAATCCTTGCTTTACTTTAATATCTAGATTTTTTTTTTCCTCTCCAACATATATAAATAAATAAAGAAGTGGGGGTTCGATCGGGATGCTATATATACATATATATCGAGATATATATACACACATGCACACTTAATAAAAATGTGTACGTGTGACTTATCTATAGAAATGCACTAAATTATTCGTGTACTAACTCGTCAATGTTCATCCTCGAAAAGAACTAGGGATTTAATTAGATATATCGATCGGATACTTCCGTCATGAAAACGATCACTCCTCCGATCCGATCCCCTTAGATATATAATTTGAATGAAAATCAATTAATTATATGCTATATCATGTTTTTATCTTATGAGGTTTTATTAACTCGGTAATTTGAATCAAATAAATGTTTGGTCAATTGGTATTTTTATACATAATAAATCAACTGGGCTCACAATTAATAAATAAATAAAACTCAAAGATATTTTCAAGAAGCCGACGTACCCCGTACGTGCAGTTTTCCTTCTCTCCTTGTTTTAACCTTTGTTTCATTTTTTATTGAAATTAATTTATATAATAAAAACAATATAAAAGAGAGAGAGAGAGAGATCAGCAATGTCGGGAGGTGGAACATGATAGGTAGATACACTCTCTCTATATCTATCTGCATGTGTACTACACTGATAAAGAAATAGCGGGACATTATTTTGTGTTTCATATGGAGGGAAATTTGGTGCAGCCATTTGAAGTAGCTAGTTTTACAACATTTTCTTCATCAATTTAATACTTTTCATCAATCATATACAACTTGCATCACACATGCACATATATATATGGATCATGAAGCTGGGAAGCGATAATTCGCAATTTCAATCGACCTCGAGCCTATTACATCCCTAACCCAAAATTGTTTTCTCAAGGGTCGTACAATGGACTACGGCTGACTGGTTATGATACATGTACAATGAAGATTATACATTATGTTACATATTACATTTGAAATTACAAAATTATCCTAAATTCATATTTGAAATATTTTTTTGAAATAAAATAATAATTCTGAAATTTCAAATCATGTATAACCCCACTCCGTAACCTGTTGGGTTAAGTGTGATGAGTGAGAGTAGTACTGTGATGGGTGACCTCTTGAGAAGCTTTAGTGCGTCAAGTTGCTGAAGTTGCGCTATTTGATCTCGTTGGCTAGGTGAGCTGTAAAAAAAAAGACACAAGATCTTATTAACAGATAATACCGCCTCTGGTAGGGACAGGATCGACAGTCGAGAAATGATAAGACTGATTTCGAAGAAATATGAGACAATACCAACAGTTAGGCACGCCCTCCCCACTCTCATGGGCTCAACAAATCGACACATATGTGTTGTCACAAGTAGAAAAAAAAAATTGCGTCTTAACTAACATCTATAGTTTTTGGCCCAGCTATAGTTTTTGGCCGAGTGATAAAAAAAAATCCTTAGTGAACTGAATAATTAAGTTGAAATAATTAAGTGCATATATATAAATATTATACTAAAGAAATGGAGACTATTTAATTTTGTGCTAATAATTATGTTGAAGCAACGTATAGCAAATTCAAATGATGTCCACGAGGAGCATGCAAAAAGGAGTGGCAGAGAAGGGTTTTCAGAGCATGACATGATCGATGCCTTATCTCTCTAAATCAAAGCAAGAGAATCAAAGATAAGATCTCTAACTACATATTTTCATCAATCTGGCCCTACCTTTTTTTTTCTTTCCGATCCTTTCTACATATATACAATATCTCAAGTGTAATTTCTAGGGGCTTCTAGCTAAGGTGAATATTGAATTGTATAAATAAAAATTATCCTGATACATAATTATATACATCATTTGAGTCATATATATACATCATTTATCTGTTATGTCACTTTAATTTATTTTTTTACGTTATTATGTATCATTCATTATCCCATCTAACCAAGTCTAAGTCCACCTATTTGAATGATTTCCTTCTGATGTACAATTATAGTAAAAACTATAATGATGTAAAAACAAGAACACATGTTGTGATTGACATGACTGGGACAAGAGTAGTATCTACCATTGGAATGTTGTGTGGATTCAAACGAAAAAGATTTGAGGGGCAAAATCCAAAAAAGGTAGGGATCTTAGTTTTATAATATTATATATTATACATATATAAATATATTTGGAAGTACAATAGTGTGTAGAAATTAAAAGAAAATTAGTATTATCTACAACTGGAGATGTGACCAACTGAAACACCTCCATCACAATATTCTCCTTTTTATGCAACAATAATATATATAGGCCCAAAAGGAGAACTTTATATGTATGTTTTAAAATATTAATTAATTAAATTCACTCCATTACAATACAATATTTTCCCTCACAAATTAAATCAATGGTGGTCGTCGGAAATTGTTTTGCATTAATTTCTTTATTTTACAATGTCTAGCTTATATTACATTCTCCCTAATTAACAAGATCTTGCCTTGTTTTCTTTTTCTTTTGTATAAATTTGATATTGCAACAATCACTACACTTGTAAGGACCTTGAAAACCAAAGTTCCAAGAAAATGTCACGCTTTAGTGTAACAAGATCTTGCTTTTTTTATTTGCTTTAATTTTATAATATTAAATGGGACACTCGAGTGCAGGGGATTTATGGCAGGCATATCTGGTGTGGTTTGGTAGATGAGAGACGTGCGAATTAAATATTATTAATGAATGATGAATTAATGCACAAAATTATATTCTAATATTGAATCCGTTAATATATAGTCTAAAATTGATTTAAATATATGAGATTCATAAAAATATATAAACAATACATAACCAAATTAAAATTAGACCATTTGCTATAGTGTGGATACTGTTCTTATACTGATATCTCATCGAGTCATCAACCATTCGGATGATCCCATTATCTTATTGTTTCGAAATTAATAAAATCTTATAAAATAATTCATCGGCATTTAATTAAACATTCGTTCTTATGCATGAATGGTTCCACGAGCTCATGATGCAAGAAATATATAATTTCATAGAGATAAATTAGCTCATGTTACATGTGGAGTAACAACTATAAAATTACTGTTATACCCTCACCAAAGTAACAACTATAATATAACCTTTTTTTATAATATTAATCAAACTAATTACAAAATTGTTGATTATAATCCAAATAATATTTTTTTAATAAATAAATGACTGCATGAACTGTAGAATGTTTTTCTAGTTTTATTGTTATATTGATTAGATTTAGACATGGTTGGTTAGTTTATATCTAATATGGGTATGCCCAAAGCATTTGTGGATAATAAAAAAAATTATTTGTTATCAAAGCATACTGGGTCGGTTAGATCCACTAATACACTATGGGCTTAACCTGATTGGGTTAGACAACACTTTCTGATTCCAGCCCACGACTTTGGCCGTCCCAAAATGCTATTAATTCATCTTTAATTCAAAACAAAATAAAGTTGCATATGCCATTAAATCGGGATGGAAAAATTTTACAGTGGAATCGGATGTTCTAAATCATATGACTAATGAATTAGCACGAAGAAGTTTTCTTTCGGTTAGGCTCGGATTTTTGCGTGCGGGTGTGCCGGGCATATATGGTGTCAAAGTGTAATGAAAAGTGTGAAAAGTCTAACTTCTAATCGGAAATTATGAGTATCGGTTTGACCGTCCGTTATAACGTCCTCGGATTTGGATGTACCTAATCGAAATTTAACAAATGTAATTAAAGAACATGGAAAATAAATTCTTTAAATAATATGATACATGATTATATTATTGGAATATATTGTATATTTATTGTATATTATGTTTCCTATTATCTTGTAATATTTTATTATTTGTAATCTTTATCTTTGTTTAGTCTTTATTGTTGTATATAAACATCCTATGTAATCAATCTTGAGATATATGAAAATATTATTCTCTCATTAGTTTCTACATGGTATCAAGAGTCCACGACCTATGCCAATAAACGCTAACCCTAGCCTCCAGCCGCCGCTATCCTCTCACCGGAAAATCTTTTTTTTTTTTTGATCGACTCTATGGCTGCCACCGACACTGTTTCTTCTCCAATCTCCTTCAATGTTGCTGCCCACGCGCCCTTGAAGCTCACCTCTTCGAACTACCTCTCTTGGTGACTGTAGTTCACGACCCTCCTCACAGGTCATGATCTCTTTGGTTTTATTGATGGTTCTCATCCTTGTCCGGCCAAGACCATCGCCACGGCCGCCACGGCCACCGCCGCCACCACTCACTCTCTCAATCCTGAGTATACCTCCTGGATCCGCCAAGACCAGTTGATCCTGAATATCATCATTGGATCGCTGTCTCATTCATTGATTCCGTTTATTGCAACTTCCACCACCTCTGCTGCCGCCTGGAACACTCTTGCCCTCACCTATGGCAAGCCCTCTCGTGGTCACATCACTCAACTCAAGACGCAACTTTGAAATCCGGTAAAGGGCTCTCATTCCATTACTGAATTTATGCAGTTCATCAAATCCAAAGCTGATGAACTCGCTCTCATGCATGCACCTCTTGATATTGAGGACCTTACCATCAAGGTTCTCCATGGTCTGGATGATGACTACAAGGAACTCGCCAATGTCATCCAGGCACGGGGCACTGAAATCTCGTTTGAGGAGTTACATGAAAAACTCCTCAATCATGAAGCTCATCTTACTGCTCACCGGGATGCTACCATCCCCATTGCAGCCACGGCACTATCCTCCGCCCGCTCTAACGACTCCTACAGCCGTCTGCCGTCTGTCGCCGTCCCGCAACCCACTGCCGTCAGCCGCCATCCTGGCTCCTGGCCCTCTCGGCCGCCGCTGAATCCCAACCAGTCGGCGCCTGGTCAGCATGCGCCGCGCCCGTATCTCGGGCGCTGCCAGCTCTGTAGTCATCAGGGCCACTCTGCCCGACGCTGTATGGATTTTCAGTATCTGCCAGCTTCTGCACCTATGCATGCGCCTCACCCTAGCCCGCCTGCCTCCCATGCTGCTGCCTACACGCTTACCCCATCCTCTCCATCTGACTGGATCCTTGATTCTGGTGCCACTTCACCATGTGACGTCTGATCTTGCCAATCTCTCCATGCATGCTCCCTATGTTGGATCTGATGGTGTTGTTGTTGGTGATGGTGTTGGCCTTCCCATCACTCACACAGGTTGTCTCTTACTGCCCTCTACTTCGTGCTCCCTGAAGTTCGCACATGCCCTTTGTGTTCCCTCCATTAATAAGAAACTTTTATCTGTCTCTCAAATTTGCAAATCTAATGATGTTGTTGTTTTCTCTTCTACTGCCTTTCAGGTGAAGGATCCTCAAACCGGGGTCATTCTTCATCAGGGTCAACTTAAGGGTGGTGTTTACTCCTGGTCTGCATCCACGCCTTCTCCACCACTGGCATTCTCGTCCTCTGTCGTGTCCTTGCCTGTCTGGAATAGTCGTCTTGGTCACCCGTCTGATCGAGTCTTACGTCAGTTAGTTGTGTCTAAGTCATTATCATCTTTTAGTTCTCCGTTGCGTCAATTTAATTGTAATTACTGCCAGTGCAATAAAAGTCATAAATTACCCTTTCATGACTCATCTTGTAACACCCGGTATTTTTAAATACGTAAATCTGCATGCATAATTAGGAAATTTAATTATTTAAATTTTAGATTTATGGGTTAAATAATTATGTGAATTATTTGTGCATGATTTAATTTATTCTTAAGAATTTAACCCATAATTAGTGATTTTTATGATTTTTAGTATTTAATTGTTTTTGATCGCGTAGACGGGACCGTGGACGGACGAGATGACAACTTTCTATCCAAATTATTTTATGAGTTTTTTTAGAGCCCAAAAATATTATTTTGAGTTTTATTTCCTCAATATTTTTAGTATTTAATTTTATATAATTTTAGGAGTCTGTTTTTATTCAAAATAAGCCAAAATAGTGACTTTTAATTATTTTTAAAATTTTCTTAATTATGTATTTCGGGATTTTTAAATTTATTATCAGATTTTAGTTGTTAGTTAGAGTTTTTAAGTTATATATTTTAAATTTAATATCCTTTTTAATATTTTCAATTATCCTAAAACCTATTTTAATTAAAAACTTAAACCTAAATCTATCCCTACCCCCACGTTATTTTCCATCAGCCGCCACCCCACCCCATATTCATCATCTTCTTCGGCTAGCAGCCTCCACGAAGAAAACCATAGCTCGATTTTGAAGCTTTCAAGTCGGTTGTCATCGCCCCGTCGTCCCGAAATCGTTCTACGCACTCCTTTCTCTTCAAACTATGGTGCAAGGCATGATTTTTTCTCTATTTTTTGTGTCATATCAGTTATTATGCGTGTGTGTGTATAGGCATCAAACTTTTCATTGAAATTTTCAGTAAAACAAATCGAATTTCTGGAGGTATGCACATGGTTCTTTGATTTCATTAACATACTCACGTTTTTATGGTTATGGGCGTGCATGGCTGCTGGTCCATGGTTCAGAGGGGGTCTTAGGGTCCCTAGGCTGGGTTTGGTTGGATGGTTAAGGCTGGAACAGGGCTGGAGTCGAGCTACATTAGTTCTGGGTCCAAGGGTGCGCAGGTTCAGGGTTCTGAGGAAGAAGACTTCGTTCTCCTTCTCCAGGCCCCTATTTTGGGTGCGGCCTGAAGGGTTTGAACCATCTAGATGTTGGTTAGGATTGAGAAGTGGTTTCACGGAAAAATATGGCCGAAGTAGGAAGAACGATCGAAAGTCCCGGCGCTGCTCAGGTCTGCGCGCAAGTCTAGGATAGGCCGACTTGCAGAGGTCCGTTCTCCTTCGTTATGCCATCATTTTGGCTGGTTTTTAGCTTTTTGGAAACGTCTTTGAGTGCACTACGTTTGTGAGGTGGTTTCACGGCCAAATGTTTCTGGAGCAGATGGCACGAACGAATCTCGTGGAACTGCTCAAACCGTTGGCCGAGAAAGGGGTAGGGAGAGGAGGTTTTGGGCTAGTTTCGGGTCTGGGCCGGGTCTGAGTGGTCCGGGTCGGGTCAGTAGGGTAGTGGGTCGGGTTAAGTTGGTCCGGGTCCGGGTTGGTGGGCCGGGCTCGAGTCTTTTTAATTTTAAAGTATTTATTGATTTAATTGGTTTTTGGGCCATTTAATTTGAAATAAAATGTTTTGGGTTCCATTTAATTACTTTGGGTTAAATTTAAGTATTTGGGCTTAATTAATTTAATTAAGTGAGCCCACTAATTTTTATGGGCTTTAGGGCCCATGGAAGTTATTGGGCCAATCTTTGGGTTTTAGGGCCCATTGGGCCAAAATAGGTTGTTATTGGGCCAGGAAGGTTTTAATGGGCTTTAATTAATTAATTGGGCTTAGAATAATTTTTATTGGGCTTAAGTATGTTATTGGGCCAGTCTCAGTGTTAATGGGCCAGATTTAAGTAAATGGGCTTGAGTGTTAGGGCCAGCAGTCCAGTACAATCCATGAGAAATTGCATATGTCCTGAATATATATTTAATTATTTTTATGCATTGAAGATTATTTTTATATTTATATGTTAGTATGAAATTAAATTAAATATATATGAAGGACACACATTTTATTTAAGTACATGCATTCATGAAATAATTTTTATGCATGATTTAATGTTTAAGGTTGAGCAAAAGAAAATATTTTATGTTGGAAGTTGAAGTAGTGTGACAATTTAAGGGGGACTCGTCCCCATATGTGAACTATTGAAGGGCAGTTTACTGCCAATTTAAGAGGTGATTCGTCACCGCCACGTACGTTGGTTTTCACGCTGATCAGTATTTGATGTATGATTTAAGGTTACACTATGGATACAACCATGCGATGTTAGAAAATAATTTGCTCAACAATGTTTATGTATTATGTATGATTATGATATTTAAGTTAATTTAAGTTATGTTATGTCGTGATGTTATTTTAAGCATGCTCATTCATGTATATGTTATGTATTAGTATTAAAGTGATTTAAATTATTTTAAATCCTTGTTATGTTAGCATGTTGGGCTTCTAGGCTCACTACACTGGTATGGTGCAGGTGAGTACGTAGAGGACGTTGTACCGAGGACGTATGAGCAGACTGGCAGTGATCCCTGTGACCGTGATAGATGTCTGAGTCACATTGCATGTTTTGAATACTTCAGCATGTTATACATTTTAATTATTTTTCAGTGGTTGTGGTTTGGAATATTTTATTTAAATTTTTTTCAGTGCATGCAAACTTTAATCAATTTATTTAAGCAGTATTTTAATTCAATATTTGACTCAGATATTTATTTTATTAAAGAATGCATTTCATTTGAGTTATTTATTTATTTATTTATTTATTAAATCTTTTTATTCTGTGCATATATGTATGGGCATATATGTACATATTTTATTTAGTAAGTAATAAAAAAAAAATTTCCGCATATTTATTTATTATTTAGAGAGTTAGGGTCGTTTCAGTTGGTATCAGAGCACGGTCCTTGGAGGGGTCATTACTGCTATGCGAGCTCAGAAATCCACGCTACCGGTTTGTAAGTTTTAAGTGTTTATAGTATGATTTATTTTTTTTAGGATTTAAGGTAGCATTACTTTTAAACCACTTAGTTATGCATGACGATTTACGTAAAGAAATATGTGGTGGTGCAGAATGCCTCCCAGACTGATGAACAGACGTGGGGGATCTCTGCTACAACTTAAATTGTAATTCACCCAAGTGTAGGTTGTCTGCAAGTAATATACTCGTGAGTACGAGATCGATCCACGGAGAGGATGTTGTAAGTTTAATTTTAGCAATAAAACTTCAAATACACAAATTATAAAATTGTCAAGGTTTCAAAGGTTCATTGTTGGTTTATTTAAGATTGCTTAATAAAAATAAATAAAAGAAACTATCATAAAAGAACAATGAAATATTTAAACAAGTATATCATATAATATAGTTCCCACTATATTAATATCAACCGATATTTAATACATGGTACCCATAATATATATATAAATGCATAAATATAAATTGACATAAAAGTAAATGTTAGATCAAATCACAATATTTTATTTAGAACATCCGGCAGAGCCACGCTATCGTCTAAATAAAATATATGACTTTATGTTAGATGCGATAAAGTAAATGTTAGTTGCGGAAAAGTAAAAGTTAGATGCGAGAAAGTAAATGTTAGTTGCGGAAAAGTAAATGTTAGTTGCGATAAAGTAAAAGTTAGATGCGAGAAAGTAAATGTTAGTTCAAATCACAATATATTATTTAGAACAACCGACAGTGTCGCGCTATCGTCTAAATAATATATATGACTTTATTATAAATAGATACATATATTTATAGTATATAATTATTGTAGTATTTATTGTATCATATTTGACAACAAATCAAGGTAACCACATTCAAGGTACCAAGCATTTGATGTAAATAGATAACAACAAATCATCCAAAATTATACCTACAAATAAAGATCAATTAGTAAAAATAAAAATAGAAAAGAAAAGAATATACAAAATATAGACAATCTTACTTGACCAACAATGAAACCTTTTCACCTTGACATAAAAAGATTTAGCTTTCCATGAACATGAAACTCAAGAATAAAGATAAAAGAAATTTCATACTTGAACTTGAGAAACTTGCACACTCAAACTTTTATTCTCACACACACAATATTTATTTTACAAATAAAGAATTCTCTACACTCTTACCCACTACAAAGCTTATACAACACATCTATTTATAGGCCAAATGAGAGCAAGAGTCCAAGGCTCATTAAATGTGAAATAGTAAAGTTGGTGGGTGCTTGTCTCCTTGAATGTCAATACCATGACCCAACTTTAATTGGCATGTTTGATGCCTTAGACCACCGATTCAGCCTTTCTTTTCAACATAGAACACGTAGGATATTTTGTGTAGATGTGTTTGGACAACTCATTCACCCCTTTTGGATAACATATGAAATACTTATGATATTTTTACTCCAAGCTGGTCATAGTAAAAGTAAATCTATCTCCATTTTGATGTTTGATTATTTTGATCATCTTAATGAAGTTTTTGGAATTTCTTGTCTTCTACAAAGTTGAAGATGCCTCTTTTGTGATTCTACAGGTTTTGAGATTACTCCATTATGACCTCTGTAGCTTGAGTAATTTTATTTTTACCAAACCTGCGTAAACCGTAAAATACAACATTTTAGTAAAACATTTAAATATAAACACATAACACTAAAATAATACAACTTCATAATTTTAATTAAACTTAAATTTTAAAACACACTTTTTAACATATAAATAATTACAAATTTTAAGTTTCATCACACCCCCAAACCGGCTAATTACTAGTCCCTTAGTAATAAAATATCATAAAATATCATAAAATCACAAGTTAGATTTTTATTCCTTAATATATATATTTAAATTTGCAAACTTTGAAATTTTAAAAACACACTTGTGAGGAGATCATATGTTTATTTATAAATCTCATTATCAACCAATATATCAATATGTAATTGGATGGGCTATACATATATATTTCACACAATATCAAAATATTAAATATATATAATTTCTTTTTTTTACATAAATATTTTCTACAAACTTTGAGAATAATATAATTAAAAGGATAATAGAAATCATTTTCATAACATGTATATCATCAAGAATATTAATGTAAAAGTCTCAACTCCATATTCTCTCGGGTTAAAGTATTTCATATATAGCTGTTTTTCACTCATGGAGTTGGAAGAAATTATACACTCTTTGAAAATGGCTAGTAAAGCAGACAATCAAATAACCTAATATTGAAAATAAGATAGGATGATTTACAAAGAATAAACCCATTTTTTTTTTTTGTTTTTTGTTTTTTTTTTTTTTTTTTTGCTTGGCTGCAAAATTGTTTTTACATAATCAAATACCTCCAATAAACTTTGAAAATGTAACATTTTTTTTTTTTCAAAGTTTATTTATTTTTTTATTTTTTATGAGGTAAATCTATTACATTAATAATTATAGTAGAGATATTAATACTCTACATCTTTACAATCAAACTTCAAACAACTTTGCAGCCAATTTTCATTTTTCTTTTTTTTTTTCTTTTTTTTTTTTTTCAAAATGGGTTTAATCTAGTAATCAACCATTTCTTAATAATCAATAAAAGCTTATAAGTTGTTTTCTCAATTCTTACCCCTCACTCACAAAATTTATGTGAGTAACTATTGCACTTTTACAAATTAATTCCCTCAATTATACATGTTATTATTTATTCAATCAATATCACTTTAATTATATACTCATAAAAGTTTTAGAAAATATGTATTTGAAAACACACAATTATATATTATTTATAACTTATATCCCATCAATTATATATTTTCTATTAAATTGATAAAAAGAAGAATAAATAAACATCTATACAAAAAAACTTCATTTTCTTAGTAGTTTGCAATTTAAATATATACGAAATATTAAAATCTAATCTATTGTGATAAGATGATAAATAAAAACTAATGCGTGTCAGGAGTTTTTGACTCCTTACTCTGCCATTGAAAAAGAAAAATAAATATTATTATAGAAATATATTTTTTTTTAAATTTTAAATTTTTTTTTTTTTTTTTTTTTTTTTTAGAGATAAACCCTCCCCCAAACTTGAATATGACATTGTTTTTAAATTTTTTTTTTTTTTTTAATAAAGAGTACATGATGAAAGAGATATCACCTGGAATTATTGAAGATGAGGAACAAACACAAACCATTTCATGACATGTTGAATCAATGATCCAGTTTTCTTTTCTTACTAGTTGGTTGAGACCAATTGATCTTTGTTATAGCTGAATCAGGTTGATGAACAAAAGCTTGGAGATCATCAATTAATTGGTCTTCATTCGAAGCAGAGATGAGCATCCTTCGTGAATTTTCTGAAATAAAATTTTGTTCCACGGCTACATCGAGAAAAGTCAACAAACCATCATAATAGTTATTAATATTCAACAAGCCAACAGGTTTATTATGGATATTAAGTTGTGCCCAAGAAACAACATGAAAAATTTCTTCTAAAGTACCAAAACCACCAGGTAAGGCAATAAAAGCATCAGAATTTTCTATCATTTTAGTTATTCTCTCGTACATTGATGAAACTTTCAACTCTTCCCCAACCGTAACACCTGTAATATTTCCTTCAGCTAAAGCTGTAGGAATAATACCCAAAACCTGACTACCTCCAAGATGAGCTGCTGTTGAAATAGATCCCATTAACCCAATATTGCCTCCTCCGTAAACCAAGTGAATTTTTCTCTCTGCTAACTTTTTTCCAAGATTAATTGCTGCATCAACAAATATTTCATTCTTTCCAGTATTAGAACCACAAAAGACACAAATATTTTTCAATTTTTGTGAAGAAGATCCTGTCATGTTTTTTTTCTTTTTTTTTAAAAAAAATATAGAGAGGTTGAGTGATTTTATAAGGAAAACAAGGAATAAGACAGAAATAGGAATACAGATGTGAACAAAATGATGAAAATAGTAAAAAAATAATATATAATAATAACATGCATGCGTATAAACAGTGATGTGATTGTGGCTCACAGTGTTCCTTCAATATTTATGAGTCGAGGGTTGGCTTACCATCCAATTTTCTTATAAATTGGCAAATAGGGTCTTTTTTAGTCAGATTCCCAAGACCATCACCATGACGCTGCGCTTGGAATAGTTTCCATAAATGGAGAAGTTGACCTTGTACATCTCCACTAGAATGCGTCTCAAGAGTCAATGAGATATCATCCAATGACTCTTTACTCAGCCCATTCTTAATGAAATCAATTTTATCTTCTCTATTTGTGGAAACATATCCCAAAGATCTGCATTGTCTATTACAAGTCCATCTGGCACAATTATGACAAACATCTAACCTTTTAGCCCTTCTTTTCTTCGCATAGGTACTTTTTCATAGTCCAGACATATTTCGAACAAGTAAGAATTTTGGAACTTCACCACCTAATCGAACCTTGGCTTCAATTATAAGACGAATATCCTCCGGGATTCCTTTTTGCATAAGCATTCTCAATCTTTCACATCTGCCTTCATAAATCATTCTCAGAACTTTTTTAGAAATAGATGGAAAATATTTACCAAGTTTTTTGATAGCTTCATCCATAATATATATTTATATATATATATATATTCAATTATTTTGGGAAATTGAAATAAAACCGACTGAAAGTAGTCACGGAGTACCGTTATCCGCCACTTAACCGGGAAGTGAACTCAATTCTGCAAAAATAAAATAAAAATATAAGTAACAATTAAGTTGGATCATATAAAGGCATAAACTCTTCATTAAGAACTTCATTTTCTATAAACGGTTTAAGTCTTTGCCCATTAACTTTAAATACATTATTATTTTTAGGATTTTCAACATCAACAGCACCATGAGGATAGACAAATTTAACAATAAATGGTCCAGACCATCGCGATCTAAGTTTTCCTGGAAACAAATGCAAGCGAGAATTATAAAGTAAAACTTTTTGTCCGATTTCAAAAGATTTTCTCATAATATTTTTATCATGAAATGCTTTTGTTTTATCTTTATAAATCTTTGCATTTTCATATGCATCATTTCTTAATTCTTCTAGTTCATTTAATTGCAATTTTCTTGATTTAGATGCATCATCTAAATTAGTATTAAACGCTTTAATTGCCCAATAAGCTTTATGTTCAATTTCAACAGGTAAATGACAATGCTTTCCAAAAACTAATCTATATGGTGACATCCCCAATGATGTTTTAAATGCAGTTCTATATGCCCATAATGCATCACTTAATCTTAAAGACCAATCTTTTCGATTTGGATTGACTGTTTTTTCCAAAATTTGTTTTATTTCTTTATTTGCAAGTTCAACCTGACCATTCGTTTGAGGGTGATATGGAGTAGAAACTTTATGTGTAATACCATATTTTCTTAACAACGAAGAAAATGATTTATTTATAAAATGACTTCCCCTATCACTTATTATAGCTCTAGGTATTCCAAATCGATTAAAAATATTTTCTTTCAAAAATTTTATCACAACTTTATGATCATTAGTTCTACATGCAATTGCTTCAATCCATTTTGAAACATAATCGACAGCTACTAAAATATAAGTGAATCCAAAAGATAATGGAAATGGACCCATAAAATCTATTCCCCAACTGTCAAATATTTCAATAATCATGATTGGATTTAAAGGCATCATGTTTCGTTTTGAAATTGAACCCATTTTCTGACAATTTTCACAAGATTTGCAAAATGAATGTGTATCTTTGAATAAAGAAGGCCAATAAAATCCACATTGAAAGATTTTTGCAGCTGTTTTCTTTGACGAAAAATGACCTCCACATGCCTCAGAATGACAAAATTTAATGACACTACTTACCTCATTGTCGGGTATGCATCGTCGAAAAATTTGATCAGGACAATACTTAAACAAATAAGGATCATCCCAATAAAATTTTTTGACCTCTTTCAAGAATTTATTTTTATCTTGTGAACTCCAATGAGAAGGCATTTTATTTGTCACAAGAAAATTTACAATATTAGCAAACCAAGGCATAGTAGTAGCATAAAATAGTTGATCATCCGGAAAATTTTCATTTATTGGTATTTCATTTTGAGATGATTCAGAAATTATTCTTGATAAATGATCGGCTACTACATTTTCTTTTCCTTTTTTATCTTTTATTACAAGATCAAATTCTTGTAACAACAAAATTCATCTTATTAATCTCGGCTTAGCATCTTGTTTATTTGATAAATATTTTATGGCAGAATGATCAGTGTAAACAATAGTAGTAGAACCAATTAAATAGGATCGAAATTTATCTAATGCAAACACTACTGAAAGTAATTCTTTTTCAGTTGTTGAATAATTGATTTGAGCACTATTTAAGGTTCTACTTGCATAATAGATCACATAAGGTTTACCTTCTTTTCTTTGTCCTAACACGGCTCCTACAGCATAATCACTTGCATCACACATTAATTCAAATGGTAAAGACCAATCAGGAGGTTGTAAAATAGGTGATGTAGTTAAAAGATTAATTATCTTTTTAAAAGCAGTTTCACATTCTTGAGTCCATTCAAATTGTGCATCTTTTGTTAAAAGATTTGAAATTGGTTTCGATATTATGCTAAAATTTTTTATAAATCTTCTATAAAATCCCGCATGACCCAAAAATGATCGAATTTCTTTGATCGTGTTTGGTGATGGTAGATTAGCAATAACATCAACCTTAGCTTTATCAACTTCAATTCCTTTTTCAGATATGACATGCCCTAACACAATTCCGGATTTAACCATGTAGTGACATTTTTCCCAATTTAAAACAAGATTTTTTTCTTCACATCTTTTTAAAACTTCTTCCAAATTTTTAAGACAGTTTTCAAATGAGTTTCCAAAAACAGTTATATCATCCATAAAAACTTCCACAAATTCTTCAATCATGTCACTAAAAATACTTAGCATGCATCTTTGAAAAGTAGCCGGGGCATTACATAAACCAAATGGCATTCTTTTAAAAGCAAAAGTTCCGAACGGACAAGTGAAAGTAGTTTTTTCTTGATCTTCTAATGATATTGGTATTTGATAATACCCCGAATACCCATCAAGAAAACAATAATAAGGATTACCTGCCACTTTCTCTAAAATTTGATCTAAAAATGGTAACGGAAAGTGATCTTTTCTAGTTGCATCATTTAATTTTCTATAATCAATGCACATACGCCAACTAGATGGAATCCTAGCTTGTAATAATTTTCCCTTTTCATTTTTTATAACAGTGATGCCTGATTTTTTTGGTACTACTTGTGTTGGACTTACCCATTTACTATCCGAGATTGGATAAATAATTCCGGCATCTAATAGTTTTAAAACTTCATTTTTAACAACTTCTTTCATGTGTGGATTTAATCTTCTTTGTGGTTGTTGATATGTTTTAGCATTTTCTTCCAAGTGAATTCTATGTGTGCAGATTAAAGGATTTATACCTTTTATATCTTGCAAAGTCCATCCAATTGCATTTTTGTGTTTTTTAAGTAGTGTTATTACATCTTCTTCTTGTTTTGGTAAGAGGGTAGAAGATATTACAATAGGATATGTTTGATTTTCACCAAGAAAAGCATATTTTAGTTCTATTGGCAAGAGTTTTAATTCAAGTTTTGGATGATCATTTTCTTTTACTTCTTCAAGTTCATTAATTTCTTCAAATAACTTTGATTTAAAAACATTTTTTGAATCAAAACTTTCCACTAAACAAACTTCAGATTGTTGATTTAAGTTTTCTTGGTGTATATTTTCTTCCACAATTGTTTCTATTGCATTATCATCTTCATCTTCATTAATACTTGGTTGTTTACATAAATTGAACACATTAAGTTCTAAAGTCATATTTCCAAAAGACAATTTCATTATTCCATTTCGACAATTAATTAAAGCATTTGAAGTTGCTAGAAATGGACGTCCCAATATTACTGGAATTTCGTTATGTACTTCTATTGGTTGTGTATCCAAGACAATAAAATCCACAGGATATATGAATTTATCGACTTGAACTAACACATCTTCTACGATACCTCTAGGTATTTTGATTGACCTATCGGCTAGTAAAAGAGTGACAGATGTAGGTTTTAAATCTCCCAACTTAAGCTTTTCATAAACTGAATAAGGAATTAAATTCACACTTGCTCCCAAATCTAACAAAGCTTTTTTAATTTTATTTTTTCCAATAATACATGAAATTGTTGGACAACCGGGATCTTTATATTTCAAGGTAGAATTATTTTGAATAATAGAGCTTACTTGCTCCGTTAAGAATGCTTTCTTCTTTACATGCAATTGTCTTTTCACAGTACATAAATCTTTTAAAAACTTTGCATAAGAAGGCACTTGTTTAATAGCATCTAATAATGGAATATTTATTTTTACTTGTTTAAAAACTTCATAAATATCAGAATCATTTTTTTGTTTTTTATTATTTACTAATGCATGAGGAAAAGGAACATGTTTATTTATTTTATCATCAATTTTCTTATTTTTAGGACTCAAAGCATCATCTTTCTCAAAAGTATCAGGATTTGAATCCTTACTCTTTGAGTTTAATTGATCTTTGTTTTTCATCACTATATGGATCATTAACTATTTTACCACTTCTAAGAGTAATAACAGATTTTACTTGATCAAATTTTTCTTGATTTTGATTTTTAGGATTAGGTTGTGGTTGAGATGGAAATTTTCCTTTTTCATGAATATTAAGTGCAGATGCAAATTTTGCAAGAGTTTCTTTCAAATCATTCATAGATTGAATGTTTTGAATATTGATAGACTCTTGCTTTTGAATGTATGCATGAATTTCATCTTCAAATTTTTTTCTTGGAGGTGGGATATAAGGAGCATAACCTTGATGATTTTGGTTATTTTGAAAAGGTTGTTGTGAAGGTTGTACATTATTATCGTTCCTCCAACTAAAATTGGGATGATTTCTCCAACCAGGATTGTATGTTTGTGAAAAAGGATCTAATGTTGGTTTTTTAAAATTGTTAACATAATTGGCTTGTTCATGGAGACATTCTTTAAATGAAGGCAAAGTAGGACAATTTTTTGTAAGATGATCATGTGTGTCACATATATGACAAACAATTTCTTGAACACTTTTTAATTGATCACTCTTTTTCATTTCTAATGAATCGATTTTTCTTGCTAAAGATGCAAGTTTAGCTTGAACATCTACATCATCTCTAAGATGATAAATACCACCTCCATTTGTTGAATTATTGGTTTTACTTGGTGGTTCAATTGAGCCTATATTATCCCAATTTTGAGCATTTTCTGCTAATGACTCCAAATATTCCATAGCTTCATTTGGGTTTTTATCTTCAAAAGTTCCATTACACATGAATTCTATCATTTGCCTATCTTTAGGTATTAAACCTTCATAAAAGTGAGAAACTATTCTCCATATTTCAAAACCATGATGTGGGCATGTATTAAGTAACTCTTTATATCTATCCCAACATTGATAAAATGTTTCCCCTTGTTTTTGAGAAAAAGTTGTAATTTGTCTTTTAAAAGAGTTTGTTCTATGAGAAGGAAAAAACTTTTTTAGAAATTGTTGTTGCATTTCTTCCCATGATCTTATTGAACTTGATCTCAAATTTTGCAACCATGTTTTAGCTTTATCTTTTAAGGAAAAAGGGAAAAGCTTTAATCGAACAGTATCCATGCTACAATTTTGATCATTATAAGTGTTGCAAACCTCCTCAAATTCTCTTAAATGCAAATATGGATTTTCAGAATCTAAGCCATGAAAATTTGGTAAAAGTTGAATGACTTGTGGCTTAAAATTGAAATTAGATGCATCAGGAGGAAAAACTAAACAAGATGGTGTACTAGTTCTTATTGGATTCATATGGTGCCTAAGTGTTCTTGGTTGTTCATGTTCTTGATGATGATGATTATTATTATTATCATCTTGATTATTAGAATTATCGTCCATGTTTAAAATATTTTCAGTTACTCGAACAAGTCTACCACTTTGTTTACGACTCCAAACAATCATACAATAAAAAACAACATACTATTTACATAATAACAAAATTAAACTTAATTTATACCTCCCCGGCAACGGCGCCAAAAACTTGCTACAACTTAAATTGTAATTCACCCAAGTGTAGGTTGTCTGCAAGTAATATACTCGTGAGTACGAGATCGATCCACGGAGAGGATGTTGTAAGTTTAATTTTAGCAATAAAACTTCAAATACACAAATTATAAAATTGTCAAGGTTTCAAAGGTTCATTGTTGGTTTATTTAAGATTGCTTAATAAAAATAAATAAAAGAAACTATCATAAAAGAACAATGAAATATTTAAACAAGTATATCATATAATATAGTTCCCACTATATTAATATCAACCGATATTTAATACATGGTACCCATAATATATATATAAATGCATAAATATAAATTGACATAAAAGTAAATGTTAGATCAAATCACAATATTTTATTTAGAACATCCGGCAGAACCACGCTATCGTCTAAATAAAATATATGACTTTATGTTAGATGCGATAAAGTAAATGTTAGTTGCGGAAAAGTAAAAGTTAGATGCGAGAAAGTAAATGTTAGTTGCGGAAAAGTAAATGTTAGTTGCGATAAAGTAAAAGTTAGATGCGAGAAAGTAAATGTTAGTTCAAATCACAATATATTATTTAGAACAACCGACAGTGTCGCGCTATCGTCTAAATAATATATATGACTTTATTATAAATAGATACATATATTTATAGTATATAATTATTGTAGTATTTATTGTATCATATTTGACAACAAATCAAGGTAACCACATTCAAGGTACCAAGCATTTGATGTAAATAGATAACAACAAATCATCCAAAATTATACCTACAAATAAAGATCAATTAGTAAAAATAAAAATAGAAAAGAAAAGAATATACAAAATATAGACAATCTTACTTGACCAACAATGAAACCTTTTCACCTTGACATAAAAAGATTTAGCTTTCCATGAACATGAAACTCAAGAATAAAGATAAAAGAAATTTCATACTTGAACTTGAGAAACTTGCACACTCAAACTTTTATTCTCACACACACAATATTTATTTTACAAATGAAGAATTCTCTACACTCTTACCCACTACAAAGCTTATACAACACATCTATTTATAGGCCAAATGAGATCAAGAGTCCAAGGCTCATTAAATGTGAAATAGTAAAGTTGGTGGGTGCTTGTCTCCTTGAATGTCAATACCATGACCCAACTTTAATTGGCATGTTTGATGCCTTAGACCACCGATTCAGCCTTTCTTTTCAACATAGAACACGTAGGATATTTTGTGTAGATGTGTTTGGACAACTCATTCACCCCTTTTGGATAACATATGAAATACTTATGATATTTTTACTCCAAGCTGGTCATAGTAAAAGTAAATCTATCTCCATTTTGATGTTTGATTATTTTGATCATCTTAATGAAGTTTTTGGAATTTCTTGTCTTCTACAAAGTTGAAGATGCCTCTTTTGTGATTCTACAGGTTTTGAGATTACTCCATTATGACCTCTGTAGCTTGAGTAATTTTATTTTTACCAAACCTGCGTAAACCGTAAAATACAACATTTTAGTAAAACATTTAAATATAAACACATAACACTAAAATAATACAACTTCATAATTTTAATTAAACTTAAATTTTCAAACACACTTTTTAACATATAAATAATTACAAATTTTAAGTTTCATCAATCTCCACCTACACCTACACCTCCACCTTCACCTCCACCTCCGCAGAACCCACTAGCAGCATTGGAGCAGACCAATGCGACTTTGATGGCGGGGATTACTGCTCTGCTAGAGCAGCAGGCTTCACGTCCTAGGATGTCTCATGAAGAGGACGTAGCTGAGAGGTTCCAGAAGAAGGGACCCAAGGAGTTCACTGGTACCACCGATCCTTTGGTGGCTGAGGGGTGGATTCGCTCTTTGGAGTCCATCTTTGCGTATATGGGGATCACAGATGTCGACAGGGTGAACTGTGCGACGTACATGATGAGGGGAGATGCAGCTTTGTGGTGGGAGGGTGCTGCCAGGGGGGTTCACCTTCCTACACTGACGTGGGCAGAGTTCAGGCGTATCTTCTATGCCAAGTATTTCACGGAGGATGTGCGCAGTCGCATGATCCGGGAGTTTATGAGTCTCCGACAGGGGGACAGATCTGTGGTTGAGTATGTGAGACAGTTCGAGAGGGGCTGTCACTTTGTGCCTCTGATTTCAGACAGTCCACAAGAGAAAATGAGGCAGTTTGTGGAGGGTCTGAAGGCGGATATCAGGCATGACGTTCGCATGGCGGACGTCCCTACTTATGAGACTGCAGTCAGTAGAGCCTTGCGTTCCGAGGAGGGTAGGAGAGAGATCCATAGGGAGCAGCAAGGGAAGAGACAGAGTCAGTCAGGATATCAGCGACCATCTTCGCAGCCTCATGCGAAAAAGCAGTTTACCGGGCCGGCTAAGGGCCCGAATCCGCAGCAGAGGCCGCAGCAGCAGAGGCCACAGCAGCAGAGGGGCGGGGCCCCTAATGCCATAGGTTTTCCTACTTGCTCGAAGTGTCAGAAGATGCATTCGGGACCTTGTCTATTGGGAGCCGGAGTTTGTTACCACTGCAGAGAGCCAGAGCATCAGATAGCTAACTGCCCGAGGAAGAAGAACACTGCTGGTAGAGTGTTCGTCATGCAGGCCAAGGAGGTAGATCCAGACACCTCCTTGATCACCGGTATATCTTATCCCTAATATTTTTATAATTCTTTCTTTGGTTAAGAATTTTGTTTTCTGTGAAATTGTTGTTATTTGAGTTATCTATCTGCATGTTAGAATAAAAAGCATGTTTCTACTTGTGATTAGAATTAAGGGTTATTGGTGACTCGTTGGGGAAAAGTTTAGTAGTGGTATGAAATTGTTGGGAATTTTCTGCATGCAGGGAGAATTCTAGTTGGAGGCAACTCCACGTTTGCGTTGCTAGATTCAGGGGCTACGCATTTGTTTATCTCCCTGGAGTTTATCAGGCGGATAGGCATCACACCTGAGATTATTGACAGTGGGTATGATGTTACTATGCCGTCAGGGCAGATTATTTCTACCTCGAAGGTTATTCGAGGACTGGAGTTGGAGCTTCAGGGACACTCCATTCGAGCAGATGTGGTGGTTTTTCCATTGAGTGGTTTTAATTTGATTTTGGGTATGGACTGGTTGACAGTCAATGGAGCTTCGATTGATTTTCGTCGGAGGTCAGTGTCAGTGAAACCGTCAGGGGGCGACCCGTTTACTTTCCATGCATCTCAGAGCAGTGATTTTCCTCTGGTGATATCTCTTATTCAGGCGAGGAAGTTGTTGAGACGGGGTTGCCAGGGGTTTCTAGCGAGTATTGTCACGACCTCAGAACCATCTAGCAGATCATTATCAGAGATAGAGGTGGTTCGTGACTTTCCGGATGTCTTTCCGGAGGATGTTGCAGGAATTCCACCAGTGAGAGATGTGGAGTTCAGCATCGACTTGGTGCCAGACACCGTGCCTATCTCTAAGGCACCGTACAGACTTGCTCCTACCGAGATGAAAGAGTTGAAGGAGCAGATTCAGGAGCTATTAGAGAAAGGCTTTGTTCGTCCTAGCTTTTCTCCATGGGGGGCTCCGGTGTTATTTGTGAAAAAGAAGGATGACAGTATGAGATTGTGCATCGATTACCGAGAGCTCAACAGGGTCATAGTGAAGAACAAGTATCCACTGCCGAGGATAGAGGATTTATTTGATCAGTTGCAGGGAGCTTCAGTGTTCTCCAAGATCGACCTGCGATCTGGTTATCATCAGCTGTGGGTTAGAGAGGCAGATGTGTCCAAGACTGCTTTTCGGACACGGTATGGGCATTACGAGTTCCTAGTGATGCCATTTGGGATGACCAATGCTCCAGCGGTTTTCATGGATCTCATGAACTGAGTTTTTCAGCTGTATCTAGATCAGTTCATCATAGTCTTCATTGATGATATCTTGATCTACTCTAGGAGCATTGAGGAGCATAGACAGCATCTACAGACAGCCTTGCAGACCTTGAGGGAGCATCGGTTGTATGCCAAGTTCAGCAAGTGCGAGTTTTGGCTCGAGCAGGTGGCATTTCTTGGCCACATTATTTCGAGAGATGGGATTGCAGTTGATCAGTCGAAGGTTGAGGCGGTGCAGAATTGGGGTATTCCGAAGAATGCTTCAGAGATTCGCAGTTTCTTGGGTTTGGCAGGATATTATAGGAAGTTCATCAAGGGTTTTTCCTCTATTTCAGTACCCTTGACTTTCTTAACCAAGAAGAATGCGAAGTTTATCTGGAGTTCAGACTGTCAGAGGAGCTTCGATCAGCTGAAGGAAGCACTCACTACTGCACCGGTGTTAGCAGTGACAGTACCACACGAGGAGTTAGTGGTGTACACCGACGCGTCTAAGCTGGGTTTAGGCGCAGTACTTATGCAGTGTGGCAAGGTTATTGCGTATGCGTCGAGGCAGCTGAAGGTTCATGAGCAGAATTACCCGACGCATGACTTGGAGTTAGCAGCAGTGGTTTTCGCTTTGAAAATCTGGAGGCACTATCTGTATGGCGAGAAGTGCAAGATTTTCACTGATCACAAGAGCCTCAAGTACTTCTTCAACCAGAAGGAGTTGAACATGAGGCAACGGAGATGGTTGGAGTTGGTGAAGGATTATGACTGTGACATTAGCTACCATCCGGGTAAAGCTAATGTAGTAGCGGATGCTTTGAGTCGGAAGTCGTCAGTGGTATCATGTTTGACCGTACAGTTACCACTACAGAGCGAGATTCAGAGATTTGACTTGGAGTGTTATCCGAGTGGACATGCACCGAGCTTGTCAGTATTGACGGTGCAGCCAGTTCTGCGAGATCGGATCAGGGATGGACAGTCTACTGATGAGGAGTTGCAGCGATGGAGACAGAGAGATGAGGCTAGGGGTAATCTCTTGTATACAGTTGTGGATGACATTGTTCAGTACCGTGGTAGGATGTGGATACCGATCGTCGATCAGTTGAGAGTTGAGATTTTAGCAGAGGCTCACACATCTCCGTACTCCATTCACCCCGGAAGTACGAAGATGTATAGAGATTTGCAGCTATTATATTGGTGGCCCGGGATGAAGAGAGACATCGGGAGAGTGGTGTCAGAGTGCTTGACTTGTCAGCAAGTCAAGGCAGAGCATCAGCGTCCAGCAGGACTTCTTAGACCTCTTCCTATTCCGGAATGGAAATGGGAGAATATTACGATGGACTTTGTGGTTGGCTTACCGAGGAGTGCCAGAGGTTGCACAGCGATTTGGGTGATTGTGGATAGACTCACCAAGTCAGCTCATTTCTTGCCGGTGAGGACTACTTACTCATTGACACAGTATGCAGAGCTTTACATCAAGAAGATTGTTAGGTTGCATGGCATACAGTGTCGATTGTGTCAGACAGAGATCCGAGATTCACATCCGCATTTTGGAAGAGTCTGCACACAGCTATGGGGACTAGACTTTTGTTCAGCACAGCATTCCATCCCCAGACAGATGGTCAGTCTGAGAGAGTGATTCAGGTTCTCGAGGATCTTCTGAGAGCTTGTGTCATCGATTTTCAGGGCTCGTGAGAGACTAGACTGCCATTAGTGGAGTTTACCTATAACAATAGTTTTCAGTCGTCTATAGGTATGGCTCCTTATGCAGCATTGTATGGGAGGAGATGCAGATCCCCTGTGCATTGGGATGAGGTTGGTGAGAGGATTTTACTTGGTCCTGAGATTGTGCAGCAGACAGCTGACATGGTGACTCAGATTCGGGATCGGATGAGGACTGCTCAGAGTCGTCAGAAGAGTTATGCAGATACTCGACGACGAGATTTGGAGTTCGCTGTAGGTGATCACGTATTCCTGAAGGTGTCACCTATGAAGGGAGTAGTGCGATTTGGCCGGAGAGGTAAGCTTAATCCGAGGTATATAGGGCCATTCGAGATCTTGGAGAGAGTTGGCACGTTGGCCTACCGTTTAGCTCTACCACCAGGGCTAGCGGCAGTGCATAACGTTTTCCATGTATCCATGCTTCGGAGATATGTCTCCAACCCATCGCATGTATTGGATTTTGAGCCTCTTCAGTTGACACCGGAGTTAGCATTTGAGGAGAGGCCTATACGGATCTTGGCTAGGGAGGAGCAGAGGCTTAGGACGCGGGTTATACCGATGGTCAGAGTCCAGTGGCTAAATCACTAAGAGGAGGAAGCTACTTGGGAGACCGTGGCAGACATGAGGACTCGCTACCCGGAGTTGTTCGGGTAAGTACTTTAATTTCGAGGACGAAATTCAATTTAAGGGGGTGGGGGGGGGGGGGGGGGGGGGGGGGGGGGGGGGGGGGGGGGGGGAGAATTGTAACACCCAGTATTTTTAAATACGTAAATCTGCATGCATAATTAGGGAATTTAATTATTTAAATTTTAGATTTATGGGTTAAATAATTATGTGAATTATTTGTGCATGATTTAATTTATTCTTAAGCATTTAACCCATAATTAGTGATTTTTATGATTTTTAGCATTTAATTGTTTTTGATCGCGTAGACGGGACCGTGGACGGACGAGATGACAACTTTCTATCCAAATTATTTTATGAGTTTTTTTAGAGCCCAAAAATATTATTTTGAGTTTTATTTCCTCAATATTTTTAGTATTTAATTTTATATAATTTTAGGAGTCTGTTTTTATTCAAAATAAGCCAAAATAGTGACTTTTAATTATTTTTAAAATTTTCTTAATTATGTATTTCGGGATTTTTAAATTTATTATCAGATTTTAGTTGTTAGTTAGAGTTTTTAAGTTATATATTTTAAATTTAATATCCTTTTTAATATTTTTAATTATCCTAAAACCTATTTTAATTAAAAACTTAAACCTAAATCTATCCCTACCCCCACGTTATTTTCCATCAGCCGCCACCCCACCCCATATTCATCATCTTCTTCGGCTAGCAGCCTCCACGAAGAACACCATAGCTCGATATTGAAGCTTCCAAGTCGGTTGTCATCGCCCCATCGTCCCGGAATCGTTCTACGCACTCCTTTCTCTTCAAACTACGGTGCAAGGCATGATTCTTTCTCTATTTTTTGTGCCATATCAGTTATTATGCGTGTGTGTGTGTAGGCATCAAACTTTTCATTGAAATTTTCAGTAAAACAAATCGGATTTCTGGAGGTATGCACATGGTTCTTTGATTTCATTAACATACTCACGTTTTTATGGTTATGGGCGTGCATGGCTGCTGGTCCATGGTTCATAGGGGGTCTTAGGGTCCCTAGGCTGGGTTTGGTTGGATGGTTAAGGCTGGAACAGGGCTGGAGTCGAGCTGCATCAGTTCTGGGTCCAAGGGTGCGCAGGTTCAGGGTTCTGAGGAAGAAGACTTCGTTCTCCTTCTCCAGGCCCCTATTTTTGGTGAGGCCTGAAGTTTTTGAACCCTCTAGATGTTCTTTAGGATTGAGAAGTGGTTTCACGGAAAAATATGGCCGGAGTAGGAAGAACGATCGAAAGTCCCGGCGCTGGTCAGGTCTGCTCGCAAGTCTAGGATAGGCCGACTTGCAGAGGTCCGTTCTCCTTCGTTATGCCATCATTTTGGCTGGTTTTTAGCTTTTTGGAAACGTCTTTGAGTGCACTACGTTCGTGAGGTGGTTTCACGGCCAAATGTTTCTGGAGCAGATGGCACGAACGAATCTCGTGGAACTGCTCAAACTGTTGGCCGAGAAAGGGGTAGGGAGAGGAGGTTTTGGGCTAGTTTCGGGTCTGGGACGGGTCTGAGTGGTCCGGGTCGGGTCATTAGGGTAGTGGGTCGGGTTAGGTTGGTCCGGGTCCGGGTTGGTGGGCCGGGCTCGAGTCTTTTTAATTTTAAAGTATTTATTGATTTAATTGGTTTTTGGGCCATTTAATTTGAAATAAAATGTTTTGGGTTCCATTTAATTACTTTGGGTTAAATTTAAGTATTTGGGCTTAATTAATTTAATTAAGTGAGCCCACTAATTTTTATGGGCTTTAGGGCTCATGGAAGTTATTGGGCCAATCTTTGGGCTTTAGGGCCCATTGGGCCAAAATAGGTTGTTATTGGGCCGGGAAGGTTTTAATGGGCTTTAATTAATTAATTGGGCTTAGAATAATTTTTATTGGGCTTAAGTATGTTATTGGGCCAATCTCAGTGTTAATGGGCCAGATTTAAGTAAATGGGCTTGAGTGTTAGGGCCAGCAGTCCAGTACAATCCATGAGAAATTGCATATGTCCTGAATATATATTTAATTATTTTTATGCATTGAAGATTATTTTTATATTTATATGTTAGTATGAAATTAAATTAAATATATATGAAGGACACACATTTTATTTAAGTACATGCATTCATGAAATAATTTTTATGCATGATTTAATGTTTAAGGTTGAGCAAAAGAAAATATTTTATGTTGGAAGTTGAAGTAGTGTGACAATTTAAGGGGGACTCGTCCCCATATGTGAACTGTTGAAGGGCAGTTTACTGCCAATTTAAGAGGTGATTCGTCACCGTCACGTACGTTGGTTTTCACGCTGATCAGTATTTGATGTATGATTTAAGGTTACACTATGGATACAACCATGCGATGTTAGAAAATAATTTGCTCAACAATGTTTATGTATTATGTATGATTATGATATTTAAGTTAATTTAAGTTATGTTATGTCATGATGTTATTTTAAGCATGCTCATTCATGTATATGTTATGTATTAGTATTAAAGTGATTTAAATTATTTTAAATCCTTGTTATGTTAGCATGTTGGGCTTCTAGGCTCACTACACTGGTATGGTGCAGGTGAGTACGTAGAGGACGTAGTACCCACCGGAGGCGAGGACGTATGAGCAGACTGGCAGTGATCCCCGTGATCGTGATAGATGTCTGAGTCACATTGCATGTTTTGAATACTTCAGCATGTTATACATTTTAATTATTTTTCAGTGGTTGTGGTTTGGAATATTTTATTTAAATATTTTTCAGTGCATGCAAACTTTAATCAATTTATTTAAGCAGTATTTTAATTCAATATTTGACTCAGATATTTATTTTATTAAAGAATGCATTTTATTTGAGTTATTTATTTATTTATTTATTTATTAAATCTTTTTATTCTGTGCATATATGTATGGGCATATATGTACATATTTTATTTAGTAAGTAATAAAAAAAAATTTCCGCATATTTATTTATTATTTAGAGAGTTAGGGTCGTTTCACATCTCTTTCTTCGCAATTTCCACTTGATTTAATTTTTTCTGATGTTTGGACTTCGCGAGTTATTTCCTGCGATATTTATAAATACTATGTTATATTTGTTGACCATTACAGTAAATATATATGACTTTATCCCATAGAACGAAAATTGGATGTTCTTTTTGTATTTTGATGTTTTATATCTCTCGTTGAAAAACGGTTTAATCGTCCTATTATCACCTTATACACTGACAATGGTGGTAAATTCCTGGCCCTCAAAGAATTTCTTGGTTTGCACGGTATTTCTCACCTAACCACACCCCCTCACACTCCTGAGCATAATGGCTACTCCGAACGTAGTCATCTTCATGTTGTCAAAACAGGTCTTGACCTCCTTCACCATGCGTCGGTACCTACTCGTTTCTGGCCGTATCCTTTGCCACTGCAGTTTATCTCATTAATCGGCTACCAAAACACCGCCTTTCCTACAAATCCTCTTTTGAATGCCTTTTCGCTGCTTCTCCTAATCTCTCCAAGCTTCGTATATTTTGGTGTCTGTGCTATCCTTGGCTTCGCCCCTATGCCCCACATAAGCTCTCCCACTGCTCTTCTCCCTGTGTCTTCCTAGGTTACTCCCTTATCCAGAGTGCCTATCTATGTCTTGAGCCTTCCTCTGGCAGAATCTTTGTCTCGCGTCATGTTGTTTTTGTTGAGTCTGAGTAACCTTTTGCTAGTGGTGATGCTGGTGCTGGTGCTGGTGCTGGTTCTCCTTCTGCAGTGCTGCCTGGTAGTGTCCCTGTGGAGGATTCCCCGTCTGACGATTCTTCACCTCCCTGTCCTCCTGTGCCGTATCTCGTTCCACCCACCTGCTCCATCCAGTCTCCACCCATCGCCAAACCCCGCCCCACTACCCCCCCTCGGCCTCTTGAGCCACCTCCCGAACAAGCCACATCCACCCCACCCATACCCTCGACCTCTCATCCTATGGTTACCCGCTCCAGAAATAATATATTCAAGCCCAATCCTCGCTTTGACCTCACTGCTGTCACTGACACCACTCCATCTGAGCCATCCTTGCACACTATAGCTCCCAAGGATCCCCGTTGGCGTGCCGCAATGTCTGAGGAGTTTGATGCTCTTCTTCGCAATGACACTTTGTGTAGTAACCCAGATTCCATTTTAAGATAATAATATGATTAAGGGTTAGTAATTAACCAATTCCGGGGCTAAATCGAACTTCATAACTAAGAATTGGGCTTCCATTGTAATGGTCCGCGTGCGTCCCTTCACAGCTTAGTGGGCCGACAACCATATTCTAACTCATGGTCTTCTCCCCACCTGGCTAGGAGAGTTTTTGCCCTCCCCAGGGATCGAACCATGCACCTCCAGGCTTAAGTACAAAGTCTTTTGATCCCTGGTACCATTAAGCTAGTCTGGTACCAAGGATCCTTAATGTGAGGACCTTGATTCCAATCATCTAAAAAAAATCTTTACCAAAATCTTTACCTTTTTGGTCCGGACTCTCTGTTGTTTATTAACGATTTTTTTGATTAGATGATTGGAATCAAGGTCCTCACATTAAGTGGTATCAGAGCATCAGCTGCTGCATACAATCTCTCCAGATAGAAAGGATATCCAATAAAAAATTCTTCAGTACCTCTAATCACCTTCTCTTCCTCATACTCAGCCTGTACGGCGAAACCAGTACTATAGCTTCCGGATCAGGAAGATTACGGAAATCTCCTCATAAGAAATAAAGATGCCAGATCTTCTAATCAATAAGATTGCTGCGTGCTCAAAATCCATAATCAGACATTGAGTCTCGAGCGTCTTCAGCTATTTCGATGCTCATGATATAAGTGACTTTTCTGAACAAGAATATATACCTCAAATCTCAATAAGAAGAAGTGCAAGGCACCGTAAGGTCATCAATACAGAAGGAATAAAAGAATAATGAAGCGCTGATCAATCTCTCCTTCAATCAATAAGAAATGGTCTCATAAGATTAAGTCCAGCCAGAAGACATATTCTGCTAAGTAATCGGCTTTACAATCGATAAGAATCAAGCGAAGAGTCTGCGATAGAACTTGCTAATCCAAGAATCTTCAAATTCTAGGTAAGGACGTTGCTTTAGATCAATTCATATCGGCTCCGGTCTTGAGGTGATCAACAGGACTTCCACCTCCCGATAATATGGTCGAGGAAGGACAACTCGATCCAGTCAGAATTCAGACGCCGATAGAGAAAGTATAACACTGCTCGGCTTGCAATTCCGCAAACAACTCTCAAGAATCTGAAAGATCAGTACAACTCTTCGAACGATAAGAATTTCATCGACAAGAATAGTCATGAATCCAACTAAGTATCTCTGAAAATCAAAGCAGCTGCTCACTTTCTTCTAATCAGTTTACACAACCAATAGTATTCTCAGTATTCCTTAGAGTAGGCGGGTTAAAACAACTGCAATCCCAACAATAATGCTCCCAACGGTGTTGGATAGATCTCCATCTGATCAGTCGCATTAACACTCTATCCTGTCTAGATTCTATGCAGTTCGATTCCTATTCAATATACATCAAGAACATAAATTTCATACTCAAGAGAGTTAGGACACAAATTACTTCATACAGTCATGACATGCTATATATACAGGCATATAAAACATGCAATCACATAATCCATGAAAACACATAATACATGTGATGATGTCGAAATTTTCCTTCGGGTTCGGTCTGGTAGAGCGAATCTCCAAATCCTCCACAAAGCGGGTCGGGTCGGGCACGATAGAGCTCTGCAAAGACAAAATCTAAAATTAGGGGGCGCCGAAGGTGTTTTCAGCGTGACCCCTCCGATGCCTAAGTCAGTGCTCGCAAGTGAAAAGAGCTTGACTAAAAGTAATAACAAGAGAATATTCGTGCGTGAGTGTGTGAACAAGAAGTGAATAGAAGAGATGAATGTGTAAAGCCATAGGAAATACCTGTATTTATAGGGGCTTGGAGGGGTAGGTTACCTTGTCAAGGTAGAATATGTGTTAAAGTAGGACTCTAATTGATGAGTCTGAAATCATATCAAATCTTGGATTCATAAGATATTTGTCTTTATCTGTTGCAGATCTTCATGTATCCGAGAAGACTAGAAGGTTCTAGATACCGAGCCCGTCTTGGGCCCGGGTCGGGCTCCACCCATACCGGTTAGGGCTCAAGCCCATGAATTTATGATCACGAGCCCATTCCCTAACAGAGCCATCCCAGACTGGGCTTTTAATAAAATAAGACTAGATGGGCCTCACTATATACTTCCAAAAATATGGATTATTGGGCTCGGGTCGGGTTAGACCCGTATATTTTTTAGGGGCATCAATAGTACCTCCCCCAACTGGTCTAAAGAAGTATGAATTTTAGACCACATAGTCCTCTGACCGGACCCCGAGCCCCATATATTATGCTTGTAATGTAATATACCACAAAGTGTTTTCTGTGAGCAGTCCGAATCTCGATCCTTGTCATGTGTTTTCTCTGATTGGTTCGGATCTCGATCCTCGTCATGTTCTTTCTCTGAACGGTGAGGATCTCGTGACTGTACGATTCCCGAGAGATTCCCTGAGTGACGTGGCACGCCCTGAACCGCTGATCCAAGCTATCATCGGTCGGTTCAGGTCCATTCAATCCTCCTATAAATAGGACGGTAAAAAACTTCATTTTTTTTACTTTTACAGCCTGGGCGTTACTCTGTCAAAATTTCGAGAGCTCTCCCGACCCGAGCTGATATTCCCGTGTCTTTTCCGATCAGTCAGTTATCAAGCTTCTCATTTATAATTCCCGACCAACCATATTTTTCCGTAAGTTTTTCTATTAAATATTAAGTTAAGATGTCCTCCCCTGATGACTCCAATGTTAGGGAATTAACCCTTTTTATAGATGTTCCTTCCTCTCCTCATCTCGAATCCCCTGAACCCTCTGATCAGGCAGAATTGGATGCCGACCCGAGCACTTCTGAGACTCGGGAGGCTAAGATGAGGAGACTTCATCGGCTTAGGAATGACGAAGCCCAATTAAAATAAGATGGGAAGCATTGGTTCGAATTACTTGCTTCCCATCTTAGTCCGGACATGGGTCCAACAATTAGAGATAGGTCGGGCATGCCCGAAGCCTACAAATTGATAATCCCGGGACGCCATGACCGGGCTCATAAACCCCCCAAGGGTTTCCTAAGTTTTAGCCTAGACCAAGTGAAGATGGGTCCTAGATTTCCAATCCCGCACATCATTTTGGCCCAGTGCCAATTTTTTTGTATATGTCCGAGCCAGTTGACCCCTAACTCTATTAGCTCTATTTTATCCTTAGGACTTGTTTTGTTTTTTCCGGGTTCCCTTAGATGTGGGGAATTTTACCAAATTCCTTGAGATCAAGAAAACAGCCCCGGATCGATTTTATATTTCTATCCGGCCCGAGTACAAATTTTTGAAGGGAAAACCAAGCTCTCTTAAAGGTTGGAACAATAGATTTTTCTTTGTTCGTCCTGAGCCCGAGCAGCATTGGAAGTGTCGATCTAACTGGGCAATGAATTTTACTTCTCCTGACTTTCCTATTCCACCCAGCCATAATTTCACTAATTTTCTTGCCACCCTCTCTGAAAAAACCTTCAATATCGAGAGCCTAATCAAGGAAGACCTGCTTTGCAAATATGGCTTTTGAAGGAAAGGGATAGAGGTTCAGGGTGATTTAGGTAGGGGTACATAACCTTTTCAATCATTTTCTTCTCTATTCTCCCGTGCACTCGTGTTAACCTTTTCTTCTTCTACAGACGAAAGAATAATCGAAGCTGGGTGACGGCGGACTTCCGAGCTGCAGCCAAGAGATTGAAACGGAAGAAGCCCGAGGCGTCTGCGGAATCCGCCACTGAATCCAAGAAGTCTGCCAAGAAATTTTGGGGAGATGAAGCCCCGAGCAAGCAAGAGCCCACTCTCCAAACCAGCACCGTCGTTCATGGAAAGGGGAAGGAGAAAGTTTTCATCGATCTCGGGTCCCTTCCCGAGCATATGGAGCGGGGTGATCCTGACCATCCGTACAGCCCGGGAGTTTCTTTCTTTGCCCATCCAGACCAGACCAGGAGTTTGAATATTCTTCAACATATGGTCTCTACTGAAGACCTAGATATAGTCCGGGCGGTCCAGGACAAGGAGGCTGAGGAATCCTTGGCCTTGTCTTTCATGCAGGTAATTCCTTGTAATTTTCATTTAGCATTTTTTTTTCTTATTCTCCTACCCTTGAATAATACTTTGAATTTTCATTTGTAGACCATGGTCTGGGCGGAAAAGGTCACTGCTCGATCATACAAGGCCCGATCTGACCACTCTCTGAACCAAGATGCTCTAATAAAGCGGATAACCGTATTGACCAAGCAGATCAGTGACCTTAAAGACGCTCATGGTCAGGAAATACATGACATGAGGTCGGACATCGAGACTGCTCAGGACGGGTGGGATGAGGCTAAGAAGCGTATCACCGAGCTCGAGGATGTTCTGGCTGCCAAGGATCAAGAGTTTGAGATCGGATGGTCTGAAAAGAAAAAGGATTTTATCAACTCCTCTGAGTTTTCCGACCTATGTGCTGAGAAGAATGTGGCTTTCTTCGAGGACGGCTTTAAGGGGTGTCTAGCTCAGGTCAGAGATGAGGGATATTCTGAGGCTGAACATCCTTTCTCCTCCCTTGACTCTGCCAAGGCCTTGGATGACTTGCCTGACGAGGAGGAGAGATCTGAGCGGGAGGAAGCTGAGCAAGAGGAGAAAGAGCCTGAGAAAAAGGGAAGATGCCGCTCCTTAGTGTTTTTTATTTTCCATATTTGAAGAACAATGCATCCAACCTTTTATTCGGACCCTGCGTGGTCTTCCTTTTGGTTTTTAACTTGTTCCGTATCATGAATGGATGTCCCGCATATGACTTGTGTTAATATTTTGGCAAAGATTGCTTTATGAGTTTAACAAAATTTTGTCAAGTACTGGATTGATTCCCGAACTAGAATCTTAACAAAATTTTAACAAGTATAAGATTGATTCCCGAGCTGGAATCTTAACAAAATTTTGCTAAGTAAAAGAATAATATCCGAGCTGGAATCTTAACAAAATTTTGACAAGTATAAGATTGATTCCTGAGCTGGAATCTTAATCAATTTTGCTAAGTGAAATTGATTCCCGAGCTGGAATCTTAACAAAATTTTGACAAGTATAAGATTGATTCCCGAGCTGGAATCTTAACAAAATTTTGCTAAGTAAAAGAATGATGTCCGAGCTGGAACTTTTATGATACTTACCCAATTAATGTGAGTTTTAATCTGATCACAAAATAAGTGGTGAGCACCGAATAATCGGGCTATAATTTTGATTTTGACCACGAATAGCGTGGTAAGTGCCCAGCTGTTCGGGTCGGATTAGACTCATATTTTTTTAGGGGAATCAATAGTACCTCCCCCTACTGGTCTAAAAGAAGTATGAAATTTAGACCATGTGGTCTGGTCGGATCCCGAGCCCATGTAAGAACTCTTGTATTAACCAAGTACAAGTAACATTTTCCAACCGAATGGGCTTTTGATGGAGGCCACGAGTGGCGTGGTAGGTGCCGAGCTGGTTGGGCTTTGAATTTGACCACGAAGTGCGTGGTAGGTGTCGAGCTTGGTCGAGATTTTGAGATAACCACAAGTGGCGTGGTAAGTGCCGAACTGGTAGGGCTTTGTTTTTTATCACGTATGGCGTGATGTGTGCCGAATTGATCGGGTTTTGTTTTTTGATCACGTATGACGTGATGTGTGCCGAACGAATCGGGCTTTGCTTTTGATCACGTATGGCGTGATGTGTGCCGAACTGTTCGGGCTTTGCTTTTGATCACGTATGGCGTGATGTGTGCCGAACTGGTCGGGCTTTGCTTTTGATCACGTATGGCGTGATGTGTCGAATTGGTCGGGCTTTGCTTTTGATCACATATGGCGTGATGTGTGCCGAATTGGTCGGGCTTTATTTTTGATCACGTATGGCGTGATGTGTGCCGAACTGGTCGGACTTTGCTTTTGATCACGTATGGCGTGATGTGTGTCGAACTGGTCGGGCTTTGTTTTTGATCACGTATGGCGTGATGTTTGACAAATATATGTAATTTTTTCATTAATAATCTCACAAAACATGTAAAAGAAATAAAAAGGAAATAAACTACTACTATTAACAAAAAACTCAAAAATAATGAAATAACTCACAACCCTTTACTCCCATGGGGTCGGGTGAGGCAGCAGGTCGGACCGGGCCTCTAAGAGTAATATTTCTTCAAGTGTTGAGCGTTCCACGGCCGTTTTCCTTATTTTTCTTGTGCATCTTCCAGATAGTAGGCAGCTACTCCTGCCTTCCCCACCACCTTGAAAGGTCCTTCATATTTTGCGTCCAGTTTTCCTCTCTCTCCATGGTGTTGGATTTTCCTCATAACCAGGTCTCCCACTTGAAAGGCTCGGGGGTAAACCTTTTTATTATAGGCTCGGGTCATTCTCTTGCGATAGGCTGCTAACCGAACTGTCGCTCTAGCTCGATTTTCTTCAACCAGGTCCAAATCCATGGCCCTTAATTTATTGTTGTCAGGACCGTAGGCTATTATTCGAGCACTTTCCTGTCCAATCTCGGCAGGAAGGACTGCCTCAGTCCCGTACACCATATTGTACGGTGTCTCATCCGTCCCGGACCTTGTTGTAGTTCGGTAAGACCATAAGACAGATGGAAGTTCATCCACCCATTTTCCCTTAGCTGAATCTAACCGGGTCTTGAGTGTTTGAACGATAGTTCTGTTAGTAACCTCCACATGTCTATTCCCTTGGGGGTAGGCAACATATATAAAAATTTGTTCAATTTTCATCTGTTTACACCAAGCTTGGACCTTAGAGCCGCAAAACTACCTTCCATTGTCCGATATAAGCCTGCGCGGTATCCCGAACCGGCAAACAATATTTTTCCATAAAAAATTCAAGACTTATTTTTCTGTGATTTTGGCCAGGGGCTCGGCCTCGACCCATTTTGAAAAATAATCAACTACCACCAACAAAAATTTCCTTTGACCCGTACTTATTGGGAATGGCCCAACAATATCCATCTCCCACTGATCGAAAGGACAGGAGGCTACCACCGCCTTCATAAATTCCGCGGGCCTCCACTGTAAATTAGCATGCCTTTGGCAATTGTAGCGTGAGTTGACCAAGACGGATGCATCCTTCTTCATTGTGGGCCAGAAAAAGCCGGCCAGGAGGGCTTTCCGAGCCAAGGCTATACTACCCAGGTGATTTCCACAACAACCTTCATGTATCTCTCGTAGGACATAATTAGCCTCGTCCGGGCCAAGACACTTGAGAAGAGGTTGGGAGAATGACCTTTTGAAGAGTATCTTGTCAACCATCGCAAAACGTAAGGCTCTTTTTTTAATTTCCCGAGCCTTCTTATTATCACTCGGGAGCTCGTTCTTGGTTAGGTATTTGTGTATGTCATACCTCCAATCTCCTTCCAGTACGTCCGCTATTATGTCATCAAGACTTTCAAGTTGGGATATCATCTTTTTACCCTTCAGTCCGGGCTCAAATGGTTCTCCCACGGAACTTGCAAGACGGGCCAATTGGTCAGCCTTTGTATTTTCAGTCCTCGGGATCAACTCCATAATAAGTTTAGTAAAATCTTCTTTGGCTTTGTCTAATTCTTGAGCATATTTTATCATTTTTTTCATTCTTAGTTTCAAACCTCCCTTTACTCTGTTGCATGGCCAGTTGCGAATCGGAATAAAGGGTAGCTCGGGATATACCAAGTTTTTGAGCAGCCTTTAGCCCGAGCAAGAGTGCTTCATATTCTGCTTCATTATTAGATGCTCAGAAATCTAACCTTATTGAGATGTTGGTTTCCTCGCCCCAGGGTGATACCCATCTACAAATATCTTCCAATGGTCTTCTTGTTCTAACTGAACAGTCTCTGCTAAGAAATCGGCTAGGGCTTGAGACTTGATAGCAGTTTGGAGTTCAAATTTTATGTCATACTCACTTAACTCTGTAATCCACTTGATCAATCTTCCCGATTAATCTGGGTTTGCTGCAATTTTTCCCAAGGCGCTGTTGGTAAGAACAGTGATCTGATGAGATAGGAAGTAGGGCCTTAGTTTTCGGGTTGTAATGACGAGGGCCAAAGCTAACTTTTCCTGTGTCATGTAATTAAGTTCTGCTCCCTTTAAGACATGGCTGACAAAGTAGACGGGTAAATGATTCATTCCCTCTTTCCTTACTAAGACTGAGCTGGCAGCCCGGGGCGTGGCAGCTAGGTACACAAAGAGCCCTTCGCCCTGAAATGGTTTATTCAATACCGGTAGTTCTCTTAAATATGATTTCAAT
Source organism: Henckelia pumila (assembly GCF_033568475.1). Classification (NCBI taxonomy): domain Eukaryota; kingdom Viridiplantae; phylum Streptophyta; class Magnoliopsida; order Lamiales; family Gesneriaceae; genus Henckelia; species Henckelia pumila. The sequence goes on along the minus strand of NW_027331869.1, from coordinate 309,305 downwards.
TCCTGAAAAGATTTTTTGCTCTGTTCATCCCATTCAAAGTTTTTGGTTTTTCTGAGTGCTTTGAAGAAAAGAAAACTTTTGTCCGCCGATCTCGAGATGAACCGAGCCAGTGCAGCAATCCTTCCTAACAGCCTTTGCACTTTGTGAATATTTTTATGTGATGCCATAGAGATAATGGCCTGGACTTTCTCCGGATTAGCTTCAATTCCTCTCCTTGTGACCATGTAGCCAAGGAATTTCCCGGTCTGAACCCCGAATGTACATTTGCTCGGGTTTAACATTAGTCGATAATCGCGAAGTGTCTGGAATGTCTGGGTCAGGTCGGAAATGAATTGCACGGCTGTTCAGGTCTTGACCAGGATATCATCCACGTACACCTCAATATTCTTGCCTATCTGTTGTTTGAACACCTTGTCCATTAAACTTTGATAAGTGGCCCCAGCATTTTTGAGTCCGAAGGGCATAACCACATAGCAATAAGTTCCTGTGGAGGTGACAAAACTCACTTTATTCTGATCTTCATTGGCTAAGGGAATTTGATGATATCCCTGATAGGCGTCCAGGAAGCATAACAACTCATGCCCCGATGTAGAATCCACCAGCTAATCTATTCGAGGCAAGGGGTAGCAATCCTTTGGACATGCTTTTTTCAGATCACGAAAGTCCACGCACATGCGCCACTTGCCCGAAGACTTGGGTACCAGTACTACATTTGATAACCAGGTCGGGAAGTATACCTCTTGAATGTGTCCGGCTTTCAAGAGTTCCTCGACTTGTCCTTGAATCACAGTGTCTTTTTCGGGCCCAAAGTGTCATTTTTTCTGAATAATTGGACGATATTCCTGGATAACGTTCAATTTATGCTCCATTACCTCTCTTCGCACCCCTAAGAGATTGGATACAGTCCATGCAAAGAAATCTTTGTTCTCGTTCAAAAAATTTATCAGTTTTTCTTTGAGGGAGGCTTCTATCGTCCTTGCCACCCTGACTGACCCAGTCGGAGGGCAAATCAAAATTTCTTTGCATTATTCTTCTGCAGTCATAGGGGTATTTTCTTCTAACAAGTTTACTTGCTCCGGGCCTCTAGGCCCGGGTCGGTCATCATGGCCAACCTTGACTGCTTTTTGTTATATCCGTACTTCTTCTACATAGCACTTGCGAGAAATCTTCTGATCTCCCTGAACCTCGCCAATTTCATTACCCACAGGAAATTTGAGCTTTTGATATAATGCTGATGCTACGGCCATGAAGATAGTCATGGCCGGTCTTCCCAAGATAGCATTGTACGCAGAGGGTGCATCCACGATAATAAAACTGCCAATCCGTGTTTTGCTTGTACGGTCCTTTCCCAAAGTGAGCGGTAAATTGATCAGTCCAGTAGGTCGGATGGCATGACCTGTAAACCCGAACAACGATGTCACCACTGGTTCTACCTTATACTCTCCTAAATCCATCTGATTTATGGTCTCTTGAAATAGTACATTGACCGAGCTTTCGGAATCCACAAAAATCCAGGCCACATCGTAATTAGTGACCAGAGCTCGAATAACCAGTGCATCATTATGAGTAGTATCTGACAAGCCCTTAAGATCATCCGGACCAAAAGAAAGGGTCGGGCCTGTTCTAACCATATGGTCGGCTATCTCCATGTTGCTCAATTTTCTACTGCTCGTTTTCCTTGCTCTATTGGAATCTCCATCTGTTAGTCCTCCGGAGATCATGTTAATGACTCCTCTCGCGGGTGGGGGTGGCCCCTGATTGTTACCCGGTTGATTTGGATTCGCGCGCTGAAAGTTGCCCCGTGGTGGCTCGGGTCCTTGTCTGGGTCCTAGGTGTTCGGAACCATCCCGACCCCTCTTATTCGATTGATATCCTCCGTTCTGCTTTTCTATGATGTCTTTTATCCTCGGATTTTGTTGAATTATTCTCTCAATTTCTTGTTCCAATTGTCGACAGCCATTGGTATTATGCCCGTACTCATTATGAAAGTCACAGTACTTGTCTGACTTTGGCCTGCGAGGCCCCTGCTTGCTCCACGGGGGCCTTTGTAAAAGTTGTTTTTCTTCGCATATTTGGAAGGCTTGAGTCTTGCTCATCCTTAGGGGGGTGAAAGAGGTGAATTGCCCAAGCAGCTCAGGTCAAGGAACTGGTCCCGCTCTCCGAGGCGTGTTAGGAGTTCTAACATTCTTTGGACTCAAGGGCTTGTCCGTCCACCCATTCGACCGGGAAACTTGTATCTCTTCTAAATTCACATATTTTTCCGCCCGAGCAAGCAGCTCGTCGTAAGTAGATGGTGGTTTTTTGATCAAAGATTTAAGAAAATCCCCCGTAGCAAGTCCTTGGGTGAAAGAGCTGATGAGCAGATCAGTAGTAGCAGTAGGTACTTCCAGGGCCAAAGCGCTGAACCGTCGAATATATGTGCGCAAATCTTCTTGACCTTGCTGTTTGATAGCAAAAAGACTAAGAGTAGTTGTAGGGTGTTTTTTGCTACTAGCAAAGTGGTGTAGAAAGACCTTGCTAAAATCTTTGAATTCCTTTATATCCCCCGGTCGTAGTAGGTTAAACCATTGCTGCGCTGGCCCAATCAGGGTATTGAGGAAAACTCGGCACTTGATCGGGTCAGAATATTTGTGCAGCAGTGCGGCATTCTCGAAACGGGACAAGTGCTCTTCTAGGTCTCCTTTTCCATCATATTCTCCCACATGTGGGAATTTAAAATTTTTGGGGAGTTCGGACTCCAGTATTTCGGCAGAGAATGGAATATTCCGAACTGGCATGGCTAGATATCTGGATTGTTTTTTCTTCAAAAGCTCCATCTCTTCTTTCAATTTCTTTATCTCCTCTAATTGTGCGTTCTGATCTGGTGGTGGGGGAGGGAGATTGGCCGCCCTTGAAGCCATTGCCTTTTCAACAGCGGCCGCAACCAGTTGCTCCATCTCTGTATCTACTCTATTCGTGCCAACCATCTTAAATCTGTTTCTTCAAATTCCCACAGACGGCACAAATTGATGATGTCGAAATTTTCCTTCGGGTTCGGTCTGGTAGAGCGAATCTCCAAATCCTCCACAAAGCGGGTCGGGTCGGGCACGACAATGCTCTGCACAGACAGAAGCTAAAATTAGGGGGCGCCGAAGGTGTTTTTGGCGTGACCCCTCCGATGCCTAAGTCAGTGCTCTCAAGTGAAAAGAGCTTGACTAAAAGTAAGAACAAGAGAATATGCGTGCGTGAGTGTGTGAACAAGAAGTGAATAGAAGAGATGAATGTATAAAGCCATAGGAAATACCTGTATTTATAGGGGCTTGGAGGGGTAGGTTACCTTGTCAAGGTAGAATATGTGTTAAAGTAGGGCTCTAATTAATGAGTTTGAAATCATATCAAATCTTGGATTCATAAGATATTTGTCTTTATCTATTGCAGATCTTCATGTATCCGAGAAGACTAGAAGGTTCTAGATACCGAGCCCATCTTGGGCCCGGGTCGGGCTCCACCCGTACCGGTTAGGGCTCAAGCCCATGAATTTATGATCACGAGCCCATTCCTTAACAGAGCCATCCCAGACTGGGCTTTTCATAAAATAAGACTAGATGGGCCTCACTATATACTTCCAAAAATATGGATTATTGGGCTCGGGTCGGGTTAGACCCGTATATTTTTTAGGGGCATCAACATGCATACTCAATTTGGATATCTCGAATAATACTTCCGTACCTCTCTTAAGGCAGATTCTAGAAGCTCCCCTCTAGGTCCAAGCCTACCATACACCACTACAATACATAATCTAGCATGCCAAACATCAACTAACAGGCTCTAAAAGCCTTAATTAAACTATAGCCTACTCCCTATTTACCATAGGGAACCAAAGTCATACCTTCGTCCGTCGTCAGCCCGCTAATGGAGAATGCCCCACAACTTGGGCATAACCCTGCTGCAAATCCGCAGCTTCAAGCACAGCTCTGCTACTATATCAGACACTGTCTGAATATACTAAAATATATACTTTTTACTCCAACTCTAAAATAAGAGTACCCAAAAGGCATTAAAATAGAGCCATATGGGTGAAGAAGAGGATTCTGAACTGCTGAAAATGAGCAAATCTAGCCCCTATTTATAGACGGAGAACGGACGACCGTTCTGGAGATCAGACGCAACGTTCTGCACCGTTCAGCCACGTGTCATGATCTCGTCAACACCTATCCAACCAGCAGAACGGACGCAATGTTATCGAGATCGGACGTAACGTTCTGCACCGTCCAGCCACGTGTCATGATCTCGTTGACACCTATCCAGCCAGTAGAACAGACACAATGTTCTCGAGATCGGATGCAACGTTTTGGTTTGGATGCAACGTTCTGGTTCGGTCCTTCCGAACTCGTTTGGCTGCTTCTGGACTGTCTGAGACCCTGGGGACCCTTCCTACCATTTTGGATGTTTCTGATATGATTTTCCACTTATTTTCACCAAATAATGTCTCCTTAAACACGTTTTGCCACTTTTAAAATTATATGTCATTTCTTAACATGTTTAAAATCACTTGATCTTGTAAAATGGAACCGGGCTATTACAAGCTAGATACAGACTCAATTCAAGATTTAAATCCTTGAATTTTCTCGTCACAATCTACGCCACAGTTCTCTCTATCTGAATTCTCCCTTCTCTTCTCTCTCAAACTCTTTTCTGAAGATTGAGGAATTTGATTTTCTGTTATGTTTATGGCTGGCTTCCATCTGCTTATATAGAGAAAATACACCGACTTTCTTCTTGGGCTTTTAGGTCAACGAGTTGTTCCGGCCCATTCATTAAGTCAATCATGGCCCAACTCCAATAAGCTATCCGAAGCTTGATGCAATAGATCTGCCCTCACGTTTGATCTGCTTTGATCTACTTCTTTGCACTAAGCTCCAAACTCCATGAGCAATCGATCTGCTAGCTTAACTCATCTGCCCGTCGACTTCGACTTGATCCCAGTGCTTGATCTGACTATGAACTCATCTGATCACTGAGCTCATCTGACCACTGTACTTCGATCTGATCCCTTATCTCTTCTTTTCCAATCGAGTTGATAGAAGCACACTTCAACACAAATACTACATGAGCATGAATACAAGTGTGCGGGTACCAAGAATCGAGGTCAAGAATATCTGATCAATAACAAATATAGGCCCTGGGTATGTAGCACTCTTCTTCGTCGCACCAGGAGGTGGCTCCCATACCCGATAGTGGAATAACGGTGACCTGACACGAGTCCACGTGTCCAACCATCCACTAACAAGATAGGGTCAACACCCTACTACATGATATCTCAAGGATATAAGCTCAAGATGCTCATGCATGAAGCATAATAACATGTCATAATATATATATATAGACAAAATCATGCCATATAATCAATGCAACACATAATACATTCATACTCAGCCTGGATATCTCGAACAGTACTTCTGTACCTTACTAAGACAGTCCTAGAAGCATCCATCTAGGTTCCAAGCCTATCACCAGCACTACAATGCACAATACCCATGCATTATAAACTTGCTCTAAAAGCCTTAACTAAGCTATTGCATAGTCCCTAATATTAATAATATATCGGAAATACCTCCGTCCGTCGTCAGTCCGCTGAAGTCGATTGCCCCATAACTTGGGCAAAACTCTGCTATGACTTCTGAACGCCTCGCCAAGGCCCCGCTACTCGACAAATATGGCTAGAAATCCCCAAAATACACAAGAAACGAGATTGAAGAAGCTGGAATGAGCAATGAAATGAGGCTTTCGACTCCATATTTATAGGCCACGATCGGAACCTCCAATCTCTACGATCGGAGCTTCCGATATGCTCCAATAACCATGTAACATGCATCTTTGACAAGTGTTCCTGCCAACAGATCGGAAATTCCGAACTCAGATCAGAGCTTCCGATCTCCACCGATGACATCATATTCTAACCTCACTATTTTGATACTTGGCTGGGAACGATCGGAGCTTCCGATCCCTTCTTCTTCCAAACGCAACATAGCTTCCGAACTCAATGCAGTTCAGAGCCTCCGAACTATGGTTCGGTGTTTCCGATCTGTCCTTTAACTCCGGACCCTCTGGGCTATTTTCGAGCGTTTTGGATCCATTTTTCAACTCTATTAATCCAATAGAAATTTTATTAATCATGTTTTATCCTTTTAAATCACTTAATCTTATAAAATGGAACTGGGCTACTACACACACAACATCACTATCTTAACCTATTTAAGAGGGAAACCCTATGCTAATCATCATAGATTTCAAGACATGCCATTCAACTCGATCATATGCTTTCGACGTATCTATCTTAAGAGATGCTACCCCCTTCTTGCCTATACATTTGCATTTAAGATAATGGCTGATTTTGAAAGCAATAATAACATTATCTGTAATACTCCTCCCATAAATAAAGGCACTCTGCTGCTCCGAAATAATAGATTTAATCACTTTCTTCAATCTATAGACATCACTTTTGAAACGATTTTATAATCACATTGCATAGGGAAATAGGGCGAAGATCAGAAATAATTTCAGGCCGCTTCTTTTTTGGGATCAATACAATAGAAGTGTCATTCAAGTTCTCTAGGAAATAGCAACGATTTAAGAAATCCAAACAAGCAGAGGTAACATGAGTACCTATAATATCCCAGAAGTTTTGGTAGAAACTAGGGTTCATCCCATCTGGCCTTGGCGATTTATCCAGATGCATTGAATATAAAGCTGTCTTAACTTCATGCTCAACAAAATGCTGCGAAAGGATCTGAACCTGATCATGTCTAGACGTTTAGAACATAGGGGTATGAGGTTTTGAGTACCTTCTCCCTTTGATTCGAACAAGTTCTGGAAATAATAAATGATGAGTTCATTCATGCCATCGCCCCAAGAACACCGTTTGATTGGAAGTTTATGTGGAAGCTAAAAGTGCCGGCTAAAGTGAAGAATTTTCTATGGAAACTTTTCTCCTCTTGTCTGCCAACGAAAAAAGCTCTCTTAACTCGGAGGATGAATGTGATTGAGTGGTGTTCATTGTGTCGTCATGAACCAGAAGATGAATTTCATGCATTAGTTGCTTGTCCTCTTGCTCAAAATTTTTGAAGTCTCACTTCTATTGGGAGTAATCTGCCAATCACTCATTCTATCTTAGAGTGGTGGAATAGTATGGTAATGCGTCTCAAGCAATCAGATATTGAATTTGCTTGTATCGTTCTTTGGTTTATTTGGCAGAATAGAAATGATGTAGTTTGGAATGGTAGAAGTCAACTTGCAACTTCTATTTTCCAGTCAGCAATCCAGCTTCTTTATCAGTGGAAGGCAGCTTCGATGTCTGCTGCTCCTCTTCAGCAAACTCCTCAGTTTGTTCACAGTACTATTTGGAAACCACCACCAGCAAATTACTTGAAGTGTAATACAGATGTTGTGGTGTTCGAAGGAGAAGAGTATATTGGTTTTGATTGCATCCTAAGAAATTCTCATGGACTGGTGATTGATGCTATTTATGGTACTTTGAGGAGGTAATTTTCTCCAACTACTGCTAAAGCTATTTGTATTAGAGATGCCCTTAGCTGGATGAAGACCAAAGGATTTTCGCATGTTGTTGTGGAATCAGAATCCTTTCTAAGGATGTTTCTTATTGTAGTTTTTCTTTTGCGTATGGATCAGCGAATCAGGTGGTTCATGCCTTGGTTAGAAAAGCTGTTTCTTTGACTGATCGGCCAAATGGGTCACTCCGTCTCCTTCTTTGATTTCCAATGTAATTTTTCCGGACTTGGTTTAATATTATCAAGTGTTAGTTTAAAAAAAAAATTCATGCTAACAAATACCAAACAAAACAAAAGAGCTACAAAATCAAAGAGAACAAACATAACCGTACATTATTTTATATGGCTAATTTCATACATTACTCATATGAAATCACGAGATTGTTGAAAAACCCTATAACTGTTAGTTTCTCGTATTTTCAAATTTTTAGCACAAACACCCCTTAAAACGCGTACAAACATGGAGTGAATACTTAAAATTTGAAAACATAAGAATGTATGCATTCAAGATTTAAAAACACATGGAGTTAATATATCATTCGTTTTTCATAAGGAATTTTTAGCAATATCGAAATTTCAGAAAGGTGATATGCAATTAACCCTATTTTAAATTCTAAAAGTGTCAAAATTTAGTTTACAATTTTTGAGCTAAGCAATCGATCCAACCTCAATTTTTTACACACATTCTATTTCCAATGAATAATTAATATAGTTATTGGTTTCCAGCTTTATTTTTGTAAAATTTAAAACAATTTTTATTTGATTATTATATTATTTATATTTATATTTAATAAATAAAAATATAAAGGAGCCAGAAAGTTGAAGGGCAAGATCCCACGTGTGTGTAGCTAGTTTCTTGCATACATCGGAAGAGAGATGTCGTGCCTCGCGTCGTGCTGTGCGTCGATGACTTGCGGCCTCTGTTCATCGGTGGCGTCCAGTATCACCAAGCGCTCTGCAAGAATCGCATACTGTGGACTCTTCGGCTTCTCTTTGATCGTGTCTTGGGTTCTTAGAGAAGTAGCTGCACCTTTGCTTAAAAAATGCTCCTGTGAGTATGTTGTGATCGAAATTGAGGGGGGAAAGTTTTGTTCTTTGGGGGGATTTCGAGCTAGGGTGATCAGTGTTCTTGTATCGTGCTTGTTTTTGGGTTTACTTTAGTTTTCTTGGCATTTTTGCAAGTGGGTGTTCCTTGTGTGTGTTGAAAAAAATGATTGAATGATGACAGTTTTATGTTCTTTTTTGAAGATGTGTGAATAAATTAATTTATTTATTCAGTGTCTTGTTTATGTGTACATGAGATTGTTGGAATTCATGTATGATGTATCAGTAATCGAGTTCAAATTTCCATGGCATTGAATCGAATTTTATGCTTACTTTGTAATGGAGAAAGTAGCTGTTATTGCGATTTGCATCAAATGTTTGTGCATGGTCCTGATTTTCTTCTTTAAAGTATCCAACTTTTGTTTCTTGATCAGTACATACATGCATGAGTTGCCTGGTTTGAGATCATCATTCACGCATTCAGACTGAGACGCTGGTATGATCTTTGGTGTACCTTGTAGGGATAAACACTTCAGACAACCTCTCAAACGAATGGTTTCAAATGCAAGCTGTTCTTCGTGTCAGCTTGGGGAATTTCTTGTTTTTTGGAATACTAGCCCTCATAATGATCGGAGTGAAGGATCAAAACGACAAACGTGATTCATTGCATCATGGTGGATGGATTGCGAAGATGCTGGTTTGGACTTTGTTGGTTATCCTCATGTTTTTCCTCCCGAATGCCATCATATCGATATATGGTTAGCCTCTATCTCTTTTTTGCAATATGTTGCATATTTCATTTGTGGAAGTTTAGCTAATATATTTATAATATTTTCTTACAATTCTTATCAAGATTGCTAGTACTTATCTGATGGTGACATTTTGTTGACTGTCGAGAGAAAACTTTTGGTTTGTGTAGGATTTATTTCGAAGTTTGGTGCCGGGGCCTTCTTATTGGTTCAAGTCATAATATTATTAGATGCCACACATTCATGGAACGATTCATGGGTAGCCAAAGATGAGCAAATATGGTAGTCCAAATAAAAATCATATCCTCTTTTTAATCCTGGGTTTTTTGGTCTGCTGATAACCATGTCCTTGTTGTTTTCAGGTATGTTGCCTTACTTGCAGTATCAATAGCATGCTATCTTGCTGCATTTACGTTTTCGGGAATTCTATTCATTTGGTTTAACCCTTCCGGACATGACTGTGGCCTTAATATCTTTTTCCTCTCGATGACCATCATTCTTGCTTTTATCTTCGCTGTTGTCGCGTTACATCCCAAGGTAAATGTTTCGTTTCTGTATGTTATGACGTTAATTCAACTTAAATTTCGAGAATTTTTCGATATAAATAACACAAACCTGTTGCACGACCTGGTGGAAAACAGTAGTTTGTTATTTTTCAATTGGTAAGAACTTTGATTTCGACAGGTTAGCGGCAGCCTCTTGCCTGCTTCGGTGATATCCGTTTATTGCGCGTACCTTTGTTATACTGGGCTCTCTAGTGAACCTATAGAATATGTATGCAATGGTCTCCACAACAAGTCAAAAGCTGTAACTTTGAGTACCCTTATTCTGGGTATGCTTACTACAGTTCTCTCAGTTTTATATTCTGCTCTCCGAGCTGGATCTTCGACAACCTTTTTGTCTCCACCAAGTTCACCCAGAGCAGGTATTTAAACCTGCTGAAAATCTTAATAATTTTTAATGCTCATGGTATGTGTTTTTTTCTTTTTTCTTTTTTTTTTTTAACTTTACCCATTGGCTCACTTTTAATTATCATTCATGATCCTATAATCACATGACTGCAAATGTCATATTTACCTCTTTAATAATGTCTCATTTGCAAATATTATATTTCTTTATTTCAAATTTATTCTTTAAAGTGATACTCTCTTACCATGTTCAAATCTTTCCTCAATTATTACTTTGGGGCGAAAATGTATATTTTTAATTTTTTACATATACATTTTTTTAATAAAATTTATGTGTTGGAACATTGTGTGACAGATGACAAGAAACCTCTCCTAGGCTCGGACGAACTTGAATCCGGGAAAGGATCCGGTAAAGGGAAGGACTCAGAAGCACGACCAGTTACTTACTCTTACACATTCTTTCATCTGATATTTGCTCTAGCTAGCATGTACTCAGCCATGCTTCTTTCTGGTTGGACGAGCAGTTCAGAAAATGCTGACCTCATAGACATCGGTTGGACTTCAGTTTGGGTTCGTATCTGTACCGAGTGGGTCACGGCTGGATTGTATATGTGGTCTCTTGTGGCTCCATTGCTGTTCCCTGATCGTGAATTCTACTAAATCTTTGCTATTATGTATAGATGTTAGTATCAGTATGCGTGGACTTGCAATGTGGTGTGCCAAGTTTCTAAACAGTGATGTGCTGCTTTGTTTTTTGTATATGCAAATGTTCATTACATGTTAAAATTTCTGGCGTGGCTTCTCCTTTTGACTTTTGGTGTGTCTTGTACTCTCAGTCTGTACATGTATATATAAACACGATAATTATGCACACAAATTGCCTTTTTTTTTTTTTTTTCCGTCTTTAGGTCTTTTCCTTTTTTTTCAATGACGTGAGAACCCATTATTTTCGGAGTCACGAACGGTTTCCCCTGCCACAATTGAACTTTGTTATTTAGTTTTGATGTGGTTTTGCTACTTTATGGAATGATCGAAGAACAATTGAATGGGATGTAGGTGAAGTAAGAGGTTTAAAGAAATTCTCGACTCGGTGCTTATGGAAAATGCGGAACAAAATTAAAGGATGAAAAACACAAGTGAAACTAGACATGATCCCTAAATCAACTGAGTTTTGTTTTTTAGGCTAAGTTATTTCCGAAATGTTTAACACGGTTCGGCTGCCACGGAAAAATTGAAAAATTGTAATTTTGGTTGAGTGTGATTGCTGATTTGTGATTTTGGTTCATCGGGCGTCAAATTTCAATCAGTCATTAAATTTTTTTTTCAATTTCAGTCACTAAATTTTTTGTTTGGTAATTTTGGTTCTTTGACATGACATTGATGTGGTGTTGAGTTGCCATGATGCTCACGTGTACAGTGTTATTTCAACAGTATTTTCAACGAAAAATGGGTAAACTTGTCCGAAATTGAGAGATGTGTACGTGAGTAAAACACCATTTGGACAAAATTGCAATTTTGCCATTGGAGGAAGCTTGAATTTGCATTGGAATCGGCGATATATATATGTATGAGTTATCCTATTGCGCATGTGAGACATAGAAAGCCTTATCTAAAATGTTGGTTTATTACATTGCTAAGTTGGTTGGTGACGGAATAGGGACAGTAACCAAGAATATTTTCCTCCACACACCCAACCCTATCAACTCATCGAAAGCCAACCACTATTTTCCCATTTAAATACACCACCTTGGGTTCTTAATTTTAAACAATATATATAAAAACTCTCTATCAATATATATATATACTAGTATATTTTATTTTATTTTATTAATCTCTCTCTCTCTCTGGATTTTAGGTATGTGTTTTTCATGCAAATTTCATTTATTCTTTTGATCATCAGGAGCCTTCTTTAACAGATGGAATCAAATGTTATCCATGCATTAAGCATGAATCTTACACTGTGCATGCATGTCGACTCGACTCTTATATGAAGATTTTAATCCATTTTTGCGGGATTTTTACACACTACTGGAAACTTTGGACAGTGGTTGGCAATCTGGGACTCAAACTTCTGTAAGAAACAGAGTTAATTTAACTAAGTAAACCCACATGGCCACGTACTCCTGCATAATTTAGCTGAAATCATATTTTCTGAGGTCTATTTCATTCATACCGTCTGCGAAAACTAATGGTTATTTATTTTCTCGAGTTTTCTGTAAATCAAAGGTCTCACATGGCATCTACATGCAATTTATCAGAGAATTTGCAATCTATATACAGCACATGAATGCTATAAAAACTTCCTAAGTTGTTCTGATTTGAAATTTCTCAGTTAAACAATTAAGGTGTGGAATGGCGCAAATCTTGGCTCCTTCAGCGCAATGGCAGATGAGATTTGGGAAGAACTCGGCAGATTCAAGCCTGTTGAATGCAAAGATGGTGAGCTCATTTGTTCTGAAGCAAAACAAGACAGTGGCAGTTAAAACTTCGACCAAATTTAAGGTCTTTGCCACCTTGTCGGAAAATGGCAGCACCATCAACCGTCTCAAACAGCTCCTAAACTTGGACGTAACGCCGTACACTGATAAGATCATTGCTGAATATATTTGGTACGGTTTCTGCATGCCAAAATTCGGCACAATAGATTTCAGTAGCTACTACTTTGTGCTGAACCGATTAGCTCGCATTCTCGGGTCGACTGACATTATCTTATATTTTGCTGGTTTTTACAGGATTGGAGGATCTGGAATTGACGTGCGTAGTAAATCAAGGGTAAAGAAAACAGTGATATACTTCTTGATTTATGCAGAACTTTACTTGCGGTTAACCATTCTTCCATGTTAATTTCTCAGACAATATCAAAGCCAGTCGAGCACCCTTCCGAGCTACCAAAATGGAACTATGATGGATCAAGCACAGGGCAGGCCCCTGGAGAAGATAGTGAAGTCATCCTATAGTAAATATCATCCAGTAAAAGCTAAACTATTACAGAAACAGTCTCATGAAAACCTGACACAATCATTTTTCAATGCAGCCCTCAAGCAATCTTTAAGGATCCATTCCGTGGTGGCAATAACATCTTGGTGAGTCCATCAATTTGGCCGTCATTGGATTCACTTTGCTGCTCCGCTTCCTAGTTTCTTGAAGTGTGTTGCTACGTGGATCTAAGGTTTGTTTGTCGTACATGTACGTCGTGGAATGAAACAGGTCATCTGTGATACATATACACCGGCGGGTGAGCCTATTCCTACAAACAAGCGCCACAAAGCTGCACAGATATTCAGTGATCCTAAGGTGGTTGCCGAAATTCCATGGTAATTTCTTGCGACACTTGACAATCTTATGGACTTTTATCCAAAAATAAAATGCAGCAGACATTCCTCCGATGGATAAGTACAAGCTGAGCAAAAAAAAAAACTCGATAGCTTGTTATCGAAACACTAATATTTGGCTGTCTGCAATTAGGTATGGCATTGAGCAAGAGTACACTTTACTCCAAAACAATGTAAAATGGCCATTGGGCTGGCCGGTCGGAGGTTACCCTGGCCCTCAGGTACTGTCATCTTTCCAGAATGATACTCTCCACATAGTACCTGAAAAGATTTTAGGTGACATATAAGCAGGCTTCGCCCCATCATGAACTTGGCTCCTTATATGGACACTTTCTTTGGTTCAAAGCAACAGCCTGTGATTATAAATCAAGGATTCAGTTAAAAAATGCTACATTAGAATTTAGAGACGCTTACTGATCCTAATGTTTTGTGTCCAGGGACCTTACTACTGTGGAGCAGGGGCAGACAAGTCATTTGGTCGCGACATATCCGATGCTCATTACAAGGCTTGCTTGTATGCAGGAATAAATATCAGTGGCACCAACGGAGAGGTCATGCCTGGACAGGTATCTTTCCCCAGCTTCGTGTTTCAGAACCGGACATAAAATGTATGTTCAGTCCTCCGGTTACAGGATTGGTCCTTGATTGATGATGCATCTTGCAGTGGGAATTTCAAGTGGGTCCCAGCGTTGGAATTGAAGCCGGAGATCACATCTGGTGCGCGAGATACCTTCTGGAGGTAAACCATTCTTGTTTCTTGATGGAGTCGAATGGAGATTTTCCTTTTTTCTCCATGGATGAACTTTAACAAAGTGAATGCCAGAGACACCAGGGGAAGTGCGAGAAAGCATGACAATCCCCGTATTAGTGATTTATGTAAATATGATATTTAACCAAATATACAACACGAACAAATGTGTTACTCTAATACTTTTGGATCTGTCATCTATCCAGAGAATAACAGAACAAGCAGGAGTCGTTCTCTCGGTCGATCCAAAACCAATAGAGGTACCGTTTATATGTTTTCTTCCTGGGAAAAGCAAGAAAATCTAAAGTAGTTTCTTGATGGAACATTCAGGGTGATTGGAATGGTGCAGGATGCCACACCAATTACAGGTATTCGTTGATTTTATTAAACTTAAACAGTTCTTCAACATGCTGACGTTCTTTGGTTTGGCTACGAGTATCGAACAATCTGTTGAAATTTTTCAGCACAAAAAGTATGAGGGAAGAAGGAGGCTTCGATGTAATCAAGAAAGCGATTTTGAACTTGTCGCTTCGCCACAAAGATCATATAAGTGCTTATGGAGAAGGAAACGAGAGAAGGTTAACAGGCAAGCATGAAACAGCCAGTATCAACACATTTTCTTGGGTACGTGTACTAGAATTACATACCGTATGGTGCTATACCGTTGCATATGAGTCGAACCCAAGATTTAAACATTGTGAAACCAAATGCTAAGTTCCATCTTGAATTCATACAAGATGGAACAAATTATCCTGGGTATGTATGCTTCAAATTACATATGATACACTGGATACCTATAGTGCCATGCCTACACCATTGCAAATGATTCCGATCCATGATTTAAGCATCGCGAAACCAAATGTTTTACCAGCAAAATTTCCATCTTGAATTCGTACATATCTTGCTTTATAATTATATGCAGGGTGTTGCCAACCGTGGATGCTCAATCCGTGTGGGGCGTGACACTGAGAAGAATGGAAAAGGTACTAAAAGACACCCTACATTTACCTCAGCTAAAGCAAATTGATACAGAATTCATTTAGCAACAAAGTTAGGCCTAAGTTTTTTTCAGGTTAAAGATAAACCCATGGTAACATCTACCAGTCCTAAGGTTCAGAAAAATATAAACTGATATCAAATGTAAACTATTATTTTCTGATAGGTTATCTGGAAGATAGACGCCCAGCTTCTAACATGGACCCATACACTGTGACTGCACTGCTTGCTGAAACTACAATCTTGTGGGAGCCAACTCTTGAAGCTGAAGCTCTTGCTGCTCAAAAGCTCTCATTGAAAGTCTAAGCCATCGGATATTCAAGCAAAATGGAATGGAGTTAAACAGGGTTTATGGGATCAAGGTGCAAAATTGTGTTCCGCTGTTGACTGATACCTTATGTAAGATGTTTGTAAATAGGGGATTAAAATGAGGATCATGTTAATGTGCGAAAAGTTCCTTAAACTTGTATTGTTGGGATTGGTTTACAGGAATATCTTGATCTTCAACTTCATTCTTATTCGGTTACATAATCTATTGAGAGTAAGAAACATCGCCTTTACTGTTTTTCACCATTCCCTGCTAATCGCACTGTAACAGTAAGCATTCTTAGGGTTAATTATATTGGCGTCTCATGAAGCTTAATCTAATTACATAAGCACTCTTGAGGTTAGAATGAAACAGGCACCCTGTCACAAGGTGGTTAATACTACTTTTTAGGTCTATTGTAACTCCAGTTACATAAGCACTATTGAGGTTAGAATGAAACAGACACCCTGTCACAGGGTGGTTAACACTACTTTTTAGGTTTATTGCAACTCCACAAACATCGTTGTGAGGGAGTATAGTGATTATTCGAGCTTTAATGAGTGCTTATGTTACGCAACACCACTCAGATTGCTTGATGTAATTTACACATAAAAATACCACGGGAAAGGTCGCAAACGATGAAAGGAAACAGTGATAAATAAAATACCGTAAGATGGGATGCAAAAAAAAATTGGACTATATACAGATTAACATGACATGTTTCTTACCTTTTTTTAAGAAACATGTTTCTTGCCTTTGCATCCAAAAATGAGAAGGAAAACAGCACATGAGGTTGACACGATACATTCTGTACTGATAATATATTCAAGATTGATGATATATGAGATAGAAATCAAGCCAGCCGATTTGTTTATAAAGAAGAGAGAGAAAAGGTTACAATCAGTGATATCACGGTGACATGGCTGAAATTGTGCAAAACAAGAACAGGACGGTAGAGTTAACCGCATTTAAAGAGCAGATGAATATTTTCTTAGAATGACAAGACCACTCTAACCTGCTTTGGAGATTTTAGCTAATTTTGCCAACGGAAATTCCTTCTACCCTCCTGCATGATCTCAAAAGCAAGTTTGTATCTTTCTAAAGATGCAACTCCAGCTTCGATATAATTCCGAGCCTCTTCTCTTAAACTCCACAGCATCAAAGGTTTAAGATCTTGCAGGCCACCTCCTGAATCAGCATCTCTTAGTATACCATACTTTGCATTTTTACTCCATCGATGCAAGATATAGCGAGATGGAAGCTCCTTTATATTCATTATTTGGAACACCTTCAGAGCATGCCTACAAAGAACACCTTCAAATTCAAACATTCTACAGCTACAACTGATATTCAGATTCGATGAATTAAAGGCGATGGTGTTCCTCTCATCACCATTTCCACACTTTTGCACGAGATATCTATTAATGGATCCTTCAACATTTATCTTTATTCCAACATAACTGTAGCATTCCAGAAGCTCCTTCTGAAAAACTTTGAACATTGTGACTGTGTAAAGGCTTCTACATTGCTCTTCTATTGGGTCTTTGGTGTGCAAAACTGCTTGCAAATTATATGAGTTGAAATCTTCCTTTCTTTCCTCTTCACGGCAATTTTCCAGAGCTTTCTCGTACCTCACAACAAATTCATTCAGAGGTGTTTCTGCTGTCAAAAGTGTGCCGAAATACAATTTTAATCTTCCATCCACTGGGATTCCAGCAAAGAACGTTCCCTTTATGTACAAGGGAACCCAACTTTTACGCATTCTATACATCTCTTTAAGCCATGCATTCTCTCTCAGATTATATTTATTCATAATCATGTTCCAAGCAGAATCAAATTCACTGGCCGTCTGACTTTGGAAAATGCAAGTTTCATATTCATATTTGAACTCGGAATTCATGGAGAGTAATGCACCCAAATTCTCCTGCTCTTTAGCGAGAATTTGCGAGGCAGAGAATCGATGATGTGTCCCAGGTAAAACTTGCGCAATTGCACGTTGAATGTTTGTCTCCTGATCGGCTATTATCGACAATGGGCGACGTCCCAACATTGCTGTAAGCCAAGCCTTAAAGATCCAAGTAAACGACTCCTCGGATTCATCTGCAATCAAAGCACAACCAAGAAGAACCGGCTGGCGATGATGGTTGACACCAACAAATGAAGCAAATGGCACCAAATAATTACTTCTCCTATATATTGTATCAAATACAATTGCATCTCCAAACTGCGCACAGGAAAACCTAGATCGTGCATCAGCCCAGAAAATATTCATACCTTTTCCATCACGGATTTCCACAGAGTAAAAGAACCCTGTATCTTCAGATTGCCGAGATTGAAAGTATTCAAGAAGCATATTATACCAATCAGTTCCAATTTTGCTTTCATGAACTCGTTTGACAAGGCTGAGGCCCCCATTAGTTTCAACCAGATCCAAGTTTTCCAAAACACTGCTTCCTCCCTCTCTATATTCCTTTGATGCCAGAGTCACTGATCCACTAGGAGCTGTCGGACTGCCGAATTCATGATTGTGTTCTTTCTGAAGACGATCAACCACCCACCTTCCTGATTCTTGTCTTTGAATTCTCATATATGCTCCACAGCCAACCCTTGAAGGATGCTGACGCCCTTCCTTTGAGCACACAAATCTTCGAGATGTGATTGATCCATCATGTTTAGAGCGGAATAATTGGCCGATCCTTACTTTGAACCCAGCAGTAGCAGCAAAAGTGTTGTAGAATTTGTACGCTTCATTGGCAGAAATGAATTCAAGACCTTTGTAAGGTTCACAAGAGGACCCTACATATTCATCCATGCCTTCATTTTTTTGCCTTTTTACATCAACATCAGATAGATCATCATTATCATATGATCTAATTCCTGTCCTACTAGCTCCACCTGCTGATGATCGTGGAGTTGGAAAACTCTTCCTCTGTACCTGTGGTGGACAACGTTCTCCAGAGACTTCAAATTCATGATTGTGTTCCTTCTTTATATTAGCTAAGACCCATTTCCCAGAATCTACCTTCTGCACTCTTATAAAAGCCGGACAACCAGTTCTTGAGTTCGTCTGAAAACCCTCCTTCGAACACACAAATTTCCTGGAAATGATAGCACCATCAACTCTGGACCTATAAAGCTGCCCGGTCCTGATTTTGAACCCCTCTTGACTGGCATAGATATTGTAAAATTCTTGTGCCTCTTCAGCCGAATCAAACTCCAACCCCACATAAGGTTCCATCTTAGATTCTCCATCATTCCGATGCCCATTAACTAAAGGTGGTGGCTTTGTCCTGACAGTCATGATATTTCCCAGCAACTCCAAATTCATATCAATATCTGCAAATGTCAACAAATAATATTATAAAAGCAACATATGCTATGTGCATACATATTCAAGCTTGTCTCACACTAGATTGCTTTTGAAAAATGAGTTCAATCACAGAGAAAACACGCACAGATGAAAACATAAACATTATCTCAAAAGGTTAAACAAACCTTAGCAAAGCACATAAATGCAGGAACCATGACGGTGTTAAGTAAGAAATAAGGACTAAATAAAAAAATCCTAAAGCAACAAAACCTTAGTAAAGTTCAACATCATGATTTTGAACAGAATATTAGTCTAGACACAAATTGACAAAATTATTAGATGCTGATGCATTAAAAAACCTAATTCCAGAGAGGTCATAGGGTTTAGTGACACATACCAAATTACATCTGATTTGAAATCCTCAGAAACTGAAATCTGTTATAGAGTGTGCAAGATTGTATATCAGCCGAAACTGGCCATCAGGTTTTCAGGACGAATATCTGCTCAGCACACAATAATGACAATATTATCAACTTACAAGTGTAACAGGGAATAAGCTGAAACTAACATCAAAATAGTTAGTAAAATTGAACTTTAGAAAGTAGGGTTGCTGATTTGGATGCTAGGAGGTTAACTGAAATGTACAAGTGCAACAGGGAATAAACTGAAACGACCATCGAATATAGTTGGTGAAATCGAACATTAGTAACTAGGGTGGCTGATTTGGGTGCCAGGAGGTTAACTGAAATTGTGGATGGAGTAAAGTCGCCCGAACACTCTATGATGCTTTTTATGTGATACAATTTAAAACTGGAGTTCATTCCGTGTCACCCACCACTAAAATAAAGTCCCGTTCACCATCCATCTCGCAGAAGTAACGATTGTTATCAATAATACAAAATAGGTTCATAAATTAACATACAAAATGGAAAAAAGGCAACAGATTCATAAACCCCGTGAATTAGATCCCATCACAGAATAAACTACACAATGAATTCATGCACTAAGTAGATTCCAAAGCCACCATTTGCATTTCTCCTCTCCTCCCAGTCAAACCCTATCAGGAAAATATCAATAATAACCATCACAGCCATAGACTCAGCAATCGGCAGACATTCAAAAGGAATCAACCGCATTCCTAAATACTAACCAACCACTTGAGTACATACAAAAAGGGAAGAAATGCACAGAGAACCGTAACGATCAAAAGTTTGGAAATGAATGAAGAACACCAAAAACAAGGAATAAGCTATCAAAGTCCACAATTTAGGCACAAATAGTCGCGTACCTACCAGAAAGGAGTTGAAAATCCAAAGTTTTCAGTTCCCAAGTAAAAAAAATCAAGAAAATATGAAGCAAAACGGATCAAAACCAAGAAGCAAATAGGGATTTACCTAACGCATGCAGAAGGGGCAGAATCAAACTCCCAAACAAAGGTTTCGACCCACATAAATCACTATCACAAAAACTTTCAGCAAGCCACTGAACCACTCGCCCGCTTAGCAACTCCAAATAAAACGATTGCTAAAACCGAAGATTTTACGCTAAAAATATGATTAATCAAAGGAAAAAATAAGCAAAATAATCAACAATTTATTAATTTTCAAATGGGGAAAGATGTGGGGCTCTGCCGCGATCAGGAAGAGCTATGGTTTATCAATTTTATTATATTAATTAATTAATTAACAAAACTAAAATCATTAACTTGCAATCTGCCTATATCCTCTTTTAGTTGAGCAGATGCTACCCGCAGTACACTCGCAGGATAGTGTCCTGCGTGTGACATGACAATTCATGATTGGTTAAAATTAGTGGGTAATGTGAGACCCACTAATTTTGACCAATCATGGGGTTACACATCACCCCGCAGGGTAATGCCTTGCGCGCGGCATGTATTAAACTCCTCTTTTGTTGCCCTTTACGTTCTCTTGTTAAAAATGATATTAATTGATTTATCTCCGTCCCACTCATTTCGATTATATTTCATTTTTTATCCATCCCAATTAGATAGTCTAATTTTTATATTTAATTTATATTTCCTACTCTTTTAGCAATTTATCGTTGTTAAATTAAGGGTTAGTCTATGCTACACCGGGAGTGTTTCTCCCCCTATTTCAATATCATTAGATCACGTATGACCCATATATTTTTATGGAAATTGACATATGTCTTGATGATCCAATGGTTGATATTTGACCACATCATGAGGAAAAAAGTACTTCAAATATAACATAGAATAATCCGTTAAATTAATATCATTAACTATTTATGCAATTATTTTATTATATTAAAATATTAATTAAATCAGGACAAAATGAGAAATTAATTAAAAAAATTCGCTTTTCCAAAATTTTTTGTGATTTTTTTATGAAAACGTTACATTTTTTGTAATTTTTTATTTTACAATTAATTTTTTTTATTTTCGTTAAATTAAAACAGACTGTAATTAAAAATTTAAAATGGAAAAAAGTAGAGCTCCATTTGAACAATTACTTCAAAAATATTTTATGAAAGTTTTTTTAAAATATTTTAAATATTGTTTTAAAAATTAATTAATATGTGTTTGGACAATTATTTTGAAAAAAAAATGTTTTTATAGTTGAAAATATGTTTGGACAACTATTTTAGAAAAAAACACAACAATTTTAAAGTAAAAAAATAATTAAGAATGCATTTGGACAATTATTTTATTAAAAAAAATTCATATGAATTTTTTCTTTTTTTATTTTATTTTTTTCTTTATGTTTGTGATTCATTTTTTTATTTTATTTTATTCCAGTTAGTGAATTATTAAATGTATAAAATTTAAAAACATATAAATTTTTATTTAATGTTGAAAACAAAAAGACATATTGTTGAATATTCTATTTCTTATTTCTAGGATTCTCAATATTGTATTATTGGTATATAATCATGTTAAAGTAGGAGTAGATTCTTTTCTTTAATTTAGCTTTACTTTAGTCATATAAATTAGGTTGTACTATCTATTCTTTAATCAAGTGAGAAAATATTTTTCTCTACAATACTTTCTATATTATTCTACATGGTATCAGAAGTTTCAGGCAAACCCTAGCCTTGTTCTCGGTCGGCAGTATGGCTTCTTTCAATGACGATACACAGCCCAAACTGCCGTCGCCCACCCATACTGCGTCGCCTCTTCCCGACGCCATTTCTTTCTCCAACATCACGTGCCATAAACTCACCAGCCAGAACTGCCTCCAATGGTCTCAGTCCGTCAAGATGTTTATATGCGGCAAGGGAAAGGAGGATTATCTCTCGTGTGCCTCGAAGTGTCCCGCTTCCGGTGAGGCCAAATTCAAAATTTGGAATGCCAAGAACAACATTATCATATCTTGGCTCATTTATTCGATGACCCCTAAGATTGGTGAGAATTTTGTTGGAGAACGGTGATCAGATCAATCATAATTGATACCCGGTGCAGCGAAAGTTTAAAATTTTTATATGGAACGATTCCATAATGGGTATCAAAGCTTTACGATTAAATTGTGTGTGTAAAAATTAAATAACAATTATAAATTTTTACCTCCAATCTCGAATCGAGATTATGGACACCAACAGATTGCTCTGCTCTTGTTGTATATCCCTGGAACTGATGGACGAACTGTTCTTCAATCAGGTCCACGAACAGAGATTTAATCCCTCTGATAGATTGCACTAGAAAATCTATCAAAAGTTTCTACGAAGAGAATTAACGAATTTGATCCGTTAAACCAGACTGTAATTCAAAATTCACAGGCTGGATTTTTCCCGAGCAGAGGGGAGAGGGGCGGCCACTTTTAGAGAGAAAACTAGGGTTTTTCGAAAATTGTGACCTGTGTTGTGTAATTTCTGTACTGCAATAACTTATTTATAATGTGGGCTGCTAACAGCTTAGGGCCCATTAGTCATAAGTTCAAGTCTGACAAGCAAAACCCGCATGTTCAGAAATTAATATAAAATTCATCGTGACTCAGATTGATAAACCAATTTTACCAATGTTCACAGAAACCATTTCTGCACCTTTTAAAGTCAAGATACATTTTTCTGAATCCGAATTCAGTGATTTCCAAAAATGCCCATCCCTATGTCATTTTAGGAAATCTTACTCCTCTACTCTTAAATAAGAAGTCCCACTTCTTTGTTCATTAAATTTAACTCTTTAAATTTAACTATCTCAACGGGGATTAAAAAATCCATTACTCTGTGTGACCCTCAATGGTTCAGGGATACAGCTAGCCGTGGGCTCACAACTCCTTGTGACTCGGAACAACAATTTCCGACTTGCCCATCGAATCATGGTAAGAGCGCCTAGCAACATCGCCCCATGATTCCCTAGGTATCACTGATAGTGCCTACAAGAACCAATAGATTTTGGTTAGCGTACAATACGGTCCCTTCATCCATATATCCCGATCGAATCAACAACCATTGGTAAATCGAGAGTCGTTCGAGATTCGATAACTATGCAATACATCTTGAAGATCAAATAGTGACATCGCATGTGCTACTAAGAAACCATTTCTTAAAACACATCTTGTACTCTGGCCAGAGATTCGTCACACTAATATCTCCTCAGATCGCATAGGATATCCACACTCGCAAGTATGTGGTGAATCCTTGACAACAAAGCATCGACTCCTATATGTGTTGTAACTGTACCCAATCCCGACACCTGATGACCCCAATAGAGTCGGTAAACGAGTCAAAGCACAGTACTAGTAGTATATAGAGTCTCAATGATGTTTCAAGTAGTAAGGACTAATGGTGTACAACTAAAACCGCGGACTTTATCCACTCGATAAGTGATAACCACTTGGAAAGTCCGGATAGGGTAGTTCGATCATTCATCGTATGAATATCCATTTGCATGCTTCGAACATCTCTATGTTCCATACCAATGAAACGTGGTACTCGGCATCGCAAATGCTAGTCTCAATCTCGAGTGATCCTTATCCTTATTAACGGACGGCTCAATCGACTAGGAACAGTTTAGAATATACAGTGACTATAAGATGTGTTTCATGATAGCCATCCCCATGTGCTACCACATCTTACATACACTATAGTATATTCAAGGTCTTTATCAAAACAACAATAGAATATCACAATATAACAATATGAAGAAAGATAAAGTCATTGCCATTAATAAAAGTGTAAATTATATTAAACAAAAGATTGTTTATACAAAGAGTCATCAAAGCCCTTAGCCACAAGTTGGCTCACCGGGCACCCACTCTTTCAATCTCCCACTTGCCCTAAAGCCAACTAGTCATACTACGTAGACCCATTGCTTCGCGATGTTTGTCAAATAATGGTCCTGGCAAGGGCTTAGTAAGTGGATCAGCGATATTGTCTGCAGAGGCCACTCTTTCGACAGTGATGTCTCCTCTTTCCACAATCTCCCGGATGATGTGGTATTTCCTCAGTACGTGTTTGGATCTTTGATGAGACCTTGGTTCCTTTGCCTGAGCAACGGCACCCGTGTTGTCACAGTACACCGGGACTGGACCAACAACTTCCGGAATAACGCCCAACTCTTGGACGAAATTCCTCATCCAAACGGCCTCTTTAGCAGCAGCTGATGCTGCAATGTATTCTGCCTCAGTGGTGGAATCCGCTGTGGTGTCCTGCTTGGAACTCTTCCAAGAGACAGCACCGCCATTGAGCATGAACACAAATCCAGAGGTTGACTTCGAGTCATCCACGTCACTTTGGAAGCTAGAGTCGGTATAGCCTTCCAATTTTAGTTCTATTCCTCCATATACCATGAACATATTCTTAGTCCTTCGTAAGTACTTAAGAATGTCCTTCAAGGCTTTCCAATGCATTTGACCGGGATTAGCTTGATATCTGCTCGTGACACTCAGAGCAAATGCTACATCCGGTCTGGTAGATATCATCCCATACATGATACTACCAATGGCTGACACATATGGTACATGTGTCATTTTCTCTATCTCTTCATCAGTCTTGGGACACATAGACCTGGATAGAGAAACTCCATGACACATAGGTAGATGTCCTCTCTTGGACCCATCCATTGAAAACCGTTTCAATATGGTGTCGATGTAGGTTGCTTGAGTGAGTCCTATCATTCTCTTAGATCTATCTCTATAGATCTGTATCCCTAGAATATAGGATGCCTCACCCAAATCCTTCATCGAGAATCTACCTGATAACTATATCTTTGTTGACTGCAACATCCCTACGTCATTCCCAATGAGTAGGATGTCATCAACATAAAGTACTAAGAATGTCACAGCATCCTTAACTACTTTCTTGTACACGCATGGTTCCTCCGGGTTCTTGATGAAACCAAAATCCTTTATTGTTTCATCAAATTTCTGGATGCTTGTTTTAGACCATAGATTGATCTCTGAAGCTTGCATACCTTATGCTCGCTTCCCATGGATGTGTATCCCTCAGGCTGCGTCATATAGATCTCTTCCTTAATGTTTCCATTAAGAAATGCAGTCTTCACATCCATTTGCCATATCTCATAGTCATACCAAACAGCTATGGCAATAAGGATTCTTATGGACTTGAACATTGCAACTGGCGAAAAGGTTTCATCATAGTCAACTCCTTGTCTTTGAGTATAACCTTTCGCCACCAATCATGCCTTGTAGGTCAATACCTTACCATCAGGCCCAAGCTTTCTCTTGTAGATCTATTTACACCCTATTGGAACAATTCCATCGGGAGGATCTACTAAAGACCAAACTTGGTTTGTATGCATCGAATCTATTTCCGACTGCATAGCTTCAAGCCATAAATTTGAATCCGCATCAGAAATTGCTTCCTTGAAGTTTCTTGGATCACATCCAATGTCGGGTTCATCTTGATCCCCTTCAAGAAGAAGACCATATCGAATAGGAGGTCTAGAAGTCCTCTCGGATCTTCTAGGTATAGGCGTGTCCATCAATGGTTCCTGAGGTGTAGGATCATTATTTTGTATTTCGGGTTCTTCTCGAATTTCTTCGAGTTCCATCATCTCGCCTTTCTTATCCAATAAGAACTCCTTCTCCAAGAAGGTGGCATTCCTTGAAACAAACACCTTTGTTTCAGCAGGATGATAGAAATAATATCCGATTGAATTCTTCGGATACCCTACAAAATAACATAAGGTGGATCGACTATCCAACTTATCTCCCACTGTCTGCTTCACGTAAGCAGGACATCCCCAAATCCTCAAGTACGAATACTTAGGAGCTTTGCCATTCCATAACTCGTATGGTGTTTTGTCCACTGCTTTAGTGTGGACGTTGTTCAATAACAATACCGCCGTTTCAAGCGCATAGCCCCAAAACGAAGGTGGAAGCTCAGTGAAGCTCATCATGGATCGAACCATGTCCAACAAAGTTCGATTACGACGCTCCGATACACCATTCAGCTGTGGTGTCATAGGAGGAGTCCACTGAGAGAGAATCCCATTCTCTTTCAGATAGTCCAAAAACTCGGTACTTAAGTATTCTCCACCTCGATCCAATCGAAGTGCTTTAATACTTTTACCTAGCTTGTTTTCTACTTCAGCCTTGAATTCTTTGAACTTTTCAAATGCTTCAGACTTATATTTCATTAAATATAAATACCCATACCTTGAATAATCATTAGTAAAGGTAATGAAGTAGGTGTGGCCAAATTTAGTACCAATTCTAAATGGACCACAAACGTCTGTATGGATCAAATCCAACAGATTTTGACTACGCTCAGGTTTCCCCTTAAAAGGAGATTTAGTCATTTTTCCTTTAAGGCAGGACTCACAAGTAGGTAGAGAGTTAATATCAGACATATCAAATATGCCCTCTCCCACTAGCTTGTTCATCCTCCTTGAGAAAATATGACCTAGCCTAGCATGCCAAAGGTTTGCTGGGTTTTGACTATCGATTTTCCTTTTGTTTGTTGTTACCGGTTTATCAACATAATTTATTGGAACGTCTTTTAATTTTAAGTTATATAGATCGTTTTCAAGTTGTCCATTTCCAATCAAACATTCATTCTTGTAAATATTGCAAATCCCATTCACAAAATTGCAAGAATAACCATCTCTATCAAGCATAGAAACAGAAATAATGTTTTTAATCAAATCTGGAACAAATAAAACATCTCTCAAAAGTAACTTAAAATCGTTCTGCAAAATTAAATAAACATCTCCCACAGCTTTAGCTTCAACTCTGGAACCATTTTCGAGCCTCAGCTGGGTCTCACCCATTCTAAGCCTGCGACTTCTTGTCATCACCTGCAAATCATTGCAAATGTGAGATCCACATCCGGTATCCAATACCCAAGAAGTATTAAGTGAAACATTTATTTCAATATAGAACATACCCTTCGCAGTTCGCAACTGCTCTAGATATTCCTTGCAGTTACGTTTCCAATGACCGGGCTTCT
This sequence comes from Henckelia pumila, assembly GCF_033568475.1. NCBI lineage: Eukaryota > Viridiplantae > Streptophyta > Magnoliopsida > Lamiales > Gesneriaceae > Henckelia > Henckelia pumila. Next base: position 281,973 of record NW_027331869.1, on the reverse strand, counting down.
TGCAGTAATGGCAAACATCCTTGGACTTTTCCATGTTTGAAGCCTTTGTCTTGTACTTCTTCTCGGGTTCGGTTTTCTTGGGTGGGGCAGAACGTTTCTTACCCTTTGTACTTGGCCCCTTCTTAGCAGAAGAAGAGGAGCCCACCAAGAAAGCCGGTTTATCCTTCTTTAAAGTGGATTCATATGTTACAAGCATATTGACCATCTCTTCAAGGGAGGCCTCTATCTTATTCATATTGAAATTCACCACAAATCCGTCAAACGAAGAAGGAAGAGATAGAAGTAATAAGTCAACGTTGAGTTCATGCTCCAACACCAAATCAAGCGTTACCAACTTCTGTATGAGCCAAATCACTCGTACCCCATGATCACGGACCGAAGTCCCTTCACGCATGCGACACGTCATTAGCTCTTTTACAGTAGCGAACCTTTCAGCTCTCGATTGAGCCCAAAAAAGTTCCTTTAGTTGTACGTGAATGTCAGCAGCATTCATGGTATTCTCAAATCGCCTCTGGAGTTCATCAGACATCGAGGCTTGCATATAGCATTTGGCCTTGATATCATGGTCCCACCATTTATCAAGTTTGGCCAACTCTTTCGGACTTATGTCAGCTGGTGCTTCCTTCGGAGGAGATTTTTCTAACACGTAGAGCATCTTCTCCGAGGTCAAGACAATCTTCAACTTACGGAACCATTCCGTATAGTTTGCGCCAGTCAGTTTATTTTGTTCGAGGATAGAGAATAGTGGATTACGCGAATTCATCTTTATGAAATACTGAAAAGAAACAGACAATTATCAGTGATTGTTTAATTAATTTACTAAGACATAAAATAGGCGAAATTTATTTTATGAATCTCACTCCCACTATTTTAACGATTTCACTACCCTCTAGTGAAAACGGGAAACTGTTTTCCTTAGTGGGAACATGGAGTCCAATTGACAAACTATGGTCCCGAATAATATCAGCCAACCATAATTTTCAAAAGGTATAGCCCAATTGCTTCCAAAGCAACCTCCACGTTTTTACCTCATGTCCAATAAGGGCCCAATAATATGACGCCGTTTATTGTGACATGTCAAGATGACCCATCAATATTAAGTTGTGATGGACGGTCGCCATGTGGATCCCCCAATAATATGAGCCGATCCCATGGGAGTTCCACCCAACTTACAACATGTGTCGATCCAATGTACAGCTTTTCGACGAACGGGCCCCACCAATAATATGAGCCGGACCTTATCCGCGGGTAGCATCTCATACATTGATCGTTGATGGAAGGTAGGAACATTTAAACAATTTTAAATTTTCTTTATTTATCTTGATATCAATTTTAAATCATATTTAAAATGAGGGATTTTAATTTTGAAAATTTGTCTCATCATTTATAAAATTTGTATGCTTGCGGGATTCATACAATTTTGTCTAAAACATGCATACAACTATAATATCGTATATTATATAGGATGATCGATTCCATTTCTAATCGACCCGTGGTTGCCAATCACGAGTCTAAGTCCAATCCTAGGTAATATGCAGGTATGCAATGCAATCCTATTACATTGAGCTTTCAATTTACATTTCTTCAGTCTTTATTGTCTGCTGGGCCCACCACCGTCTTCAAATCTTCATCTCCCACTAAGTCTAATGTATTTACAATAAATAACCATGATAAGTAGGGGATACATTTCAAGGGGTGGGAACGGGCCATAAACCAGGCCCACTTTTATTACATATGACAATTCATATTGGGCCATAAACCAGGCCCATTAATAAATCCAACAACAATAAAAACAAATGTAAATTCCTAACATACACCTACAAAATTGGTCATGGCAATCGATCATCCTTATCCAATAATATTTAATTCAAAATTAATTTATTAGATAACATGCAATGGAAATTTAAATTAAAAGTATAAAATCATATTCCATATATAAAATCTTATTTTACATACAAAATCATATTTTATCTTTTTATCAAATAAAATCATATTTTACATATAAAATCCAATTTTATACATAAAATCATATTTTACTCAATATTTCCATAAGATCATATCTTATCATCAATTGTACCAAAAATAATTAATTTCATAAAATCTGATTTAACGGATAAAATCTATAAATTTTCCAAAAATTCAAATTTATCCAAAAATCAATTTTAAAATTTTCGAACTCGAACAATTCGATCCGATGCCTCGTGGACCAATCAAAAACAATTTTCGATCGGACCAAAAATAGAATTTTAACATATTAAAATTTTAATTTTAAAATTAAAAATTAATTTTCGCGGGCTGCTCGGGACGCTCCCGGGCTGCCCGCGCCCCAAAAGGGCTCGGGCCGGGCAGCCCGGCTGCCCCTAGGGCAACGACGATCGCTGCCCTGGGCAGCGATCACGTCGCTGCGCTGGGCAGCGACTCTCGCTGCCCCCCGGGCAGCGATCAAATCGTTGCCCGTGTTTTTGCCCGAAAAATTTTTAATTAAAAAAAAAATTTATTTTGTTTCAAAAAACCGAGGCTAAAATTTTTTTTGTACAATCGATTAATTTAATCGCTTGATCTGAGCAACCTGGCTCTGATACCACTGTTGGAGAATGGTGATCAGATCAATCAGAATTGATACCCGATGCAGCGGAAGTTTAAAATTTTTATATGGAACGATTCCATAATGGGTATCAAAGCTTTACGATTAAATTGTGTGTGTAAAAATTAAATAACAATTATAAATTTTTACCTCCAATCTCGAATCGAGATTATGGACACCAACAGATTGCTCTGCTCTTGTTGTATATCCCTGGAACTGATGGACGAACTGTTCTTCAATAAGGTCCACGAACAGAGATTTAATCCCTCTGATAGATTGCACTAGAAAATCTATCAGAAGTTTCTACGAAGAGAATTAACGAATTTGATCCGTTAAACCAGACTGTAATTCAAAATTCACAGGCTGGATTTTTCCCGAGCAGAGGGGAGGGGGGCGGCCACTTTTAGAGAGAAAACTAGGGTTTTTCGAAAATTGTGACCTGTGTTGTGTAATTTCTGTACTGCAATAACTTATTTATAATGTGGGCTGCTAACATCTTAGGGCCCATTAGTCATAAGTTCAAGTCTGACAAGCAAAGCCCGCATGTTCAGAAATTAATATAAAATTCATCGTGACTCAGATTGATAAACCAATTTTACCAATGTTCACAGAAACCATTTCTGCACCTTTTAAAGTCAAGATACATTTTTCTGAATCCGAATTCAGTAATTTCCAAAAATGCCCATCCCTATGTCATTTTAGGAAATCTTACTCCTCTACTCTTAAATAAGAAGTCCCACTTCTTTGTTCATTAAATTTAACTCTTTAAATTTAACTATCTCAACGGGGATTAAAAAATCCATTACTCTGTGTGACCCTCAATGGTTCAGGGATACAGCTAGCCGTGGGCTCACAACTCCTTGTGACTTGGAACAACAATTTCCGACTTGCCCATCGAATCATGGTAAGAGCGCCTAGCAACATCGCCCCATGATTCCCTAGGTATCACTGATAGTGCCTACAAGAACCAATAGATTTTGGTTAGCGTACAGTACGGTCCCTTCATCCATATATCCCGATCGAATCAACAACCATTGGTAAATCGAGAGTCGTTCGAGATTCGATAACTATGCAATACATCTTGAAGATCAAATAGTGACATCGCATGTGCTACTAAGAAACCATTTCTTAAAACACATCTTGTACTCTGGCCAGAGATTCGTCACACTAATATCTCCTCAGATCGCATAGGATATCCACACTCGCAAGTATGTGGTGAATCCTTGACAACAAAGCATCGACTCCTATATGTGTTGTAACTGTACCCAATCCCGACACCTGATGACCCCAATAGAGTCGGTAAACGAGTCAAAGCACAGTACTAGTATATAGAGTCTCAATGATGTTTCAAGTAGTAAGGACTAATGGTGTACAACTAAAACCGCGGACTTTATCCACTCGATAAGTGATAACCACTTGGAAAGTCCGGATAGGGTAGTTCGATCATTCATCGTATGAATATCCATTTGCATGCTTCGAACATCTCTATGTTCCATACCAATGAAACGTGGTACTCGGCATCGCAAATGCTAGTCTCAATCTCGAGCGATCCTTATCCTTATTAACGGACGGCTCAATCGACTAGGAACAGTTTAGAATATACAGTGACTATAAGATGTGTTTCATGATAGCCATCCCCATGTGCTACCACATCTTACATACACTATAGTATATTCAAGGTCTTTATCAAAACAACAATAGTATATCACAATATAACAATATGAAGAAAGATAAAGTCATTGCCATTAATAAAAGTGTAAATTATATTAAACAAAAGATTGTTTATACAAAGAGTCATCAATGCCCTTAGTCACAAGTTGGCTCACCGGGCACCCACTCTTTCAAATTTTTTACTGAAACGACCCTCTAACATCTAATATTTAATAGATATTAAAATAATATGGAATTTTCAAAAAACATTTGGCATGGCCTTTTATAATCATTTACAAACCACTTGTCTCAACCAACACACAAAAGACTGAACTAAACGAGGCAAAAGACTAAACAAGGAAGCGAAAAATTAAAATGAAAATAGTTCAAGGTTTGCGATTACCAAAATTTAACTAACAAATGTTTAACATGCAAATAAATCTGATCTAGAAATTCTTAAATTTACATATAACCAATATACAAAATAAAAGTCATCAAAACTATCTGTTTAAATAACACTACGGAAGACTAGCATAGGTCGGATGGATGCGCCAAGCCCACATCGCATTCCACTCAAGAGTCATGCCTCTCGATCTCAACGAAAGTCTAACCTGCACCAAGCAAAGTAGTGAGCCTAAAAGCGCAACAAGTATAAAGCATGGAGTAATGAAGGATACATAATACATGCACACGTTCTTAAAATATCTGTACTCAAAATACTTTGAAACTTTCCTCAGAAAAATGCTTGAAATTAAAAGTAGCTAAGACTTGGAACTTTAAAGAAATCGCATACAATGAACTCACTAAACTTTAACTCAAACTCACACAGGAAACTTTAACTTTACTCACGCCTTTAAACATAAACTTTCATAAACTTTAACTTTGAACTTTCCTCTGTAACTTTCATAAATTTTAACTTTAAACTTTAACTTTTAACTTTTCTCTGTGAATTTAGATACTCATTTGTGATCCTCTTTTGATTTGATCAATCAATGGCTACACTACTATGTCGGCAAGGAAGCCAAGATTTTTTTCGACCCCACATTACCCCTCTATGGTAAGGAAACCAAGATTTTTCCCGGCCCCTCCTTACACGTCTGGTTGGTAAGGAAACCAAGATTTCTCCCGGCCCCTCATTATACATTTGGGTGGTAATGAAACCAAGATTTCTCCTGGCCCCTCCTTACACGTCTGGTTGGTAAGAAAACCAAGATTTCTCTCGGTCCCTCCTTACACGTCTAAACGTTACAATAAACTTTCCTCATTCAAACTTTACTTTAACTCAATCTCAAACTTTTCTTAAATCGAAATCGCAAAGGCGATTTTACTCAACTTGTTTAAAACTTTACTCCACTCAAAGAATGGGAGCAACCCACTCGAATATACAACTTTAGGGGATGAAAACGTGCTTTAAAAAAGAGAAAGAATGATGATCAAGTGGCTGCCCCTAGGATGAACTATCCAACATGACTCCCTTTTCCACAAACACGGCTTACCTCGAGTGATCCAAATGAAAAACTCATAACTCAACCTAACCTTAACCGAATTAACTTCCGCTTGAACCGACACTCTCTACACACTCTAAAATAACCCAAAGACCAGATTCCAACCTCCAAAATAAACCCGAGCTGCCCCTTCACTCTGAGTTCCCGGACAGCCCCTAAACTCTCCTGAAATCTGCACTAACCACCTTAACTTAAATCGCCCTTATCCTATCCAAAACTTAACCGAATTGAGTCCAAATTGAACTGAAACGACCAAAACATCCTACACTTGAATTATGAAAAAGCCAATACCCTCTCTAGACCTCTTAACCTAACCCACCAGAACCAAACCCTTGAGGCCAATACAAGAGACAACAAAAATCTGCACAAAACCGAGATTAACATAACTCCTTACGAACCCTTGATCGACTGGACTTCCCAACTTCCAGCCTAAAAACCAACTATATTAACTCCCCTTAGACCATAACAAAACCTTGAGCCAAGCTTTCACACCCAAACCTAGCTCAAGTCCCATTCTAGGCCGACTAACCTCCACCGGATCACTCCCAACACACAACCACAACTTTAGTCCACTACCCCTGAACCTTCAGCCCTTCATACCTTCCTAAACCTCAACCAAAACACCATTTTAACTCCCTTTCAACTAGCCTGGGCAGCTTCTTACACCATTCAATCAAATTTTCAGAAAACGAGCCAAAACGTCACAAGCTAGCAAGATGAATTTTTTGAAATGCATTACGTCACTTCAAGGATTGACTAATACACATAGCATGGCTCATAATAACTCCAAAACACAAGCATAATTTGAAATTAAAGCATGCACTTCTGAAAATTGCCCAAAAATTTGAAATTATGCAAGACCCACCAAGTTTTAACTCCCAAATCATCTCATAACTCATTTTAACAAAAAAAATGCATCACATTTTCGAATCCAAGGCCAAACCCTACTGAATTTGTAACGCCCCGATTTTATCTTAAATGATTTTATTTGAGTTAATCGGAGATTTCAGAGTTCAAGAGCCAACTTGATTTTGATCAGGGTCTATTTTGCAAATTTTGGAAATTTTAGAGACTAAAACGCAATTTTGGAGTTTAATATATTATTTACACTTGGATTGCTTTTGACTTAGTCTCATTATCCTTTTCTCCTTCCCTTCCATCGATTTCTTCCATTAATGCTTGGGGAAACGCCTTTTCAAGCTCCCAGATTTCAGTCCGAACTCGATTCGTCCGATGGAATTTATTTCTGAAGGCAGATTAGCGATCACGGCAACGAGAGCTCCGTTATACCGTAAGTATTTCTCCGATTAGACACGTTTTGTTTTTATGATGTTGTTAGAATCGATTGAGTTTTGAGTATGTTGTTCTTGGTAGAGTTCTGATCGTTTATTCTCAGTCGATTTTGAATTTGAGCGTCGTTCGGAATTGTTATGATTTTTGGAAGCCTTTGTTCGAAAATTTGGGTTTGAGATTTGTTGGGTTTGAGCTTTTGTTGTGATCTTAGCGTTGCTATGAGTTGATATCATTGTTGTACTGCTGTTTGTATTTCCGGTTTGATCATTTATAGCCATTATGCCGCCGGTTTGAGTTTGGAGGATTTTGAACTGTGTTTGAGTTGTAGAACTTTGGGCATTGGGTTTGTTCGTTGTTGTTGATCATATTTTGTCTCCGTACAGATTTTTTTGGAGTTTTCGAGACAGAGTAGCAGCAATCGATTGTCTAAGAGTTGGACGAAGAATCGGTAAAGAGATTACCTTGAGCCGTTGTTGTTAGGTTGTATAGTTCTGATATAACCTTTTTATTGTAGGTTATCCAAAGTTGGAACTACTTGTATTAAAAGGTAAAAACAGTCATCGTTTGCGGGATAGTATACTCGAGACAACTTGGTTCTTGAGTTTTCCCTTAAAATCACATATTGCATCGGTATTTTTTTTAGTATGTGGAACTTGTATTTGGTTATTATTTGAGTTTTGTTATATGGCTTATGTGTTATGTTTTCTTATGCATTCATCTTGAGCCAAAATCTTTGTTTCAGCGGGCAGAACAGCCCTTTTTAATTAGACGTTTGGGGGCTATGTTGTGAGTGGCCTAGGTTGTAGAAGTTCACCTAGTGTCAGCATAATCCTCATAGTCGCACCAAAGTCTAGGGGATTGAGATACGTGGCATCACCTCGATTGAAAGAGTCGGTGAGTCGTTGCGTGATCTCATCCTCGGGATCCCAAAAGTAGAGCAGCACTCCCTTGTTATCAGAATTGATATCATGATTTTAACGACATGCATATCATTAGCTTGATTTGATTACGTTGTCTTGAAAGCATGTTGTTGAGATATTACATGTATTATTTGTTATGCTGCTTTTACTGGGAATATCATTCTCACCGGTTTATCCGATTGTTGCTTTGTTTTGTATGTGTACTTGGAAACAGGTGGGGCATTATCAAGTCAGAAAATACATGGTTAGCTTTGGAATCAAGGGATAGAAGTAAGACTCGGTTTAGAAGTTGTGTCGGCATGTCTACCTAGTTATGTTGGAACATGTTTAGTTATCAAACTTCATTGTTATGTTGTTTTGATTATGCGGGTTTTCTGGTTGAATGTTGTTGTTGCATGTCCTATACTTTGAGCAGTTGTTAAACTCTAGAACTTCTTATACTAGTTGAAGGAATTGAGTTTGTAATGCATGTTTATGTTTTGAAGTATTGAATGGCTTTTGAATGGAGTTGGTTAGCCTTGTTCTGTTCTGATAACTCGTGGGATCGAGCGCGCCCCAAAAATATGTTGAGGCAGAGAATTTGTAAAAATGGTGCGCTCGATCCCACGAGTTCGTAGGATCGAGCGCAACACTTGAGTTCTCCGGCAGTACTTGAGGCATGATTGGTGCGCTCGATCCCACGAGTTCGTAGGATCGAGCGTAGCCCTTTTTTTTTAAAAAACTTTTTGGCTTTTAAGCTTGGATCTTTCTTTCAATTAATTGTTGTATAATCCGAGTTTAGTTGTTTAGAACCGAGATCTCACATTAAGTGGTATCAAAGCGTAATTTCTTGGTTGAACTAGAGTGAGCGGGGTAGATCGAGTCTGTGTGTATTGGCTTCTTGCATGTGATTGAGTTATTTAACTGTTTATTTAATTCCATGCGAGCATGCTTTATTAATTGAGAATTAATTGAATTACATCCTTATGTGATTTAATTTATAAAGCATGATCTACTTGAGATATGATTGTTTTTGTTATCGACTGGTATCCGGTTTTCTAAGCGGTTGAAAAGGGCACCGAATTGTAGCGATTGAGATATCTTGTGTCCTAACTTTTTATTATCAGATGGGTCCTCGTCGAGTTATAAACAGAAACCCACCGCCAGTTATTCCTATGACTGAGCAAGCTAGTACTAAAGCTGACCAGTTGGATGCTACAGCGACCCCGATGGAAACCTTGCTGAAGAGGTTTCAGTCGTTTAATCCGCCCTTGTTGTTGGGTACAGAAAATCCGGTTGATTTTGAAAATTGGTTGGACGACATTGATAAGTTGTGCGATTCCCTTGATTACTCTGACGACCGCCGAACCAGATTAGTCATTCATCAGCTTTGTGGTGTTGCTAAGAACTGGTGGATCATGACAAAGAGATCCATGGAAAACCGAGGTACAGTTGTTAATTGGTCTCTTTTCAAAACTGAGTTTTATAAGCGGTTTTTCCCTGTTTCATACCGAAAGGACAAGGGAGCCGAGTTTGCCAATCTGAGGCAAGGGAATCTGAACATAGAGGAGTACGTAGCCAAGTTTGACAGCTTGTTGCGTTTTACACCGCGCATTGCCGATAGTGAAGAAGCCAAAGCCGATCAGTTCATCAATGGCTTGAATCCAAATATCTTCACGTTGGTAAACACTGCTAGGCCTGATAACTTTGCGGATGCCATGAATCACGCAAAGGGAGCTGAAGCGGGTTTATGGAGACAGAGACGGAATCAGATGGTACCTCAGCAGCAGAGATAGTCTCAGAACCAACCGTCTCAGTATCAGAACCAGCAGTAGAGGTATGAAGGTGGAAGCAGTGGGAGAAACAGAAAGGATCAGTACAAAGCAAGAGGGAAACAGTTCAAGAGGGAGGGGAATAGTTCTTCTAGTTCCAGTGGTTCCAAGCAATTCGGTTCAGGACAGAGTTCTGGATCTTCATCTTTGTTCTGCAACAAGTGTGGAGGTAGACACTCATCGGATCAGTGTGTAGGAGTCTTTGGGAACTGCAACACCTGTCAGCAACCGGGACACTTTTCCAAGGTGTGCCCTCAGCGTAGTAGAGATCGAGCTCAGAGTGGGAGTTCATCTAGACCTATAGCTCAGCCTGAGAGACAGTCTTCTGTGGTTCACTCCTTCCAGCCTCAGCAGCAGAACAGACAGGGAAGTAACTCTAGTGCAAACCAGCCTCCGAGACAGCTGGCACGAGTCTTTGCTTTGACAGAGGATCAGGATTAGGCAGCACCAGACGATGTTATAGCAGGTAACTGTTCGATTTTTGGTTATTCTGATCATGTTTTGATAGATACAGGTGCTTCCCATTCCTTTATCTCTGAGAAATTTGTGTTATTGCATGCTTTTCCTACTGAGTTGTTGCCTACTGTAGTAGCTGTTACTTCACCTTTGGGTGGAGGAATTGTTTCTGTCAGATTAGTCAGGAACTGTGAACTCTGTTTTGAGGGCAATTTGTTAGAGTTCGACTGTATTGTACTTGGCCTGTCAGATTTTGACTGTATCGTTGGTATAGATGCTTTAACCAAGTACATGGCAACTATCGATTGTTTTCAAAAGGTTGTCAGATTCAGACCTGAAATGGCAGACGAGTGGAAATTCTTTGGTAAGGGTTCTCGATCTAGAATTCCTTTGATTTCAGTATTATCTATGACTCGTTTGTTACAGAGTGAATGATATGAATCTTATGTATGAAAGGCAACACGATTTCAACAAATCGCACCTCAATTCGATAACAAAAGAATTCAATAATGTTGTCCCGACTTTGAAACAAGTAACAGATTTTGGAATCTCCACCTCTAGTTGAACCTGTAACTAGCAATAGAGAATTCACGATAGAAAACAATCAAAGATTCAATTAGACCTTCAAAGGAACCTGTCTTTGACAACCCAATTGAAAATCGATTGACAAACGCCACAAAGCTATGAAACTTTGATAAGTTTGATTTTGGGTAAAGCAAAAGCTTTGATAAAATTCTAAAGAGAATTTTTTGTATTGAATAATCAATAATCTGAAAATATTAATTTCCTTCAAATAATGAATGTTGTAGTATTTATATTACAACCCAAAATATTAAAAGATAACGCAAAATAAATCAAAAAGATATCAAAGATATCTCCTAAAGTTTCCTATTAGGAATAAAAGACCTAAAATAAACAAAACAATACCAAAATATTAAAAATCCCGAACACACAAACAAACACCTTCGGTGTGTGTAAAAACTTCGGGGCGGGCGCGCTAGGACTAGGCGCGGGCGCGCCTTTGTTGCGTAGGACACGGCGCAGGCGCGCCTATGGTTCACAAGAACATCGTCAATTTAGTTTCCGTAAGCGCGGGCGCGCGATCAGGAGGCGCGGGCGCGCTTCTTCTCCGAAAAATAATGGCGCGGGCGCGCGAGTCTGGGGCGCGGGCGCGCCTTGGCTTCGAGCAGGGTCTTCAATTTCTTCACTTTCTTGACCTCTTTTGACCTCAATAAGATTATAACTTCCTCCAAATTGAATATCAAGAAATCCAACGCCCTCTTGTGTCTTCAACAACAAAGATTGAAGTGCTTCCTTAAACTTCTGAGCTCGGCCTCTCGTAACCGGTCCTCGTGGTATCTCCAACGGATCCTTAGTCACTTGATCAGCATGCGAGCCATCCATGATCGCATCATCCTTCCCTTCTTGAAAAGGATTTGTCCTCAAATCTTGATCATCACCTACATCAAATGGAGATAAATCAGAAACATTAAAAGTAGCACTGACATTATACTCACCTGGCAAATCCAATTTGTAAGCATTGTCGTTGATGCGCTCCAACACTTGAAACGGTCCATCGCCTCTAGGTAGAAGCTTTGAGCGCCGTTTTTCAGGAAACCGCTCTTTCCTCAAATACAACCACACCCAATCTCCTGGTTCAAACACAACTCTCTTCTTTTCCTTATTTGCTTGCTTTGTGTACTGCAAATTCTTTTTCTCAATGTTCGCTTTCACTTTTTCATGCAAATTTCTCACAAATTCCGCCTTTTTCTTACCATCCATGTTAACCCTTTCATTCATAGGCAAACACATCAAATCCAACGGGGTTAAAGGATTAAAGCCATACATAATTTCAAATGGTGAAAAATTTGTAGTAGAATGCACACTACGATTATATGCAAACTCAACAAATGACAAACATTCTTCCCAACTCTTCAAATTTTTTTTAATTATAGCACGCAACAAAGTTACTAACGTTCTATTAACAACTTCAGTTTGACCATCCGTTTGAGGATGACATGTAGTCGAAAATAGTAGTTTAGTACCAAGTTTGCACCATAATGTTTTTCAAAAGTACCTCAAGAAACGAGTATCTCGATCAGACACAATACTCCTAGGCATGCCATGCAATCTAACAACTTCATTAAAGAATAATTCAGCAACATGAGAAGCATCATTAGATTTATGACAAGAAATAAAATGGGCCATCTTAGAAAATCTATCAACCACAACAAAAATTGAATCCCTCCCCTTCTTAGACCTCGGTAGTCCTAAAACAAAATCCATAGAAATATCTACCCACGGTTCACTAGGAACGGGAAGTGGAGTATACAAACCATGTGGTTGTTGTCTAAACTTTGCTTTCCTACATGTCACACATCTTTCGCAAATTTTCTCAACATCATGCTTCATATGTGGCCAATAAAAATGTTCATGCAAAGTTTTATAAGTTTTAGCCACTCCAAAATGCCCCATTAAACCACCCCCATGTGATTTCTTAACAAGTAATTCACGAATAGATGACTTAGGAATACATAACTTATACTCCTTAAACAAATACCCATCATGCATGAAGAATTTATCCTTTGGACCATGCAAACATGACGCATATATCTCACCAAAATCAAGATCACTAGTATATAACTCTTTCACATACTCAAATCCTAAGAATTTAGAATCTAGAGTAGATAAAAGTACATACCTTCGTGATAGAGCATCCGCTACCACATTTTCCTTCCCTTGCTTGTATTTGATAACGTAGGGAAAAGTTTCCACAAACGCCGCCCACTTAGCATGCCTCTTGTTTAGCTTGTGTTGTCCTTTGAGATGCTTCAATGATTCATGATCCGTATGAATCACAAATTCCTTTGGTCTCAAATAGTGTTGTCATGTCTCAAGTACCCTTACCAACGCATAAAACTCCTTGTCGTAGGTAGGATAATTCAAGGACGCCCCACTAAGCTTCTCACTGAAGTAATCAATCAGTCGCCCACCTTGCATCAAGACACCTCCAATTCCTACACCTGACGCATCACATTCAATTTCAAAAGTGTTAGTAAAATCAGGTAAAACAAGTAAAGGAGCATTAATTAATTTATGCTTGATAATATTAAAAGACTTCTCTTGCTCCTCGCCCCAATGGAATGGAACGTTCTTCTTGATCACTGCAGTCATAGTTGCCGCCAAAGTACTGAAATCTTTCACAAATCTCCGATAGAAACTTGAAAGAATGAAAACTTCGAACTTGACCAATAGAAGTAGGCGTTGGCCAATCTCGAATGGCACTTACCTTGTCCTCATCAACTCTGACACCTTGGGAACTCACAACAAAACCAAGAAACACAAGTTCTTTTGTACAAAACACACACTTCTTCAAGTTAGCATACGATTGTTCAGCTTTTAGTGTGATTAGCACAATTCTCAAATGTTCGACATGATCATCTAAATTTTTGCTATATACCAAGATATCATCAAAATATACCACAACAAATTTTCCAATATAAGAACGCAACACATGATTCATCAATCTCATAAAAGTGTTAGGTGCATTAGTTAGTCCAAAGGGCATAACCAACCACTCATACAAGCCGTATTTGGTTTTAAAAGCAGTTTTCCACTCATCACCTTCTCTCATCCTAATTTGATGGTAACCACTTTTTAAATCAATTTTACTAAAGACGCTAGAACCATGCAACTCATCCAACATATCATCTAGTCTAGGAATAGGATGCCTATACTTGATGGTAATGTTATTAATGGCCCTACAATCCACACACATTCTCCATGAACCGTCTTTCTTAGGAACTAACAAAACAAGCACAGCACACGGTGACATGGACTCACGCACAAAACCTTTATCTAAAAGTTCACTTACCTGTCTTTGCATCTCTTTTGTTTCCTCCGGGTTGCTCCTATACGCTGGACAGTTTGGCAACGCACTTCCGGGCACAAAATCAATTTGATGTTCAATCCCCCTCAAAGGTGGTAATCCTTGAGGCAAGTCCTCCGGAAATAAATCTTCAAATTCCTGCAAAAGAGAAACAACATTGCTCGGAAGATTTTCGGCTATATCACTTGTGTTAAGGAGAAACTCCTTATAGAAAATCAACACAAGTGGAGTATGCTCATGTAAACTCGCAACTCACTCTTTTGGGCCATAAATATTTTTTTATCGGCCTCTTTCCTCTCAATTTTTTTTTCATCTTTTTTTCTCTCAATATTTTTTCTTAAGTCCATCTCACTTTTTTGTTCACTCTTTTTTTCGGCCTCTTCTTTCTTTTTCTTTTTCAAATGGTCCTCCAACACTTGCTTTGGAGTCATCAGTAACAATACAATAGGCTCCTTTTTCAAGGTAAAAGAATAACGATTTTTAAAACCGTCATGTATCACCTTTCTATCAAATTGCCACGGCCTACCCAACAAAATATGACAAGCTTGCATAGGCACCACATCACACAACACTTCATCTACATATTTACCAATGGAAAACGGTACTACCACCTGCTTATGCACTCTCACCTCCGAGCTATCATTAAACCACTGCAATTTATAAGGTTGAGGATGCTTTATAACAGACAAACTCAACTTTTCCACCAGCTCATAACTCGCTACATTAGTGCAACTCCCACTATCAATAATAACACTACATACTTTGTTATTCACAAAGCATCTAGTATGGAATAAATTCTCCCTTTGAGTTTCTTCCTCCTCCTTTTGTTGTACATTCAACACTCTCCTGGTCACTAGCAATTCTCCAACCACCGCATCATATCCCTCTTCATCAGGATCCTCCAACGCAGGCATACTATCATATTTCTCATCCTCACTCTCCGACTCAATCTCACCACCAGCATTCATAATCATAATTTTTTTATTAGGACACTGACTGGCAATATGACCAAGTCCTTGACATCTAAAACATTTAATATCCCTAGAACGAGTATTAGTAGTTTCAGGTGTACCTTTACCCACTTGTTTTAGTGCCTCCAATTTGGTGTCAAATTTTGGCTTGGACACAGACTTGTTGTCCTCCCGTTTTGCAACGCTTGGACGCCAAGGAGTTGACGAGCCTCCACCGGTAGGAAGTCGACCAGCTCATCTCCTCTTGAGCTGCTGCTCCACCTTCATGGCTGTCTGCACCATCTCATTCAAATCAAAATAGTGGCGAAGCTCCACTTGATCTTGGATTTCTCTATTCAAACCGCACAAAAATCTGGCCATTGTAGCTTCATTATCCTCCTCAATGTTGGCCCGGATCATTGTGGTTTCCAAATCCTTGTAGTAATCCTCCACGCTTCTTGGACCTTGCTTCAGAGTTTGTAATCGCCTGTACATGTCACGATAATAATAGTTAGGCACAAACCGCTTCTTCATGACACGCTTCATCTCCTCCCACGTCTCAATAGGCGGCTCTCCACACCTTCTTCTAGTGGTCACTAATTGATCCCACCAGATTAACGCATAGTCTACAAACTCAACCACTGCCAACCTCACTTTCTTAAGGTCAGAATAGTGATGGCAATCAAACACAAACTCCACACGCTTCTCCCATTCCAAATACGCCTCCGGGTCAGACTTCCCATGAAACGCTGGAATTTTCATCTTAATACTACTAATATTTCCATCCTCCTTACTGTACTCCGTATGTTTTCCTCGTACCGCTTCTCGCCTATGTCTAACCTCATGTACTCTTCTCCCTCCATCCCAATTCTCATCAAAACTCTCCTCATCTCCTTCAAAATTATTTCCCTTCCTATCTTTATTTTTTTTTCCACTACCATTACTCTCATCCAATCTACTCATCCGCTCATGAAGAGGTTCCAACTCCGACCTCATCACCCTAGTAAATTGACCCATCAACGCATCCATTTGAACCTTGGAAATTCCTTGGTTCACACTTTCACTAGCATCTTTATTAGGATTCATGGTACCTGCAAGAAAAAGGTTAGTAGTAAAATTCCTCACACAAGTTCTCATAGCTCACTCCAAACGAATCACTCCAACACTCTTTTTCTTTCCACTCAATTTATGTAGGCTTTTGCTTTGTGTAAAAGTGAATCAAACTCTCAAGTTCACAACTTTTAGACGCTTGAAGATCGACTCTCGAAGATTGACAAAAACAAGAAGAAGAAATTTAGGGATACTCGAATTTTGACTTGCATCCAAGGATGAACAAGAACGAAAATTGTCCACAAGTTATCTTGCTTCTTCTATTATTATTTTTTTTGAAGCTTTTTTTCGGTCTCTATTTTTTTTTTATTTTTTTTTTGAATATTTTTTTTTTCGAGATAACTTGAAGAAGGACGAAGAACGCGAAGAACACGAAGAACAGATAGTCACAAAGATGTGAAAACTTACTTGTTTCAAACCTCGCTTTGATACCAAATGATATGAATCTTATGTATGAAAGGCAACACGATTTCAACGAATCGCACCTCAATTCGATAACAAAAGAATTCAATAATGTTGTCCCGACTTTGAAACAAGTAACAGATTTTGGAATCTCCACCTCTAGTTGGACCTGTAACTAGCAACAGAGAATTCACGATAGAATACAATCAAAGATTCAATTAGACCTTTAAAGGAACCTGTCTTTGACAACCCAATTGAAAATCGATTGACAAACGCCACAAAGCTATGAAACTTTGATAAGTTTGATTTTGGGTAAAGCAAAAGCTTTGATAAAATTCTAAAGAGATTTTTTTGTATTGAATAATCAATAATCTGAAAATATTAATTTCCTTCAAATAATGAATGTTGTAGTATTTATATTACAACCCAAAATATTGAAAGATAACGCAAAATAAATCAAAAAGATATCAAAGATATCTCCTAAAGTTTTCTAGTAGGAATAAAAGACCTAAAATAAACAAAACAATACCAAAATATTAAAAATCCCGAACACACACACAAACACCTTCGGTGTGTGTAATAACTTCGGGGCGGGCGCGCTAGGGCTAGGCGCGAGCGCGCCTTTGTTGCGCAGGACACGGCGCGGGCACGCGCTCAGGCAGCGCGGGTGCGCCTATGGTTCACAAGAACATCGTCAATTTAGTTTCCGTAAGCGCGGGCGCGCGATCAGGAGGCGCGGGCGCGCTTCTTCTCCGAAAAATAATGGCGCGGGCGCGCGAGTCTGGGGCGCGGGCGCGCCTTGGCTTCGAGCAGGGTCTTCAATTTCTTCACTTTCTTGACCTCTTTTGACCTCAATAAGATTATAACTTCCTCCAAATTGAATATCAAGAAATCCAACTCCCTCTTGTGTCTTCAACAACAAAGATTGAAGTGCTTCCTTAAACTTCTGAGCTTGGCCTCTCGTAACCGGTCCTCGTGGTATCTCCAACGGATCTTTAAGTCACTTGATCAGCATGCGAGCCATCCATGATCGCATCAGTGGTGTAGAGGGATTTTTTGTGTATGCAGTTGATGTACTGAAATATAGCCCTGAATTGGTTGATATACCAGTAGTTAGAGATTTTGCTGATGTGTTTCCGGAAGATGTTCCTGGATTGCCGCCTATTCAAAAGATCGAATTCAACATCGATTTAGTGTCAGGTACTCAACCGATTTCCAAAGCTCCGTATCGTATGGCACCAATTGAATTGAGAGAGATGAAAGAACAACTTGATAATTTGATTTCCAAGGGATACATCAGACCTAGTGTATCGCCTTGGGGTGCTCCTGTTCTGTTTGTTCGGAAGAAGGATGGTTCTATGCGACTCTGTATAGACTACCGTCAACTGAATCAGGCTACAGTAAAGAACATGTATCCTTTACCCCAAATAGATGACCTTTTGATCATCTGCAGGGTTCTTCTGTCTATTCAAAGATTGATTTGAGGTCAGGTTATCACCAGCTGAGAGTACGAGAGGAAGACGTGTCTAAAACCGCATTTAGAACGAGGTATGGTCATTTTGAGTTTATAGTCATGCCGTTCGGTTCGACTAACGCTCCAGTGGTTTTTATGGGTTTGATGAACCGTATCTTTCAGCGCTATTTAGAAGAGTTTGTCATTATCTTCATCGATGATATTCTTATTTATTCGAAGAACCATACTGACCATGCAGAGCATTTGAGAACTGTATTGCTGATTTTGCGGGTGGAGCAGTTGTTTGCTAAGCTGTCTAAGTGTGAATTCTGGTTGGATCGAGTTGTCTTTCTCGGTCATATTATTTCAAAAGATGGGATTTCTGTCGATCCCAGCAAAATTGAAGCGGTTATGAATTGGCCTAGACCGACATCAGTACCTGAGATCCGAAGCTTTATGGTTTAGCTGGTTATTATCGCCGATTCATCGAGGGATTCTCATCAATTGCCAAGACGATTACCCAGCTGACTCAGAAGAATGCGCCTTTCATCTGGACTGTAGATTGTGAGGCTAGCTTTGTTGATCTGAAGAGGAGACTGACCAGTGCTCCGATTCTTTCTATTCTGAACGGTACCGGAGGTTTCACAGTCTATTGTGATGCTTCTAACCGAGGTTTGGGTTGTGTTCTTATGCAGCACAAGCATGTGATAGCGTACGCATCGAGGCAGTTGAAATCACATGAGACTCGTTATCCGGTTCATGATCTTGAACTTGCTGCGATTGTGTTTGCTCTGAAGATCTGGCGTCACTATCTTTATGGTGAGTCTTTCGAGATCTTTTCTGATCATAAGAGTCTTAAGTACTTGTTTTCACAGGTAGAGCTGAATATGAGATAGAGAATATGGTTAGATCTGTTGAAGGATTTTGACTGCGAAATCAAGTATTATCTCGGAAAGTCGAATGCAGTTGCAGATGCCTTGAGCCGAAAGCTTTGTTCTTTATCTCTTTCTACTATCGGTGTTTCTCAGTTGATCGATGATTGTTGCACTTCTGGTCTAGAGTTAAAAACAGATAGGAGGATTATCAGAGTATTTGCTATTCAAGCCGAGCCGGAGTTGTTTATTGCGATCAAAGAAGCACAGAGGTCTGATCCCAGCATTCAGGTTTCAGTAGAGAAAGTTAGATCTGGGCATCAGTCTGAATTCCAGGTTAGAGATGACGTTGTGTTTGTGAATAACCGTATTGTTGTGCCTGATATTTTGGAGTTGAGACATCGTATTCTTCGAGAGGCTCATTGCACTCGGTTCAGTATTCATCCTGGAGGTCGTAAGATGTATAACTATCTGAAGAACCAGTTCTGGTGGAAGAGAATGAAGAGCGCTGTTGCGAGGTTTGTATCTCGGTGTTTGAACTGTCAGCAAGTGAAAGCAGATCGGAAGTGACCGGGTGGTCTGTTGCACAGTCTATCTGTTCCTGAATGGAAAAAATGGGATCACATTTCTATGGATTTCATCACGAAGCTACCGCGATCTGTTCGAGGATGCGATGCTATTTGGGTGGTGATCGACCGATTGAAGAAGTCTGCTTGTTTCATTCCATACAGAATGACGTATCGTCACGATCTGATGGCTGAGTTGTATGTTAGCAATGTTTTGAGACTTCATGGTGTGCCGAAGTCAATCTTTTCAGACCGAGACCCTTGATTCACTTCGCACTTTTGGCATAGTCTGAAGGAGGGACTTGGTACTCGATTGAATCTGAGTACAGCTTATCATCCTCAGACCGATGGACAGTCAGAGCGGACTATCCAGACATTAGAGGATATGCTACGAGTGGTAGTGCTAGACTTTGGCACTAGTTGGCAAGATTTTTTTGCCTCTTGTTGAGTTTTCTTACAACAACAGCTTTCAAGCAAGTATCGGTATGGTGCATTTTGAGGCTTTCTACGGTAAGAAGTGTCGATCTCCGTTGTTTTGGGATGATTTGTCCAAGTCACCTGATTTGGGACCGGATATGCTTAGAGACATGACAGAGCAAGTTAAGATCATTCAGTTGAGAATGAAGTCAGCTCAGGATAGACAGGCAAAGTATGCGAATGTCAGACGTAGACCTCTGAGTTTCGAGCAGGGAGACTGCGTTTTCCTTAAGATTTGTCCTTTCAAAGGTACTGTCAGATTTGGTAAGAGAGGGAAGTTATCTCCAAGATTCATCGGGCCGTACGAGATTCTCGAGAAGTTAGGCGATCTTGCCTATAGACTTGCACTTTCTCCATCTTTATCTGTTATTCACGACGTTTTTCACGTCTCTATGCTGTGGAAGTATCATACAGATCCTTCTCATATTTTTCAGCCTGACGAAGCCGAGTTAGATGAGACTCTGAGTTATTTTGAGAGACCGATTTAGATACTTGATCGGAAGGAGAAACAGGTCAGAACCAAGTTGATTCCTTTGGTAAAAGTGCAGGGGAGCCGTCACAGTGTCGAGGAAGCGACTTGGGAGATAAAATCTGACATGAGACAGCGTTTTCCTGACTTATTCGGATGACGTGAGTTCTTCTTACAGTCTTCTGTTCTTTATTCTATCTTATGTGATTGAGTCTGTTTTCGAGGACGAAATCTCTTCTTAGAGGGGGAGAATTGTAACGCCCCAATTTTATCTTAAATGAGTTTATTTGAGTTAATCGGAGATTTCAGAGTTCAAGAGCCGACTTGATTTTGATCAGGGTCTATTTTGCAAATTTTGGAAATTTCACGGACTAAAACACAATTTTGGAGTTTAATATATTGTCTACACTTGTATTGCTTTTGACTTAGTCTCATTATCCTCTTCTCCTTCCCTTCCATCGGTTTCTTTCATTAAAGCTTGGGGAAACGCCTTTTCAAGCTCCCAGATTTTAGTCCGAGCTCGATCCGTCCGTTGGAATTTATTTCCGAAGGCAGATTATCGATCATGGCAATGAGAGCTCCGTTATACCGTAAGTATTTATCCGATCAGACACGTTTTGTTTTTAGGATGTTGTTAGAATTGATTGAGTTTTGAGTATGTTGTTCTTGGCAGAGTTCTGATCGTTTATTCTCAGTCGATTTTGAATTTGAGCGTCGTTCGGAATTGTTATGATTTTTGGAAGCCTTTGTTCAAAATTTTGGGTTTGAGATTTGTTGGGTTTGAGATTTTGTTGTGATCTTAGTATTGTTATGAGTTGATATCATTTTTGTACTGCTGTTTTTATTTCCGGTTTGATCATTTATAACCGTTATGCCGCCGGTTTGAGTTTGGAGGATTTTGAACCGTGTTTGAGTTGTAGAACTTTGGACATTGGGTTTGTTCGTTGTTGTTGATCATATTTTGTCTCCATACAGTTTCGTTTGGAGTTTTCGAGACAGAGTAGCAGCAGTCGGTTGTCTAAGAGTTGGACGAAGAATCGGTAAAGAGATTACCTTGAGCCGTTGTTGTTGTTAGATTTTATAGTTCTGATATAACCTTTTTATTGTAGCTTATCCAGAGTTGGAATTACTTGTATTAAAAGGTAAAAGTAGTCATCGTTTGCGGGATAGCATACTCGAGACAGCTTGGTTCTTGAGTTTTCCCTTAAAATCACATATTGCATCAATACTTGTTCTAGTATGTGGAACTTGTATTTGGTTATTATTTGAGTTTTGTTATATGGCTTATGTGTTATGTTTTCTTATGCATTCATCTTGAGCCAAAACCTTTGTTTCAGCGGGCAGAACAACCCTTTTTAATTAGACGCTTGGGGGCTATGTTGTGAGTGGCCTGGGTTGTAGAAGTTCACCTAGTGGCAGCATACTCCTCATAGTCACACCAAAGTCTAGGGGATTGGGATACGTGGCACCACCTTGATTGGGAGAGTCGGTGAGTCGTTGCGTGATCTCATCCCCGGGATCCCAAAAGTAGAGCATCACTCCCTTGTTATCATAATTGATATCCTGATTTTAACGACATGCATATCATTAGCTTGATTTGATTACGTTGTCTTGAAAGCATGTTGTTGAGATATTACATGTATTACTTGTTATGTTGCTTTTATTGGGAATATCATTCTCACCGGTTTATTTGGCTGTTGCTTTGTTTTGTATGTGTACTTGGCAACAGGTGGGGCAGGATCAAGTCAGAAAAGGCATGGTTAGCTTCGGGATCAAGGGATAGAAGTGAGACTCGGTTTAGAAGTTGTGTCAGCATGTCTACCTTGTTATGTTGGAACATGTTTAGATATCGAACTTCATTGTTATGTTGTTTTGATTATGCGGGCTTTCTGGTTGAATGTTGTTGTTGCATGTCCTATAATTTGAGCAGTTGTTAAACTCTAGAACTTCTTATACTAGTTGAAGGAATTGAGTTTGTAATGCATGTTTATGTTTTGAAGTATTGAATGACTTTTGAATGGAGTTGGTTAGCCTTGTTCTGTTCTGATATTTTTTTCTGGCCAGAGGGCGCGCTCGATCCCACGAGTTCATAAAATCGAGCGCGGCCCAAAAATATGTTGAGGCAGAGAATTTGTAAAAATGGTGCGCTCGATCCCACGAGTTCATAGGATCGAGTGTAACACTTGAGTTCTCCGGCAGTACTTGAGGCATGATTGGTGCGCTCGATCCCACGAGTTCGTAGGATCGAGTGTAGCCCTTTTAAAAAAAAAACTTTTTGGCTTTTAAGCTTGGATCTTTCTTTTAGTTAATTGTTGTATAATCCGAGTTTAGTTGTTTAGAACCAAGGTCTCACAGAATTTTTCTGAGATTTTCGAAATAACAGCTCCAAACATCACATAACTCAAGGCAAATGAAAGAAAAACAAAGACACACATAATATCTTTGCTTGGGGCCAAAATGATAGCCTATACTTGCCTCAAATCCTCAAAGAGCAAGAAAAAGAGATGGAATGGGGCTGGAATTTGAACCAACACAGCAGCTACACCTTCCTTGGGACGTGATCCGGCCGGTGGGGTGCTGGTATGGTGGCGACGGCGGCCGGAAAAGATTAGGGAAAGGGGGCCAACAGGTTTGGGGGAAATGGGAGAGAAGGAGGCGTGCCTAGGGTGAAAAGGGGGCTAGGATTTAATCGTTTGTTTTATTTTAGTGTTGGGACAAATAAGTGTGTATATGTATATGTGTGTGTATGTATAAGTATGTGTCTGTATGAGTCAAAGTCTTAAAGTGTTATTTTACTTATAAAATTGCTATTTTACTTATTACAACTCTTGCACTACACACACTAAGTCCCTAAAAAATCCCTATGTTTGAAAATTCAAGAATTGAACTAAATAATTTAAATTTCACTTGCCGGGTTTTAAAATGCTAACATTTTGAAAAATTCTAAAATAAACTCAAAAATGCCTTAAAAGCGATTTTGATCACCCGAAAAATCTTTAAAAAATAAAAACTTGATTTATTCTCTTCAATTCCTCACAAATCTCATATATTTCAAAACTAATGGTTTTACCGCCAAAATCCACCATCACCTCATGTCGGGACCGGAAGTCACAGAACTCAAGCAACTCAAGATTATTAAATTAAATATTTGAGCAACAAAAACTTTAAAGGAATTTAAAGCAATTAAATCCAGAAATTAAAATTATAAATATTTAAACGAAGTTAGGCATACAATCCAAATTATGGAATTTTAGACGCTACATGTGACGCCCGGGACTGAGGAGGCAAGGAGTGATCGCTGGTGCCAAGAGGTTGCACGGACAATGAGCGGCTTCTAGTAGGCTTCTAAGAGGAGGGAGACATGAATGAACCGATCCTGCCGAAATGAGAGGGATTCTGAGACTGTGTAGGTATGGAACTACATAGTTGAGGAGAGTTTAAAAGATTTCATATGTACTACTCATATCAAGAAGGTGCATCTTCTTTTAGGGAGCTCATCACATAATAACTCCAAAGTTAAGTGTGCATCACTTGAGAAAATTATAGGATGGGTGACCCCCTGGGAAGTTTCTCAGGGTGCGTGTGAGTGAGGACATAAGCACGCTGGAAAGACCCGTCTTGATACAGTGGATCGTTACAAATGGTATCAGAGACGACCTCTCTTAGTACGCTATGGTTCGGGGACAAAGCAAGTGGAAGCTGGTGGGCTTGTGACGCCCGGGGCTGAGGAGGCAAGGAGTGATCGTCGGTGCCAAGAGGTTGCACGGACAATGAGCGGCTCCAGATAGATTTCTAGGCGGAGGGAGACATGAATGAACCGATCCTGCCGGAATGAGAGGGATTCTGAGACTGTGTAGGTATGGGACTACATAGTTGAGGAGAGTTTAAAAGATTTCATATGTACTACTCATATCAAGAAGGTGCATCTTCTTTTTGGGAGCTTATCACATAATAACTCCAAAGTTAAGTGTGCTTGACTTGGGGAAATTATAGGATGGGTGAAAGTTTCTCAGGGTGCGTGTGAGTGAGGACATAAGCACGCTGGAAAGACCCGTCGGGATACAGTGGGTCGTTACACTACAATTCCTCAAAACTCAAGAATTCTTTTAAATCAATACTTAAACATTTTTATGTCACAACGATATAATATGTGAGACCCCGGGGCTCGTCAACCAAAATACCATAATTAAATAAGACATCTAAAATAATAAGCAGCAACAACCAACAAGAGAATTTTTTTTTAAAAGACTGATCCTCGCTCGATCGGTCGAATTGCACCGATCGAGCGAGCAACATTTCCCCAACCTATTGTTTTATCAAAACAGAGCCTCGCTCGATCGGTTGAACTGCACCGATCGAGCGAGCAAGCTCTGCTCGAAATTCTGCAGATTCCCTTGTGCTGGTTCAGATTGTTTTGCTGCTACTTTTTGTCAAAAATATGATCTCAATGGTTCTAACATGAATATGTAAAGATTCAACCACCACCATACATGATAAACTTCCTCCCAAACATGATCCAACATTCAACAACACATAATCTATACAACTCTAGACTACGCAAAGCTATACAATACAAAGTTGGATAACATTCAAAATCGACATGGTTTAAAATTAAGTTTACAACAATAAGCTGCAACGCAACCCGGAATACCATTTCTAAACTTCTCCCAAAGATCATGGCCTCCTACAACTTGGCTCTAAATCACCTGTTGCAATGCACACACAAAAACAAAGCAACAACCGGAAAAATTGATAAGTCTAAAGACTTAGTATGAAAGACGGAAACATAACAAATATTCACATATCGCCATACCATTGCACTTTAAGTTATGACAACACCTCATAAAATGCAATCTAAATTAAAGGCTATAAGAAATAAGGCTCAAAGGCGACAAAAAATCAGACTCAAAGGCGATACCGGTTTAGATGCTAGAACACATCACTCACCATCAATGCTAAAACTCCTCATTGATGTTATAAACCCGGCTTTAGGTATCAATGCTCGAATCTCATCACTGATACACGATATCGATGCTTAATACTCATCAACGATATCAAGGCAAGGCTAGAAGGTCCTTTAGGCTCAACGAGATGACACAATACACAATCACCCCCTAACATAGCCTAACAAACATGTCATCACTCAAGAACTCAAGTAAAGCAATCAAGGCACATAACTCAAATAAGGCATAGTAACATACATAAACACATATAATAGAAACTAATGTGTGATGTAAGGGATCGAGATATCAAACACATCTCGATGCTCATTCCCCGCTTGGCTCGTTGTCGAATCATACCTTTCAATCTCGATACCTAAGCAGCTCCAATCCTTAAGCTAAAATACACAACGCTTGTATCAATTCACTAGCTAGGATGGTAGCAATCTCAAGGCTAGAAACTCAACCTTGATCCACTTCTTTGACGACCCAAATTCTTCGATTCGAATTTGATATGTGTTAGGATTTATAGAGATTCACAACTCCGAGAACACGACTCCTCTCAAAAACAATTCGCACCAATAAAACCACAAGATAATATCCAAAAGATCTCTTGATCAAATCCAGCAAATAACTCGAATTAACCAGCAACACACTATCTCAATGCAAGAATTTAAACGACACCGGAATTACGTGGTTTGGATATTAATAATCCTACATCCACGGGAGACTCTCCTTTATCATATAGCCCAACAATCCAAATAAAAGTATCATCACAATGCCATCAGAATACAAGAATGAAAGCTTGAATACAAGAATGAGAATTAAGAACTAAGAACAAGTTACAGAGTATTTGAATTCCCTCTGGTTAATGCCTTGTTCTTCCCTTCTCTATGTCGATCCTTTCTTCTTCCATTTTTTGATGTCTTCGTGATTCTTTTGGTGAAAATTTGATAATGACTCTGAAGATTGGATTCACATATAACTGTAACAATGATCCCCTTTTAAGTTTGTTGCATAGTCTGTTAACCCCAACGGATAGAAGTCACCGACTCTCTTTGACTGTTATTTGGACTTGGGCTTGACAGAATTATTGGCCATGTAATTTGTTTAAGTCCAAAGCCCAAACTAACATGAAATAGGCTAAGTCCAAAGATCCAGCCATTGAGTTCTTAAGCCCAATATATCAGACATTACTTCACAATTCTACACCTTGT
The DNA here is from genome assembly GCF_033568475.1 of Henckelia pumila. Taxonomy (NCBI): domain Eukaryota; kingdom Viridiplantae; phylum Streptophyta; class Magnoliopsida; order Lamiales; family Gesneriaceae; genus Henckelia; species Henckelia pumila. Next base: position 255,409 of record NW_027331869.1, on the reverse strand, counting down.
ATGTTATGCTGGGCAGTCTCCTTATTATCCTTTTGATCATGTTGAGTCTAAGTCTGTTACCCCAATAGAGTTAAGACATAACTTGAACTTAGACTGAGGTAATGACTTTGTAAATGCATCAGCGGGATTCTCTTCGGATCTTATCTTCTCAAACTTCACTTCCCCATTAACAATGATGTCTCTCACAAAATGAAGTTTAACATCAATGTGTTTCGATCTTTCATGAAACACTTGATGCTTGGACAAGTGTATCGCACTCTGATTATCACAATGAACTTCAACCATTTCTTGCTTCAAAACAAGTTCAGATATCAACCCCTTCAACCAAAGTGCTTCCTTGATCCCCTTGGTTATTTCCATATATTCTGCTTTTGTAGTTGAGAGGGAAACAACAGGTTTTAGCATTGACTTCCAGCTAATGGCTGTCCCATATGCTGTAAACACAAGTCCAACAAGAGATTTTCTTGTATCAAGATTTCCAGCATAATCCGAATCAACAAATCCCTCCAAAAGTTTAGTATCACTTTCTCTTTTCTGAAACAGCAATCCTATGTTCACTGATCCTTTCAGATATCTTAGTGTCCACTTTAGAGCATCCCAATGAGGCCTTCCAGGGTTTGCCATGAATCTTGACACAACACTTATGGCATGAGCTAAATTGGGTCTACTACAAACCATTGCATACATTATGCTTCCAACTCCACTAGCATAAGGTATAGTTGCCATTGCTTTCTTTTCATCTAAGTCCTCTGGAGATTGACTTGATGATAGCTTCAGTTGATGACCAAGAGGAGTAGTTACTGGTTTAGACTCATGCATATTGAACTTTTGCAGTACCTTGTTTAGATATGAACTTTGGTTTAGAAACAAGGTATTTTTCTGCATGTTTCTCTGTATTTCCATACCCAATATTTTCCTTGATTCTCCAAGATTCTTCATGTCAAATTCATTTCTAAGCTCATTCTTTAATCCTTCAATGTCAGCTTTATTCTTACTTTCTATGAGCATATCATCCACATATAAGAGCAAGTAAGTATATGTGAGATTTTCTCCTTCCTTGAAATACACACAACTGTCATAACAGCTCCTTTTGAAGTTTATCTTCTTCATGAAATCATCAAACTTCAAGTACCATTGCCTGGGACTTTGCTTTAAACCATAAAGTGATACCTGATTCTTAATACCACTGTCCAAGTATCCTTCGGGTGGTTCCATTAAGATAGACTCTTCTAAGTCACCATGGAGGAAAGCTTTCTTTACATCAAGTTGTTCAAGCTCAAGATCCATTTGTGTGACCATAGCCAATATAAGTCTTATTGAACTATGCTTAACAACTGGTGAGAAAATCTCATTGTAGTCAATCCCCTCAAGCTATGAATAGCCTTTTGCTACCAGCCTTGCTTTATACTTGAGTTTGTTTTCTGCTGTAGCATCTTCTTTTACTTTATATATCCATTCGCAGCCTAGAACTCTTTTCCCTTTTGGCCGTTCCACTAGTTTTCAGGTATTATTTTTGCGTAAAGAGTCAAGTTCCTCTTTCATGGCTGCCTGCCAATACCTTTTGTGCTTACTGATTATAGCTTCTTTGAATGAGGAGGGTTCATTATATTCAATCTTCTCAGCAGTACTTAGTGCATAAGAGACTATATCAGCATCTACAAACCTTATGGGAGGTTTTATTTCCCTTCTTTGCCTATTCCTTGACAATCTGTAAGACTTAGATTGTTTAGGGCTATGAGATTTATCACTGTCTTGAGTTGAGTCTTGAGTTTCTGCTGTATGTTGATTCTCCTCAAATGATCTTTCTCCCTCTTGCAACTACACCTCAATTTGTGATTCCCCATCTTTCTCATCTGCAACCTTAAGTTCTGCTTTCTTAAGATTGTACCCCATCCTTGACTCATCAAAAGTTACATCCCTTGTATCGAAGCATCTTGGACCAGTAGAATCTAGATTCCAGACTTTAAACCCCTTGACACCCTCTGGATATCCTATGAAAATGAACTTTAGAGCTCTAGGTTCCAACTTTCATTGCTTTGTATGTGCATAGGCTAAGCAACCAAACACTCTAAGGTGTGAGTAATCGGCTGGAACTCCACTCCATGCTTCCATAGGAGTCTTTTGATTTAACCCACTGGCAGGACATCTGTTAATAAGATAAGTTGTTGTTGCAAGAGCTTCTCCCCAAAAGGTTTTATGTAATCCAGCATTCAGTATTAAGCACATTATCCTTTCTAAAAGTGTGCGGTTCATCCTCTCAGCCATTCCATTTTGCTGGGGGGTGTGAGGCACATAAAAATGTCTAGTAATACCCCTCTTGCTACATAGATCCTTGAATTCCTTCGAGAGAAATTCCAATGACTGTCTTTGCTTGTAGTATGTATAGGGAATTCATTCTCAGTCCTTTCATCACTACAAGTGAACCCCTGGAAATCTTGATTGCTCCATTTTCAGATTTTAAACTATATCCTCCAGATTCTAGTGTTCCTAAAGAGATTAGATTTCTCTTTAGTCAGGAACAAATATGACATCCTTTAATATTCTTTCCTCACCACTATCCATCTACAATCTGATAGTACCAACTCCTTTGACCCTGCATGACTTGTCATTACTCAGTAGCACCATTCCCTGGTCTGTTTCATTTAGCTCTTCAAACCAGCCCTTAGTTGGACACATATGATAGGTGCAACCTGAGTCCAGAATCTAGACATTCTTCATATCATTATCAGTCATTACAAGAGCCTCAGCACTGTCATAACCCTCAGTTACAACAGCAGCCCCTGCATTGTCTTTAGGTTTCTAAAAAAATCTCTTCTTCTTTTCATGGCAGTCTCTTTTGAAATGTCCCTCTTTGTGGCATATAAAACACTTATACTTTGGTTTACTATTTGAACGAGCTCTGGTTTTATGAGAGCTTTGTATCCTCTTTTCTGGCCTTCCCCTTACATTCAAGCTTTCACTCAGAGATTCACCATTTGCCAGAATCTTCCTTTGAAGCTCCTTCGACTGTATTGCTGACTAAACTTCATCTAAAGATATAGACTGATCTCTGCCATACAACATGGCATCCTTGAAATTTTCATAAGATTTAGGTAAGGCATTGAGTAGTATAAGTGCTTTGTCCTCATCTTTGAGTTTAACTTCAACATTTTCCAGATCATCAATAATCTTGATGAATTCCTCAATCTGATCCTCAATACTTTTCCCTTCTTGAAACCTAAAGGAGTATAGCCGCTGCTTCATATAGAGCCTGTTTGCAAGTGACTTAGTCATATAAATGCTTTCGATCTTAAGCCACATTGCACAAGCTGACTGTTCCCTAGAGACTTCCCTCAATGGCTTATCCCCAAGACACAAGATAATATCACATTGAGACTTCTCCAGTATCTCAGCCCGTTCTTTTTCATTTTATGAAGATGACATTTCTTCCTTGGATTTCAGTGCTTCTCCAAGCCCTTGCTGAACCAGAATCGCTTCCATCTTGATTCTCCATAGGGAAAATTCGTTCCTGCCCGTGAACTTCTCTATGTCGAACTTCATCAATCCCATTGAATCTATGATTCCCACAGATGGCGCCACTGTTTGGATTTATAGAAATTCACAACTCCGAGAACACGACTCCTCTCAAGAACAATTTGCACCAATAAAACCACAAGATACTATCCAGAAGACCTCTTGATCAAATCCAACAAATAACTCGAATTAACCAGCTACACACTATCTCAATGCAAGAATTTAAACGACACCGGAATTACGTGGTTCGGCTATTAATAAGCCTACATCCATGGGATACTCTCCTTTATCATATAGCCCAACAATCCAAATACAAGTATCATCACAATACAATCAGAATACAAGAATGAAAGCTTGAATACAAGAATGTGAATTAAGAACTAAGAACAAGTTACAAAGTATTAGAATTCCCTCTGGTTAATGCCTTGTTCTTCCCTTCTCTATGTCGATCCTTTCTTCTTCCCTTTTCTGATGTCTTCGTGATTCTTTTGGTGAAAAGTTGATAATGACTCTGAAGATTGGATTCACATATAACTGTAACAACGATCCCCTTTTAAGTTTGTTGCACAGTCTGTTAACCCCAACGGATAGAAGTCACCAACTCTCTTTGATTGTTATTTGGACTTGGGCTTGACAGAATTATTGTCCATGTAAGTTGTTTAAGTCCAAAGCCCAAACTAACATGAAATAGGCTAAGTCCAAAGATCCAGCCATTGAGTTCTTAAGCCCAATATATCAGACATTACTTCACAATATGTTCTTCACCTTCAAGCTGAAGTTAAGTGTTCTATTAGCTCACAACATCTTACAATCTCATTCAAATCCTATCAAAGATCAAACAACTACAAGACTTGATTGATCAACCAAAACTCAAACCGGTGACGTAATGATTCAAAACCGGCAATTCCTACAACTTATGAAACATCTAAACATTGATATGTAACTCATTTCAATCTCATTTCTTCAACATAATCTCAAAATCCAGCAGCATATATTTCCAGAATTTATCAAGCATACACTGACAGCATAACGGTACAAATTCGGTATCCAAAACTGAAATCTATCAATTCTAACCACCAAGTCTACTTCAAATACATTCCATACAGAAAGAATATCAACTTAAACCAGCATATAAGAAGGTTCAAGCATTCAAAATATATTTGGAAAGTCATAACAATTGCATACGTTGTCCGTTCTTCGATTCGGTTTCGATATCGTAAAGCTTATATCATCAAGAACACTAATACATACTCAAATTCTGATTTCTCCCAACATACCAACATCATAATTTCGATACCTACTGAATCATAGAGATACTTACATCAAAACGATGCTCTTGTCATGATGATTCCAGAACTATGCTCGATTTTGAAATCGGGTGGCCGGATCTTGAGATATCAATTTTTGAAGATGAAAATAGAAGTGAAATCTGAAATTATCCATCGTAGCTGCTGAAATCTGATCTATTTGATTACATTTACACATTTAAATATGCCTTACACGTGTAAGCCCACTTGTGCTAACCAATTGCACTTTAGCCCCTAAGCTTTGGCATTTTTGCAATTTAGTCCCTGCTCAAGTTTTCGACTTCCAATTAAATCTTTTAATTCCGAAAACTTGGAATTTAAATCTTAAATCCCATAATTATCTAATTCAAATATTTTAATCTTATAATTTAAGAATCTCAAAATTTAAATCTCAATATCCGTAAATTCTCAAATTAAATATTTCCAACTCGAAATTTAAATCTCTAATTCCGAAAAAATTTACTTAATATCTTAGGGCCTTAAAATTCTCCCCCACTAAGATATGATTTCGTCCTCGAAATCACATGCAATTATCTTGCAACAGGCATGACTGAAACACGACTGAAGTAAAAACTCATTTCAGTAAAATAGTTCGGAATAACACAAATCAATCTTACTACCATGGATTGAATGCATACTGATACAATTCTCACCTTTTACAACGAGTTCCGGATAAATCTGTCTCATATCCTGTTCTAGTTCTCAGGTAGCTTTTTTTTCAACACTGTATTTATTCTGCTGCACATCAACTAGCTCAAAATCTCATTCAGTTATATCTCGCCTGGATGGAATACATGGAAAGTATTTAACTCATACTTCCTCATATCAACACGAAAACATGTCGTATATATCTGATAGAGCTGGAGAGAAATTGAATCTCTCAATTGGGTGCATTCTGCAACTTGCTCTTGTCTGAAGGCCCATACTTATACTTTGTCTTGCTCTGCTTCATTCTAGACTGAATTAATTGAATCGTATCCGACATTTCTCATGATCATTCTGGTTCAATCATTCATGCTGCTTAAATATCGTCTCAAATAAGGAAAATATGCATCTCTTACTGCTGAAGCATCAGAACAAATCATTCCACCACCGAAAAGATCTTTACTTTCTATCTCATAACGCTACAACAAAAACACTATCATGCTTGCTTATGAGAGTTCTTGTAGAAAATCAATACATGGTAAATAAGCTTACCAAATAAGATAAATCTTAAACCTCAAATTCTTTCACTGAGCTTATGTAGATGCTAAAACTCGGCATCCTGACATCAATGCTATAACTCATCATGGATGTCATATCACAGAATCACGGTATCAATGCTATAACTCATCATTGATACTCGTCATCAATGCTAAGAGAATATGCATAGAGCCAATCTAAACATCCTCTTGAATCTGAATAAGTTATCTTAATTGCCAATCAATCTGAGGATGTTACATTGTACTCTCAAGAAAACGAGTACACAAAGCTTCTTTCAGACTATGCCAAGAATAAGAAATAAATCGAGGATTTAATTCAGAGATAGCAAACTTCGGCACAACATGCCCTTTCAACACATCTTTGTCATAAAAAGTGATCAGATGGTCATGTCGGAATAGTATCTGATAAGGAATACTCTATTAGATTTATTCAGTCTGTCATAAACTACCTTATTGTATTACATCCTCTCTAGGATTTCGGTAGTTTCGTGACAAATTTTATCGTGTATTGATCCCATTCTTATTCTGAACACGCTAAACTGTACAATAGACCACTTGGTTGGTTGTTTTTTGTTTTCATTGCTGACAGTTTAGGTATCGGAACACAAATTCTGTCATATTTGCTTTCATACTCTGACTTGGATGGATACAAAATTTGTTGTAATGTGCCTCTTTAAGAATTTACTATCTCACTTCTGAAATATTGGGCACAATAATACATGTATTTTCAGACACCAAACTTCATTCATACTCGACTGCTACTCAAAATCATGTCTAATCTGACTTTCTCTATCAAGCTTCACATAATCTGATTGGAATTTTGTGCTTCTGTAACCCTCACAATTAATACTGGCTCAGCTTGGATTGCAAATACTCTACGCAGCTGCAAATCTAACGCAAAATCCAAGCTAGAAGCACAATAACTCTTGATCAATTTAGACACACTAATAGCAGATAAGGTCAAATCGCATACCTTTCTACTTAAGTATCGGTGGTTATATTACATTTGCCTAAATAATACTCTTCCAGCAATTTATCTTTGCTAATACCTTAGTTATTCACTGTCTCAACCTTACTAGGATTCATCACAATCCCGTCGTTTGACACAATAAGGTCAAGAATAACAACTCTATCCAGTTAAAATTCGCACCTGGACAGTTTGGCATAAAATTGCTCTGTCTAATTCGTCTCATTCATCAACTAATTCAGAATATCATCGCTATATATCGCAATAAATTCACCAATGAATATCCAAAATATTCTGTTCATTAAACTCCTGAACATCGCTGAAGTATTCATCACTCCAAACAGCATAATCAGGTCTTAGGAACAGTCGCCTCACTGATTTTCACTTGATGATATCAAAACTCAAACAATCTTTGAATAGACAAAAGCTCCATACCACAGGTTAAACAAATCGTCTATTCGCTGCAAAAGATACTTCTTCTTTACTGTAGTACTGTTCAATAGGCTATAGTCGAAATACAATCTCATCGACCCATTTTTTTTCTCACCATTGGCAACAGAGGACTTCAAAGAAGAATACCCGGTCTAACGTATTCTTTGACTAGCAATCTCTATCAGTTACGAGCCATCACTTCCAAATATATGATTCTCTAATTAAACATCAGATAGTCTCGAAGGTAATTTTTCAAATCATGATCATCAAAACAAAGTAAATTCTGGACAATAATCGCTGCGAAGTGAAAACAACTCACTTGCATTTCAATACTAGGGGTGAATGCTTCAATTCAAGCTCGAGAAATAAGAAATGCGAGCCAATCAACAATAAACATAAATGGTGATCAATTCATCAATAATGCAATATTATAACAATACCCCCAAATCAACGTTGATAGCATGGCTTTATGATGAGATATCTACACATGCGTATCAATTAGGACAGAGTCCTAAGCCTTTTCAATTATTGCACAAAGACAAGTAGATCACCATGGAATCCAATAAAAATTCACCCAATTCAATATCAAGGTCCATAATTAAAATTCAAATGTCAAGAATATAACTTCCAAAGTTCATACTCGAAGAACAATTGAGATCAAATGACAAGAATCATCAAATTAAATGTCATGTGAATCAAGAATACATGACTACGATAAAACTCAAATATCAGCAAAATAATCGAAGGAAGGCTCAACTGTAACTGAATTCTGAAATCCCAAAACACTAATGTCATTAACATATTCATCTACCAGTAGAAGGTTATATACAATTCTAGCTTTTGATCTCAAAGTGTTTACCACACTAGCACAAAGATTATAACCCATTCCTGAAATCGAAATCAAATCATATAATTCTAACCTCAAGAACTCTTACCGCCATATTTCAATCACTGACCCAATCTGATCAATTTCCTGGACTAGTTTGAAATTCATTATATCGAGGATTTATCTCTGTTTTACTTGAGGTTATCTGATAAAATCAATTTAATACTCCATATACATCAAAACATTCAGATCTTACATCGCTCAATTCCGACCACAACAGGTCGTAGGGAATGATAAATCAATCTCCTCGAGAATAGATTTCATCTCTGTCCTTTCAACCTCATGACATCACTAGCCAAACACATCCAGTTCTGATATGGTTCTTCCGTATCTATCTTCTACAACATCTGCTTCAAAATCTCATGAATCCACTCAAAGGATCCTGATTATTTTGAAGCAATCACATCACACCAGAACTATTACATAATCATGATTCCATTCATCGCTACTCTTTAGGCTCAAGAGCATACCATTGCTTGCTTGACAAGGAGGCATACCTCATACTCTTCAGTCTTCTGAGTATTGCTCGATTCCCTACTCATAAAACTCATGAGTATACAATTTAAAATCTAGTTTGTATCATCTCCTACGACTTGGCCTTGAATCACCTGTAGCAATGCACACACAAAAACAAAGCAACAGCCGGAAAAACCGGTAAGTCTAAAGACTTAGTATGAAAGACGGAAACATAACAAATATTCACATATCTCCATACCATTGCATTTTAAGTTATGACAACACCTCGTAAAATGCAATCTAAATTAAAGGCTATAAGAAATAAGGCTGAAAGGCGACAAAGAATCAGACTCAAAGGTGATACCGGTTTAGATGCTAGAACACATCACTCACCATCAATGCTAAAACTCCTCATTGATGTTATAAACCCGGCTTTAGGTATCAATGCTCGAATCTCATCACTGATACACGATATCGATGCTTAATACTCATCAACGATATCAAGGCAAGGCTAGAAGGACGTTTAGGCTCAACGAGATGACACAATACACAATCACCCCTAACATAGCCTAACAAACATGCCATCACACAAGAACTCAAGTAAAGCAATCAAGGCTCATAACTCAAATAAGGCATAGTAACATACATAAACACATATAATAGAAACTATTGTGTGATTTAAGGGATCGAGAGATCAAACACATCTCGATGCTCATTCCCCGCTTGGCTCGTTGTCGAATCATACCTTTCAATTTCGATACCTAAGCAGCTCCAATCTTCAAGCTACAATACACAACGCTTGCATCAATTCACTAGCTAGGATGGTAGCAATCTCAAGGCTAGAAACTCAACCTTGATCCACTTTTTCGACGACCCGAATTCTTCGATTCAAATTTGATATGTTCTTCACCTTCAAGCTGAAATGAAGTGTTCTATTAGCTCACAACATCTTACAATCTCATTCAAATCCTATCAAAGCTCAAACAACTACAAGACTTGATTGATCAACCAAAACTCATACCGGTGACGTAATGATTCGAAACCGGCAATTCCTACAACTTATGAAACATCTAAACATTGATATATAACTCATATCAATCTCATTTCTTCAACATAATCTCGAAATACAGCAGCAGATATTTCCAGAATTTATCAAACATACACTGACAGCATAACGGTGCAAATTCGGTACCCAAAACTGAAATCTATCAATTCTAACCACCAAGTCTACTTCAAATACATTCCATACAGCAAGAATATCAAATTAAACCAGCATATCAGAAGGTTCAAGAATTCGAAATATATTCTAAAAATCGTAACAATTGCATACGTTGTCCGTTCTTCGATCCGGTTTCGATATCGTAAAGCTTATATCATCAAGAACACTAATACATACTCGAATTCTGATTTCTCCCAACATCCCAACATCATAATTTTGAGACCTACTGAATCATAGAGATACTTACATCACAACGAAGCTCTTGTCGCGAGGATTCCAGAACTATGCTCGGTTTTGAAATCGGACGGCCGGATCTTGAGATATCAATTTTTGAAGATGAAAATAGAAGTGAAATCTGAAATTATCCATCGTAGCTGCTGAAATCTGATCTATTTCTTTACATTTACACAGGTAAATATGCCTTACATGTGTAAGCCCACTTGTGCCAACCAATTGCACTTTAGCCACTAAGCTTTGGCATTTTTGCAATTTAGTCCCTGCTCAAGTTTTCGACTTCCAGTTAAATCCTTTAATTCCGGAAACTTGGAATTTAAATGTTAAATCTCATAATTATCTAAGTAAAATATTTTAATATTATAATTTAAGAATCCCGGAATTTAAATTTCAATATCCGTAAATTCTCAAATTAAATATTTCCAACTCGAAATTTAAATCTCTAATTCCGGAAAAATTTACTTAATATCTTAGGGCCTTACATAATAGACATTTAAATAATAAACAGAGCGATTAAAATAATTTAAATAGAATAGTTTAACATTTAAAAGTTATTTAAATAAACACACAATAAGAATTAAAAAATCTTTAAAACAAATTAGACAATCAAAGCCCTTAAATAAATAAGCTAGACATTTAAAATCATTTAAATAACTATCCAATAAACTTAATTCATTTAAAAAAAATAAGCAGGACAGTTAAAATCATTTGAATAAGCAAACTTAAACCTTTAAAATCATTAAGACGAATAAGTTACATAATAAAATCATTTAAATAAATAAAATTAAACAATTAAAATCATTAATTAAATAGTTAGTACAATAAAATCATTTAAATAATTAATTAACATTTTATTAACTCATAAATCAAATAAAGGATTTAAATCAATTAAACTTAAAAATAATAATCATAATATTTATTTAATTTTATGCATGCGACTTAGTAAATTGGATTTTAGGCGCTACATTTACTCCACCGTACAACCAAGGAAATTTGGGATGTTGTTCATGACACGTATTTTCCTCAAGAAAATAAGTTTGAATTATTTCACATTGAGGGCCTGCTCTATGGTCTGCGTCAAGGCGATGACATCATCACCACCTATTTTAATGCTCTCAATCGTCTGTGGCAACAACTGGATTTATTCGCGTCCCATGAATGGACATGTCTCACTGACGAAGCTCTCTTCCGCTCTATCTTGGAAACAAAGTGCGTGTTCCTATTTCCGTTGGGCCTAAATCAGTCCCTCGATGCTATGCGAGGCCGTATTTTAGGCACGAAGCCACTGACTGGTTTTCGTGCGGTGTTTTCTGAGATGCGCTATGAAGAAGGTCGGTGCCAATTGATGATGGGCTCCCCTGGTTCGACTCCTTCTGTGGATGGGTCAGCCCTTGCCTCTCACCACCCCTCTTTCAATACTGGCACGGGGCCTACTGCCCATGCATCGCCGTCTGTTACCTCCCAAGGGGATCCCCACAGTCGCACTGGTAATCCATGGTTTCCAAAGTGTAAAAGGTCAAATCACACCCTCGAGACTTGCTGACGCATCCACGGAAAACCGGCCGATTGGAAGCCTCGAACTTGACAGGCCACAACTGCTGCTACTGAAAGTTCCTCCTCCATTCCGCTGCCCTTCACCAAGGAACAAATGGAGATGCTAAATCCATGATCATTCAAACCCCGACTCTTTCCACGTCACTCCTCAGGTCTGGTAACATTGCCCATCACTGTGGTATTGACCACTTTCCCAGTGCTTTGCTTTCGAAAAAATAATTATCTAATGTATGGATTGTTGATTCGGGTACGTCCTATCATGTGAATTGTCTTTATTTGACTAATATCGTCCTTGTGGGGACTCACGCTCAGTTCTCATTGCCAATGGGTCTAGTTCATCGGTGGTTGGTATTGGTTCAGTGCCTATAACTTGGGATATTTTTTTATAGTCTGTTCTATTTGTGACAGATCTTACTTGCATTTTATTATCAGCCAGTCAACTCAATTCCACTGTCAAATGTAGCACAATATTTAATCGTGCCTCTTGCATCTTTCATGATCTGGCTTTCGGGAAAACGATTGACAGTGCTGATCTTCGTGCTTGTCTATACCTTCTCCGGATGGACACTTCTCCCAAGATTGGACCTCCGAGTGTTCCTGCCTCCTTGTTTTCTACTTTTTGCTCCATTTTTCATTCCAATAAGGATAGTGACTTGTTATTATGGAATTATCGCTTAGGGCATCTGAATTCTTTGTATCTATCCAAGTTGTTTTCGTATATTTTCAGTAATAAAAGTTCAAAATTTTTACAGGGTGATATTTGTCAGTTTCCAACACGTCACTCCTTTACCACACAAAGTCATTTACTTGAGGTTGCTACTTGCTCGTTCCCTTTTTGTAGCGACACAACCTAGATCCACTACCTGATCAGAGTTAGAGCATAATTAAGCATGCAATAAATTTAAATATTCGTTGCGGAAGACTTAAATAAATGCTGATCGGCGGAATACAACCGACTAAACAAATTCGATATACAACCCAATAGAATTAAATAAAACATACAGCTAATCCTGCTGTCTTCACTGGTCGCTGGCCTCTCCAAGCTACTGGGCGCACTACCTGCACATACACCTGCCCCGTCGAATGGGGTGTTCAGAAATAAAAAAAATACTGGACGTGAGCGACTACGCTCAATATGAAATCAATGATATATAAAATATATGCTGCACACAAATGACTTTAAAAAATAGATAAAACAGTCTACTTAGGGGCGCCATGAATATACAATGTCGTGCTGGATAGCCAGTCCGCGGGGCACTCGTATATTCACCCATCAACTATAGAGTCTACTCCAACGTCGTGGTCGCTCCTAGTGATAGTAAAATCAGGGGCTGAGCCTCTCCAAACATGAATCCATAAGGAATAACTCATCACCGATGGAAACTATCATGACTCACATATCACGGGATGCAGTCCAGTATGCATAAAAATATGCATGTGCTAAAGCAGTAAAACATGGGAAACACATAGCACATACTCATACAACACATATCATATATCATGCTGGCCATCTCAGTCAGTACTTACGTACCTCACTAAAAGCAGTCCTAGCAGTCCCACTCTAGGTTTCCAGCTTATCATCAGCTCTACAATGCAAAGTACTCATGCATTACTAAACAAGATCTAAAATCCTTAACTAAGCTAATAGATACTCCTAAATAATTTAAGGAGATCATAGCTATACCTGCGTCTGTCGTCAGCTCGCTGATGACGACTACCCTGCAACTAGGGGCACACCCCTGCTGCAGCTCCACAACTACGACCACAGCTTCGCTACTCGGTCACTGCTACGCTACTATGTCAGACACTGTATGACTATGCTAAAATATAATTCCTATTCCAACTCTAAAATAAGACACTGTTTGGTTTAAGGTATGGTATAAGTAATATATAGATAAGTAATATAATGTAATAAAAAATAAATAAGAAATGACAGTTAAAATAGTATTGGATTTTATTGATAGATTATAGTTTGTTTGATTTGATTGATTAAATTTTATATAAAATTGTTAAATGACTATTTTGTCCTTTTAATAATAAATAAAATAAAAATTATATTATTTATAAGGGGTAATATAGTAATTTGAATTCATTGATTTGATTGATGTGAGATAAATAATTAATGATTTGATTGATGTAAAATAAATAGTTAATATATGTATGAATAATATGATGAAAAGAACGTAGGATAGGATGTGATGAGTTATACATATATTAGTAATATGGTGAAGAGAACGGTGCCTAAGAGTATCCAAAGCCCTAAAATAGGACCACTTGGGCGAAGGAGAGGAATTTGGTGCGGTTTGAAAATGAGCTCCTAGGCCTTTATTTATAGACATCGATTAGACCGTCCGATCACGCCATCGGAGCGTCCGATCGTCCATCGGAGCATCCGATCTTCGCCACGCGTCCATCCAATCGCATGCAACCACACACCTGTCTTGACGTACGAGAAAAGCGTCCGATCTTGACCATCGGATCGTTCGATGTCACCTCGCATGCGTAAGCAGTGACGTCAACATGCTGACATCACGGATAAAGTCAGCCCTAGCAGAACGGAGCGTCCGATCTTGCAACTGATGGTCCAATACCCATCGGATGGTTCGTTCTTTAATCGGGTCGTCCGATCCTAGGTGACCTTCCGGGCTATTTTTGAGAATTTTGGATCCATTTTTGAACTCCTTAGATCCTTTTGGAAATCCCTTAATCATGTTTTACTAGAGGCAAACATGATCATACGATTAATTACCACTTAATCGTTAATTCTGGATACGGGTCACTACATTCTCCCTCCCTTAAAAGATTTCGTCCTCGAAATCTAGGTTAAATCCCGAGAACGTACTATAGACCCTTCTTGCTTGTTTGGTCGAATAGGTTTCGACACCCTCAGACTTTTGTCAAAATCCTGCAAGCTCGATTAATGCTGAACCGCGTTAGCATTTCCCCAAATTCCTTAGTTTGGCTCTTGCAGAAACTGAAACTACTGCACTAATTGACGAAAGTCAAACTTCCTTGGCACTAATGTATCACAATACTGTTGCATCTTCTGCCCTAACCCCGATCTCACTGATCACAAAGGATACAAACACCCGCTTGATCAAGATCACCATCCCAAGGAAAATATTATGCTGACGAAGGCTACTTCGAAACCCATTTGGTTCGCGACATTCATCGAATCACTAACTAGATCCAATCATCTAATGGTTCCCAAAAACTCTCGGTACAGAACACCTATAGTCAGGAAACACTAGTCCCAACACTGCTCTTGACATAGCAATTCATGAATATCTCTTCAAGAGAATTCAGTTGACACAAAGCTATACTTCCACGTAACTGTTTACAATGATTTCCATACTATTTCATCCTTCCCATGCTCCTCTGAAGCAAAAACAAGCTTCTAAAGAAATACTAGGAACTCAGACCACCAAGTCTAGTACTAATCACAGTTCACGTTTCTCAGTATAATGGCACAAAATCCTCCTTTAACCAATGGTCTGCGAAGCTATACGTATACGCCGCAATGGAAATCATCGCATCTATGATGAACTACATCATCTCGACCATAGGTTATTCACCTATGAATTTCAATCGATAGGCTAGTAAAATCTCTATACATGATTTAGTTAACTTTGGACATCCTTCTGTAGTTATACATACTTGCAATCACTGTACACTTATCAAGACTAAGGCAAGCTCCCACCAAAATGCTCGATTGGGACATTCCACAGTACACCGGCATATGGAAACGCTTCCTATCCCGTCTCATTACTATATCCCAAGTCTCTTTGCATGCTGCTTTAATACCAATAAATGTAGCGACCAAACCTGGATCCACTACCTAATCAGAGTAGAGCATAATTAAGCATGCAATAAATTAATTTATTCGCTGCCAAAGACTTAAATAAATGCTGGTCGGCAGAATACAACCGACTAAACAAATTCCATATACAACCCAATCAAATTAAATAAAACCTACAGCTAATCCTGCTGTCTTCATTGGTCGCTGGCCTCTCCAAGATACTGGGCGCACTACCTGCACTTGCACCTGCCCCGTTGAATGGGGTGTCCAGACATACAAAAAATACTGGACGTGAGCGACTACGCTCAATACGAAATCAATGATATATAAAATATATGCAGCACACAAATAACTTTAAAACGTAGATAAAACAGTCTACTCAGGGGCGCCATGAATATACAGTGTCGTGCTGGATAGCTAGTCTGCGGGGAACTCGTATATTCACCCATCAACTATAGCGTCTACTCCACCGTCGTGATCACTCCTAGTGATAGCACAATCAGGGGCTGAGCCTCCCCAAACACAAATCCATAAGGAGTAACTCGTCACTGATGAAAACTGTCATGACTCACATCTCACGGGATGCAGTCCCGTATGTATAAAAATATGCATGTGCTAAAGCAATAAAAAATGGGAAGCATATAGCACATACTCATGCAACACATATATCATATATCATGCTGACCATCTCAGTCAATACTTACGTACCTCACTAAAAGCATTCCTAGCAGTCCCACTCTAGGTTTCCAGCCTATCATCAGCTCTACAATGCAAAGTACTCATGCATTACTAAACAAGCTCTAAAAGCCTTAAATAATGTAATAGATACTCCTAAATAATTTAAGGAGATCATAGCTATACCTGCGTCCGTCGTCAGTCCGCTGATGGCGACTATCCCGCAACTAGGGGCACACACCTGCTGCAGCTCCACAACTACGAGCACCGCTCCGCTACTATGTCAGACACTGTCTGACTATGATAAAATATAATTCCTACTCCAACTCTAAAATAAGAGTACCCAAAGTCCTAAAATAGGACCACTCGGGTGAAGGAGAGGAATTTTGTGCGGTTTGAAAATGAGCTCTTCGGCCTCTATTTATAGACATCGATCGGACCGTCCGATCATGCCATTGGAGCGTCCGATCCCCATCGGACCATCCGATCATCCATCGGACCGTTCAATCTCTGCCACGCGTCTATCCAATCGCATGCAAACACACACCTGTCCTGAAGTACGATCGGAGCTTCAGATCTTGACAATCGGATCGTCCGATGTCACCTCGCATGCGTAAGCAGTGACGTCAATATGTTGACATCACGGATGATGTCAGCCCTAGCAGAATGGAGCATCCAATCTTGCAACGAATGGTCTATTCCCCATCGGATGGTCCGTTCTTCAATCGGGTCGTCCGATCCTAGGTGACCTTCCGGGCTATTTCCGAGCGTTTTGGATCCATTTTTAAACTCCTTAGCTCCTTTTGGAAATCCCTTAATCATGTTTTACTAGAGGCAAACATGATCATACGATTAATTACAACTTAATCGTTAATTCTGGATACGGGTCACTACACTTTTATTCACCTCCCAAGTGCCTCAACATTTTTCGGGCGAGGGAGTCTTTACTTCCACGTACTTGATTAATCGTATGCCTTCTCGGGTGCTACAATTCAAGTCCCTTGTCCATTCATTGCTTAAATATTTTCCAAATACACATCTTTTTCATTCTCTTCCCCTCAAAGTCTTTGGTTGCTCAGCCTTTGTTCACATTCATTCCCAATATCATGGCAAACTCGATCCTTGGGCAATAAAATGCATTTTCATCGGGTGCTCCTCAAACCAGAAGGGAAAAAAATGTTATTTCCACACCATCAAGAAATTCTACCACTCCATGGATGTTACCTTCATTGAAAGTGAGCCTTTCTACCACAATTTCTCCATTTATGGATAGCGTAGTAGTGAATATCCAAATTGGGATCCTATACAACTCAAACTCATTACTCATCCAGAATTGGACCCTTCCTTTGACCTACAATCAACACCATATGATCCTCAGCCTGACCCAACTCCTCGTCAGACACCACTCAAGGTCTATTCTAGGAGGAAGATTTTTCAACCTGAAATGCAACATGAACCAGTACCAAATCATCCAGAGCATGACACTTCTCCAGAGTCAGCATCCACAAAAAATAACCAAGGTACTGTTGATCTCAACTATTGTAGTGACCCAACCCGGATCCACTATTAATCAGTTATTAGTGCTTAATTAAGCATGAAATATACAATAATCAGAGATAAATTGCGAAATCTTAAATAAATACTAGACCGTCATAATAAAACCGATAAAATAAATTCCAATAATACAACCAAATTGAAATAATTCAATAACCTAGCTACTACTCCTGCAGATCTTTCTTGGTCACCTCCTAATCCCAAATCCTGGTGAAACACCTGTAACTGCCCTGTTGAATGGGGTGTCCAGAAAACACAGAAAACACTGGACGTGAGCGCTAAAGCTCAATGCGCTAGTACAGATAAACATACAAACATTATGCATGCAAATGAATGTCTGGGTATCTTATGCAACGAACGAACAAAAATAGTAGTAATAAGCAGAATAGATCAACATTGATAAAAGGTAAATGTAATATATTGATTGATATTAAGAAACAAGAAGAAAAGACCCAAAGACAAGCTCTGTACAAGAGTGTATCACTCTCCCCTAGCCATGCTAGTCACTCCCTTACTCAGGAATCAAATAACAGAATGTCCCCTAACAAACTCTCTACCTCCACTCTTATTCTCCTTGCCCCACACGTGCAACACCCCTATTCTTTCTAGAATAAAATCTTCTAATAGTGGGCCTCTCTCTATTACTTTCAAGGCCTTTTTTTTCAAGGCCCTTTTCCTTCAAGTCCGTAAAAACTCCCTCGTCCTAAAAAATGGTCATGTCCTCAAGACCAAATTCTGGAACTACTCCTTGATATCCTGGACATCTTCCCACGTGGCTTCTTCGTGATTCCTCCCTTTCCATTTTACCAACACTTGAGAAATCTGCTTTGGCCCTTTTTCTTTAACTCGTCTTCCAAGTAAATTTTCTGGTTCAAAATTAACTTCCATTTTACCAAAACTTGTGATCTGCCAATAGCTTTCTTGATGCATGAAACATGTAACACTGGATGAATGCAAGACCCTTCTGGCAAGTGCAACTTATATGCCATTTCCCCTATCTTTTGCATAATTTGAAAAGGGCCATAAAACCTCGCAACAAGTTTTTGGCTTATTCTTTGACTAACAGAATGTTGTCTATGAGGTTTGAGTTTGAGATAAACCATATCATTGACCTGGAAGGAGTCATCTCGGCGGTGGGCATTTTCTTGTTTCAGCATTCTTTGTTGTGCTCTTTGTAAATGATATTTTAATTGTTTCATCAACTCGTCTCTAACCATTAAACTTTCAGAGACAGCAGACACCTTTATTTCTCCTAGGAGATATTGTATTATAATGGGAGGCTTTCTCCCGTAAACCGCCTCAAAGGGAGTCATACCCGCAGCACTGTGGAATGTGGTGTTATACCAGTATTCTGACCACGGAATCTCGTTAGCCCACATTCTTGGTTGCTCGGATGCAAAGCAACGTAAGTATGTTTCGAGACAACAATTCAATACCTCGGATTTCCCATTCGTTTGAGGATGATATGACGAACTCATCCTATGTTTGGTGCCTTGAACTCTAAAAAATTCAATCCAAAAGTTACTCAAAAAAACTGGATCTCGGTCGCTGACTATCGATCGAGGTATTCCATGCAACTTGACGACATTCTGCATAGCCACTGTCTTAGCAGTAAAAGGGTGCTTAAGTGTAATAAAATGAGTGTATTTGGTCAGCCTATCAACCACCACCATAATCACGTCAAAGCCTTTTGATTTAGGCAACCCTGTAATGAAGTCCATAGTTACCTCTTCCCACACAGCACTTGGAATTGGTAAAGGTGGTGCATCAACGTCTCCGCCGCCCTCATTGATGTGTGGTGGTTCGTTCTCTGTCTTCGCTGCTCTTTGTTGCCTTCTTCTCCTAGGAAAATTTATCTCGATTTTGGGATCAAAGGGTACGAGTTCTGAGTTGGAAAATTGTAGCATGCACGATAGGATGTTCCTACAATTCCAAAATTTAAGTACGAGAATAGAAATCAAATTGGTCTAAATAAAAATGTATAAGATAAATTAAATTGATTAACAGTTCCAGGAAACGGCGCCAAAAACATGATCGAGCGAATACTACCACAGAAAATCAGTATTAATGTATGTCAATTTAGCTCGAATATTTCGCAAGTGCACGAATCAAGTAATAGTATAATGTACTAGAGTAAGAGTATCGTCCACAGAGACTGCATTACACAATAATTTGCTTATATAAATTCTCTAACCAAAGTTCACGAAGATTTTGAGAAGTTTTTATAATTAAGAAAAATAAATAAACTAACAATGATTGAATCACAAAAAAATTAGCACTATAATAAATTACGAAAATTTATATAATAATGAAGTTTGTTGGAATGTCGGTTCAACTATCCTGTAATTGGTTTGGACGTTTAAGCTTCAAATTCTACTTTCACTTTTGACAAGATTTTCTAAGCTCTCAACTCTCTCTCTCTATATATATATATATATATATATATATATGTCAACCTAATTCAATTTAATGAAATAACCAAATGTCTTTGATTATTTATCATTATTGATTTCATGACGCTCCCTGAAATCTCATAACTTTGACCTATTGGAGTATGGCTATCCACATATACTCAACACCATATATCAAAGAGTATTTTTAGTCCACGGATTATGTCACTTTTTCTAATTATGAATCCAAATTTCGATGTCATTCATAAAATATAAATTTGTGAAGAAGTTAGCTATTCATCAACATATAAAAGGAATAAAATGACAAAATCAAGTATTCATAGAATAAAATAAATAATTGGTCCAAACCTCAATAAAATATGCGTGTCTCGGGGGTAGGAACCTCTAAATTCCAACAAAGATGAAGTCTATCTACTGAAATTCTGTTAGAGTAGGTGCCCGTCGAGACAAGTGTTGGCCGAGGGTCCTTGAGACAACTCTTGTATGACAATTTTTATTTTTATAATATTTGAATTATTTAATTTGGAACATCTTTATCTGTATACCCATGGTAGCTGCATAGATAAAGTCCTTGAATATACAAATAGTAGAAATGGTCATGGGATGACTATCATGAAACTCATATTTGAAATACTGTATATTCTAAACCGTTCCTAGTCGATTCAAGCCTCCAAGGATGCAACTTGTTTGAAAATAGCTCCTCTTCAAATTAGGTCCACGACTAGTCGAACTAGATCCACTCTAAATATGCACTAGAATATTTATAGCATTTTTCATTGAGATATTTCTTGCCTTTTCTCCCAAAATTTAAAGAAAAAATTGGAGAATTATGGACTTGAAGTGCACAGCCTTGTTGTGGTTTAGTAGAGGAATATATATAATCTAATTATCATGGTCAAAGATGATTGATACAATTAAATAATGCATGAAAAAATGAAAGACATGCATGAAAAATTGTGTCCACTATTTTAATCCTTCATATTCCCTCAAAAATATATATATATATATATATATGTCAAACATATATATACATGACCCTTGAACTTAATATTTAATTAATTATCAAACTCAAACCCATTTAATTTTAATCAATTAATTAAATCCAACTTGAACTCATTCAAGCCCACTAGTAAAATAATTATTCAACACTATTTTTATTTTGGGCTTTACAAGACCCAATAGTGTTTAATTAATCTAACACTTAAATTAATTTAATTATTTGGACTCTACAAGATCCACAAGTTTTTAATTATTTCAACTCTTGAATTAATTTAATTAAGTCAAAACAATAGTTTTGAAAATCACCATTTTCAAAAACTAATTATTTATTCAAGTCAACTTTTAATCTTGGAACACATTCAAAAATTAAAGTTATTTTCCCTTTTATTCTCCATTAGAAGTCAAACTTGTAATTTATTTTACTTATAAAATCTTTTATAAGTTGTTCAACACATTGAACAAATTTTAATCTCAACGAGATCTAGAAAGCTAGTGCTTGTGTGACCCTCAATGGTCCATTGATACAACTAGCAGTGGGTTCACATCTCCATGTGATTCGGGATCAACAAGTCCCTTATATGAGCATACCGTATATAGCTCCATTCTTATTTATCAACTTCTTGATAATAAGAATGCCAGAAAACTCAAGTCTGATAGTACCCAACCAGTCATGTTAAACGTCAAGCAGCATCGCTTACATGACTCCCTATGTATCAAATGATAGTGCCTGCAAGAACCAATCAATTATGGTTAACGTACACTACGGTCCCTTCAACTCATATATCCCTACCGATTCGACGACCATTGGTTTATCGAGATTTGTCAATGAATCGATAACTATGTGTCATGCCGTAGTTGCATCGAAGGTATAATTCAAGAAACCCCTTTCTTAATTACCACCTACTCTGATCAGAGATTTCAAGATACATATGCATGAGATCACATAGGATATCCATACCCTAAGGTAAGCGGTGAATCCCCGAATACAATGCATTGACTCCTATATGTTTCGACACAACACTTAACCTTGCCACCTGATGACCCCAGTTGAGCCGGTAAACAAATCAAAGTGAAGTTCTAGCATATAAAGTCTCCATGTTGTCTCGGATCATAAGGACTAATGGTGTACAACCATAAACTAGGAGCTTTCCACTCGATAAATAAGAACCAATTGGAAAGTCCTTTAGGGAGGATTGTTTAGTACTGTGGGGACCTCGAGTGCTAATTGTATCTTAAAGGACAATTAATGAATAATACTCATTAATGAGACAACAATAATTCAATCTGAATAAAATTAACCAGAACATTTTGCGAAGCAAAACTATAAATTTGGCGACGCAAAATCACGTCGCTAAAAGAATTAAATTTTTTTTAATGGGCAGACCCCACACGGACCTTGGTCTGGACCCTACATGGACCAGGTCACGGGGTCCGTGCCTGTTCTAGATCTGGGTCCGTGCCCATGCTAAAATTAAAATTTGAAGAAGTAGCGGAACAGAGGACATACGGACCCTTCCACGGACCTTGGCACGGGGTCCGTGTCCTGTAGTAAAAATTCAGAATTTAAGCCTTCCAAATCTAAAACATGATATAATCTCTCATATGAGCTTTTTAACATGTTTCTATATCTTTGACATGCATTTAAACATCAATCTACATATCTGTAATACATGAATTCGCAAGTATCAATCCATAATCGACAACATCATATACAAAGGTGCTTGTTGTTCTAACATGTTTACCAAATTACAGACTACATATCATCTGCTTAAAAACCCGAGTCACCACTTCTAATCTTTCAATCTCGTGCTATCCAAGCCATGTCTGACTTGATCTTACCCCAACATGATGCAATGCACACATACAAACAAAGCAACAACCGGATAACTCCGGTGAGAATAAATCTCAGTATGAATAACATGCATATACATCATTAAAGCATATTGAATCTATATGCCATAATAATCTTAAATCATAAAACATGTAATAACATGTAAATCATAGTATCATAGTCGACCCTTAAATTCTTAACGCATCATTATTCATCTAAGGTATTCTCATACCAAGCATATAAACACATTCACATCTTGAATGGAATATAATAATATGCTAGCATTTATAAACGCATATTCTAAACCATAGAAATCTCTAGGTTAATGCATAAATGCAATGAATGTGTCAAAGAATAGGCTATCAAGTCTGATATCAATAAATCGTAGTTCTGGGATCCCGGGGAAATAAAATTTTTAACTAACCACGGACTCTCCCAATCGAGGTGGCGTCAAATCTCTCAATCATCTGACATTGGTTCAACTATATTGAGTTATCTAGCTCTGGACATAAATCTATATTCCGTGCCATGAGTAATCTGAATCTGGAAGTAAATCTACATTATGTGCCACTCAACTACAGTTCTTCAAACGTCATCTGCACTCTAGGCCATTCAGCCCTCTGTGCTGATCAGGTAGGGTTCAAGATGAATGCAACATACTCTGGATGCATCAAACCATACATAGCTAAAAACAACATCTTGAACACATCAATCATATAATCATATGATCATATAGTCACTCAAGGATACTGACAAATCTGTAAGCATCAAATGAAATACGTAAAACATATTCAATACAGAAAATGAAGACAAGTAAACATTTACATAAATATTCTGGAAAGTCAAGAAGATATCTATCTTGAATAATCTATACCATTTATGCAAACGTAAACAATAACATATATTAAAAATGCATGTATGTGATTTTAGGCAACTCGATAATTAAAACAATCTCGAGTTATTCTTCCTATCTTATTAATGTCTATTCATACCTTTTAATCGTAGCTTTGACATATTCACTCTTGCTAGCATCAAATCTGATGACGTATCTAATTTCTATTCATTTCACGCTTGCTCATCGATGTTTATAGTTGATCAAAATCTGGATTCAACTTGAATTGTTCAAACGGATCGAACTCGTCGATTCGACTTCAATAACCTCAATTCACAACTGAAATGAAGTGTACAATATGCTTACTATTATTCTCACATCTGATATTTAGTGCTAAGTTCAATCTATAGCTGAAATCGGCTTAAATTGCAAATCGGCGGCATAACATTCGAAGTCGGTAATTCCGAAAGCATAACATCAATCTTATTCATCATCTCAACTCAATATCAACATCAATTCATCAGCTCAATTTCGAAATCCCATAGCTAAAAATTTCAGAATTTCAAAAATCATTCCATAATTCAAAAACATGCTCAAACGACGATCTTTTCTCGATCCAACTTAAATATACTATCGTCGTATATGCTAGAACACGCTTATACAATAAAATCTTAATTCTAACAACATCATAAAATTCAAAAATGGTAGAACTTCATAAAAATTACGTCAAAACGTAGCACTTGGAGCTGTGATCGCAATTATATGATCAATCAAAAATTCTACCGGGCGGATCAATTTTTACGGGAGCTTGAAACATCAAAAATGGCTTGAAACACCTTTCTCCCTCTCTCTCGGTTTTCTTGGCTGAGTGGGCTGAGATTCTGATGCCTTCCATCCCTTTTACACGTTTAAATGGCAAGTTGCAAGGCAAATTGCACTTTGGTCCCTGAACTTTGACCTAATTGCAAATCAGTCCCCGGACAGGCGATTTAATTCAATTTCAATCCTAAATAATTTAAAAATATTATAATTTAATTCTAAACTCTAAATATTCTCAAATTAAATATTCTCGGATTAAAATTAAATCATTTCGGACCTTATCGCATTTTAGTCCTTGAACTACTCAATATTTGCAAATGGGTCCTTGCTCGGATTTCATCCTCAAATTAAATCCTTGATATTTATAATCTTGGAATTCACATCTTAAATTCCATAAATATCAATGCAAGTAGGTTTAATATTTTAATTTAAGAATTTCGGTTATTAAAATCTTAAAATCCGAAAAATCCTTAAATTAAATATTTCTGGCCCGAAATTGAAATCTCTAATTTCGTAACTTCTTCAAATAAAGATTTTCTCATGTTCTGAATTTAAATCTCAAATCCCGTACTTAAAAACTTAATATTTTCGGGCCTTACAATTCCTCCCCTCTAAGGAATGATTTCGTCCTCGAAATCACATTTGATCTTACTGTTGATTCTCGTAAGCTGGATAGCTAACTGAAGTAAAACTTACTTCAATTCTGTGAGCTTTAGATATCTATTCTGATATATTCTCTTCTATAGTATCTTATTCATCTTTCTGATCGCTTCTACATTAATCATATCAATTCTATTTAACATATAATCACGGACTCAACTTATATCTAAGTTGTTTTTTTTTCTCGTGATCTAACTCTGCATCGATTAGTCTACCTTGCGTAAAATCTTATCGGCTTCTGCTTTATCTGAATTGAATGAACATACATATTCTAGCTGATATTCTTCAGCCAATGCATATGGATAACAATTCATCTATCTGACAATTGAGATTGAGTATTAATCAATAAGCTAGATTAAATACTTACAGGGATCAAATATTATTTCACGTCTGAAATCTCTTTCTGAACCTAATGATGCTCTGAAAAGAACTTCTTTACTGATCATTCTATTCAGGCTTCCTGCTCTGTTTTTATGCTGTTCAATCACTCTTTACATTCTCTAACTTTTCTTGACTCATATCTGGTCTGATAGCTGATACTTTCAATCTCAGGATATTTCTGCTTTTCTTATCATCTAAAAAAAATCAAAATACTGTCTCTATATCTATCAGATAGCTTTCACAGGAATTATAGTAATCAAGTGGCAAATGATCAATCAACTAGTACCGAATCTAGTACTATTGTTCTGAGCATATCCTCAGAAATCTGGATAATCACATATGATAGTCCACTAATCAGAGGATGGTATAATGAAATCTCATACAACCAATCACTCAGAACATCTGACAATCAATGCCACAATATAGAAAACAAATCTAAAGTCTCCAGCTCGACAATAAATTTTAATAATTCCTGTAATCTGATCATCTTGATAACTTTGTAACAGGTATCTTGTTATGTTTGTATCATGTCTAATACAACATATTCCTAAATCTGTCGATCTCTACTACAATCTAAATCGCAAAATCATGACGATTTGAGTAGATTCGAACTAAAATTCTTCGAACAGTTGATCTTATTTCGGCTTTTCAGTAACTAATCTGTTACATAAACAATCTATTTTCTTCTTTTCTGCTTCTTTTACTGGATGTTTAGGATTGGTAATGCTCATTCTGTCGTATCTGCTTTCATTTTTGTCACCAATACTAATTTCCAAGTAATGACTACATGTATGTCATACATGTATAGACAACTGAATGGATATTAAATCTGTTGTCACATGTCTCTTTCAAAACCTGTTATTCCCTATCTAGAATATCTGGCATCCTCAAACGATATTCACCGCAAAATTCATCTGTTCTGATCTGCTGTCTTGTCTCATATCTTAATCTAGCGTTCTCAATCGAATTTTCATTGCTTGATCTAATATCAATGTTGCTTTAATCTTTCCAAACTAATCTAGCTTAGCGTGGATTGCAACAATTCTGATTGTGTGAGTATCTGTCTAGAAACTCAAGTACAAAAAGTACAAACATTACAGATCTGTACTCAATCGATCAAGCAAGTAGCTAATTTCTTCTTTCTATTTCCCAATTATTGGCAACTTATGCAATCAACCCATAAATCTTGCTGCTATTCGAAATCAAAATATCTATCAGTTACGAGCCCAAAACTTCAACATATACTGAATATACACATCAAATAATCAATGACTCTCAAATTCGAATCAAAGGAACTCGCTCAAGGAAATGTCAGTCAAAATAAAATATTCTGAATGACAGCGAGTGAATCAAAGCAGACTCTAGCAAAAGAATAAGAGTCAATCAAAATCGATCGAGATCAAATAACACAACCTCAGAATCGATATCAAGTAATTCAAGAATCATGATTTCTATGATGTAATATCTTCAGCAAAATTGAAGAGAAAGCTTGACTGTAACTGATTTTTCTTATTCTCTATTGACATGAGTTTAGCTATTAATTCCATTTTGACAATAGTCGAATATTATCTTTTCGACTTAACTTGTTTTCATAGAATTAATAATCACTTCGGTACTAGAATAATTCTTTGCTAATAAATATTCTGCTGTTTTTGGAGTTCTTCAGTTCAAGTAGTGCTTTTCTGTACGAGTTGTCATAAGATTTTCGTACTAGACACCACTCTATATAGAACTGCATTCATATCGTAGAAAGGTAGGAATATGTCATTGAACTATTTCTGTACATTCTAACCACTGACATATCTGTCAATTCTAGGTTAATTCTATACTAGTTCAGTATATCGACTAGAATTCTTCCGACATTCTTCTACGGTCATCGTGATATAACCAGTACCGAAATAACAAAAATCTAATTTCTGAAACTCACATCTTAACTATTGCTTAATTAGTACACGGATTCAATCAGCTGTTAACTAGTACTCAGTTATTGCATTAATATCTATAATGCATTATAGCTTAATATCTCATGTCTGATATTAACACATTCAATCTTATTTCCTCAAATCTGCATTTCATCTTCTCTGTCTAATCATTCAAATGCATTTTTTTCTATTCAAAGGCAAAAATCTCAGCAACTACAATTAATAAAGGCTCAACAGATAAATATTATAGCATAACAAGTCATTAATCTATGAATGTATGCTATGCAATCAAGATATAAGCAGATTCTGTCAATTACTCAATTACCTGCAATCTCATTATCTGATGCAAATTGAGCCTCATTTTCTGTACTTTCTTATTGCCTATAAAATTATCTGTCATTCAAATTTCTCTTGATCTGTTTCAGCTAGGGAAGTTATGCTTATATTTCTTCATCTGCTGGCATTTAGGCTGAATCGATCTTTGTTGTTGTTGTCACTGACTTCAATCAACTCATTCAAGTTGGTATCATTCTGTTTAGCAAATTCTTCTTTTCTATCTTTTCTAATACATACAGAAAGAAACAATTCTGTTTACTTACCTGCCAAACCATTTCAATACGTCTGCTCTTCCATAAGTTCTTCTGTCAAATTCACCAACTTCTTGCTAAGACATGGAGTTGATATAAAATCAGGCTGGTTCTATGTTCATCTGAATATTCTTTACTTGAACAACTGATCCAGCTTTTCAACTCAACCCCTTTCTAGACATAGCATATTTTGTATCTTTCTGAGTTGGTGATTAATAGCTCTGGATTTGTTCAAATACCATACTCCTCAGGGCAATCATCATATTGATCGGCTCAAAACCTTACCTCAACACTGTTCTGTTCTGTCCGAGGTTCTCATGCTATCTGCACAATCTGTCTTATTCGATAACTGAAGAAATATATATTGCAGAGATTATAAAATACAATTTCAGTATAACATACATATAATCTCATGCTTCTGAATAGAGCACATACTTGCAAATGCTCATGCTTTTCAAATAATACATGCTTACAACGAATTCATGTATTCTGATGAATTCAATAAATTATGCATACATATCAGCATATAAGCATGTAATTCTCATATCAGTGAAGCAAGCAGTGTTCAATCAATATATCTTGTTCGCATACAATTCTTTAAAGCAAGTAAAGCATACTCATGCAATACTATAAATGCATGCGACTCAATCTACCCCACTCAACTTCTATCTTAGTCCAAGACTTTACGCTCTGATACCACCTGTTGTGGGGACCTCAAGTGCTAATTGTATCTTAAGGGGCAATTAATGAATAATCATCATTAATGAGACAACAATAATTCAATCTGAATAAAATTAACCAGAACATTTGGCGACGCAAAACTATACATTTGGCGACGCAAAATCACGTCGCTAAAAGAATAAATTTTTTCTTTTTTAATGGGCAGACCCCACACGGACCTTGGTTCGGACCCTGCACGGACCGGGCACGGGGTCCGTGCCTGTTCTGGATCTGGGTCTGTGCCCATGATAAAATTAAAATTTGAAGAAGTGGCGGAACAGAGGACACACGGACCCTTGCACGGACCTTGGCACGGGGTCCGTGTCCTGTAATAAAAATTCAGAATTTAAGCTTTTCAAATCTGAAACATGATATAATCTCTCATATGAGCTTTTTAACATGTTTTTATATCTTTGACATGCATTTAAACATCAATCTACATATCTGTAATACATGAATTCGCAAGTATCAATCCATACTCGACAAAAACATATACAAAGGTGCTTGTTGTTCTAATATGTTTACCAAATTATAGACTACATGTCATCTGCTTAAAAACCCGAGTCACCACTCTAATATTTCAATCTCGTGCTATCCAAGCCATGTCTTACTTGATCATACCCCAACCTGATGCAATGCATACATACAAACAAAGCAACAACCGGATAACTCCGGTGAGAATAAATCTCAGTATGAATAACATGCATATACATCATTAAAGCATATTGAATCTATATGCCATAATAATCTTAAATCATAAAACATGTAATAACATGTAAATCATAGTATCATAGTCGACCCTTAAATTCTTAATGCATCATTATTCATCTAAGGTAATCTCATACCAAGCATATAAACACATTCACATCTTGAATGGAATATAATAACACGCTAGCATTTATAAACGCATATTCTAAACCATAGAAATCTTTAGGTTAATGCATAAATGCAATGCATGTGTCAAATAGTAGTCTATCAAGTCTGATATCAATAAATCGTAGTTCTGGGATCCCGGCGAAATAAAATCTTTAACTAACCACCAACTCACAATCGAGGTGGCGTCAAATCTCTCAATCCCTTGACATTGGTTCAACTATAGTGAGTTATCTAGCTTTGGACATAAATCTATATTTCATGCCATGATTCATCTGACTCTGGAAGTAAATCTACATTCCGTGCCACTCAACTACAGTTCTCCAAACGTCATCTGCACTCTAGGCCATTCAGCCCTCTGTGCTGATCAGGTAGGGTTCAAGATGAATGCAACATACTCTGGATGCATCAAATCATACATAGCCAAAAACAACATCTTGAACACATCAATCATATAATCATATGATCATATACTCACTCAAGGATACTGACAAATCTGTAAGCATCAAATGAAATACGTAAAACATGTTCAATACAGAAAATGAAGACAAGTAAACATTTAATTCTAGAAAGTCAAGAAGATATCTATCTTGAATAATATATCCCATTTATGCAAACGTAAACAATAACATATATTAAAAATGCATGTATGTGATTTTAGGCAACTCGATAATTAAAACAATCTCGAGTTATTCTGCCCATCTTATTAATGTCTATTCATACCTTTCAATCGTAGCTTTGACATATTCACTCTTGCTAGCATCAAATCTGATGATGTATCTAATTTCTATTCATTTCACGCTTGCTCATCGACGTTGACAGTTGATCAAAATCTGGATTCAACTTGAATTGTTCAAACGGCTCGAACACGTCTATTCGACTTCGATAACTCCAATTCACAACTGAAATGAAGTGTACAATATGCTTACTATTATTCTCACATCTGATATTTAGTGCTAAGTTCAATCTATAGCTGAAATCGGCTTAAATTGCAAATCGGCGGCATAACAGTTCGAAGTCGGTAATTCCGAAAGCATAACATCAATCTTATTCATCATCTCAACTCAATATCAACATCAATTCATCAGCTCAATTTCGAAATCCCATAGCTAAAAATTTCAGAATTTCGAAAATCATTCCATAATTCATAAACATGCTCAAACGACGATCTTTTTTAGATCAACTTAAATATGCTATCGTTGTATATGCTAGAACACACTTATACAATAAAATCTTAATTCTAACAACATCATAAAATTCAAACATGGTAGAATTTCATAAAACTTACGTCAAAACGTAGCACTCGGAGCTGTGATCGCAATTATATGATCAATCGAAAATTCTACCGGGCGGATCAATTTTTACGGGAGCTTGAAACATAAAAAATGGCTTGAAACACCTTTCTCCCTCTCTCTCCGTTTTCTTGGCTGAGTGGGCTGAGATTCTGATGCCTTCCATCCCTTTTACACGTTTAAATGGCAAGTTACAAGGCAAATTGCACTTTGGTCCCTGAACTTTGACCTAATTGCAAATCAGTCCCCGGACAAGCGATTTAATTCAATTTCAATCCTAAATAATTTAAAAATATTAGAATTTAATTCTAAACTCTAAATATTCTCAAATTAAATATTCTTGGATTAAAATTAAATCATTTCGGACCTTATCGCATTTTAGTCCTTGAACTACTCAATATTTGCAAATGGGTCCTTGCTCGGATTTCATCCTCAAATTAAATCCTTGATATTTATAATCTTGGAATTCACATCTTAAATTCCATAAATATCAATGGAAATAGGTTTAATCTTTTAATTTAAGAATTCCAGATATTAAAATTTTAAAATCCGAAAAATCCTCAAATTAAATATTTCTGACCCGAAATTGAAATCTCTAATTTCGTAACTTCTTCAAATAAAGATTTTCTCATCTTTTGAATTTAAATCTCAAATCCCGTACTTAAAAACTTAATATTTTCGGGCCTTACAAGTGCACTCTACAAGGAGCACCTATTTGCATGCTTGGACATCACCATGTCCCCTACCAATTAAACGTGATACTCAAATCGCAAATAATAGTCTCAATCTCGAGAGGTCTTTATTCTTCTTTGTGGCGGCTGAATCGACTAGGAATGGTTTAGAATATACAGTATTCCAAATATGAGTTTCATGATAGTCATCCCATGACCATCTCATATTCTTTCTACTATTTGTATATTCAAGGGCTTTATCTATGCAGCTAGCATGGGTATACAGATACAGATGTGCCAAATTAAATAATTCAAATATGTTATGCCTCAAACACATACAAATCTCGTGTTATGAGATTAATGTTTTTAATGCATTAACAAGTCTCATATTATTATGTTTTGATGATTACAAAACTCGGTTAATTGTTACTAACTAATTAAAGTGAGACTTTGAAGATTAGATCTTTATTGAAAATTAATATCTTGGAAGCTATTTTGAAGCTGTAAATGTATTTATGAAGTCTCGTATTGCTCATATAATGGACGCAATGTTCTGTAGATGGTACGGAACATTTTGACGATGAATATGAAGAAAAGTAACAAGAAGAAGTGAAATTATGGAGCAGAAAATTCCAAAAATTACTGGGAATTATAGACTAATCCAAATCCAATCTCCACCTATCATAATCAATCTGATGATGTTTTAAACCTGCTGACCAAATTTCAGATCGATCCAACGGCTAGATTGCGAGATATTATTTTTCAACTTTGCCGCGCAGAATGTGAACCGAAAAGAAGAAGAAGAAACTTCAGAAATTTAATGAAAATGTTTGATACGTCCAAATCCAACCTACACTGTTCATATTCAAGTTAGAAATGTTTTGCACGTTTTGTCCAAATTTCATCTCAATTCGACGGTTAGATTGTGCGTTATGAGTTTTTCAAATATGCCGCACAGTACCTATTTCTGCAGAACATGAAGCGAAAGATGAATAATCAAATTCAGAAAATTACTGGAAATGTTTTAGACATCCAAATCAAATCTCCACCGTTCATAATAAATTTTAGGACTTTTAAAGCTACGGTCCAAATTTCAGCCCAATTCGACGGTTAGATTGTGAGATATGAATTTTTCAAGTTAGCTGCGCAGTGCAGTTCGGAGGCACATTTCGAAGGCTACGAAGGCCAGGATCGGACGATCCGAAGTCAGGATCGGACCATCGGAACTCTCTTTTGGCGAGTCAAATTTTTTGTCGGAGAAAGTTCCAAGACTGTGGAGACAGGCGCCGTTCGAACGGTTCGATGTCGAGTTCGGACCATCCGAACAGTTCAACAGCAGCACATTTTGAATTTGAATCAGACGCGTTCGGAGGCTCCGAAGTCCAGTTCGGACGGTCCGAACCTGCCCGAATCAGCAACTATAAATAGATGCATTTTGAGGCCATTTCCAACACAACTCAAGCAATCTTCTCTTCTATTCTTCAAGTGTTCAATCAAGAGTTTATATATATATTCTTTCAATTATAGAGTTGATTGTAAAATTGTTTGTGAGTTGTTAAATCATCGTTGTATTCTCGAGTGTGAAGCCCGAGTTGTTATTGTTTGTTGTGGCTATCCTTGGAGCCCTTAAGACCAAGTGTGTTGAGTTGTATCGGCTATCCTTGGACCCATCAAGGCCAAGAGATGCGGTGATCGTGTTGTGTTGCACGGCTATACTTGGAGCCATCAAGGCCAAGACGTTGAAGTGCAAGTGGATCCTTGGTTAATCAATCTTAACTAATAAGGGGAGACGTAGACGATTTATCATCGAACTTCCATAAACATATCATATCTCTTTTATTGCTTTATTTATTTTACGCATTTATTTACCGCATTTATTTTTGATTGTTTTAAGTCTATCGCTTGCATATTTGAATAATTGCTTTAAATTGCTAAAGTTGTCAATAGAACCTAAATCCCCCCCCCCCCATTAGATTCTAACAAGTGGTATCAGAGCCACACTTTTGAAATTTTTTCAAAAGGTTCTAATGGCAAATTTGGCGAGCGATTATGGTCAAGGGAAATTAACCAACCGTCCTCCTCTTTTCAACGGCATAAACTACGGATATTGGAAAAAACGAATGTCCCTATATAACCAATCTGTAGATTTTGACCTTTGGAAATTAACAGTGAAAGGTCCCTATATACCTATGAAAGAGGTTGAAGGGGTTAAAATTCCTTAGGGAATGTGATGAAGTCAATTTTTTACCTCGGGTTCGGTCTGGTAGAATGGATCCTCCAATTCCTCTATCAAAGCAGGCCGAGTCGGGTACCAACAAATTCTGCACAAGCAACAGCTAGGTCAGGGGGCACCAAAGGTGTTTTCGGCGTAACCCCTCCGATGCCTAAGTCAGTGTCTTGGCAGAGAGTATGATGAATGCAAAAACAGGAGAATATGAGTGCGTGAATGTAAAAGTGAGAGTGAATGTTGATGAATGAACACAACCATAATAGTACCTGTATTTATAGGGGTAAATAGAGTAAGTTACCTAGTCGAACTATAACATGTCCTGGAGTAGGACTCTTCATTCATTGGACCGCCCTTAAGTTTATCTCTATCTCATGAATATCTGTCAAATGGTCAAGCTTATCTTGTATGCATCTGAGTCCTACGTGAACTATAAAAGGTATTTGCGACCCATTAGGCCCAGCTCGAGTAAGCCTAGTAGAGGCAGCCCAGGTCATGGAAAGGCCTAGTGAAACGACACTAACCTCTAAACTTAACTAAATAATAAAGAAAAATACGGATTTATAAAAATTTTGTCATGACTTGTTTGAAAGTAAAAAAGCCACCCTGTCCCACACAGCAATTCAAACATAAAGAAATAAACGTGATAAAAAGAAATCCGAACTGCGATAATCATAAACTACAAAAGGAAAGGCAACCCCACACGGTTGCAATAAAAGCGATAACAATTTTCAAGACTAAAATTTAAGCACGGGGAAACACATCCTGGCTAAAACTGAAAGTACTCGAACTAAAATTCATTATTACAAACATTGACTTATGTGGAACTTAAAAGTAGAAACGGTCATAGGGCCTTGCACCGCCGGCGACCTCAACCTCGAGGATCCTGCCCCTCTGTCCCTAAATACTCCTCCTCACCTGGTAATCAAACAAGCATAGTGAGTCTAATGACTCAGCAAGTATAAACAGTGTAATAAAAAGGGTTTAAAAATACCTGCTGTAATACTCAAATTACTGTACATAATATACTTTGCAACTTAAACTGAAAATATGCATGATACAAGAGAATGAGACAACCTGTAAACAATGAACTAACGCCAACTCACACTATGAGACTTTTGAACTTTCTTAACTTAACTGAAACTCATGCATGTCTGAAAACTGAATAAATTAGGACGAGTCAAACTGTTACTGAAACTGAAACTGAGAACTTAGATCCTTGAATTGTGACCCTCTGATTTTGTTCGATCAATGGCTGCAGTATACTATGCCGGCAAGACGCCGAGATTTCTCACGACGCGACTTGCCCCTTTAACTTTCATTTGGTAGGGATCCCGAGATTTTTTCCGATCTCACACTACCTGTCTATTTTGGTAGGGATCCCGGGATGTCTCCCGATCTCGTACTACCCGTCGTTTTGGCAAGTGAGTGAGGCATCCCCCAACCCATCTTGCCCTGTCTTGTCACAATCAACTCACTTTGTTCAAAAATATTTTCTTTTCCTTCTTTGACTTGACTCAAAATACTTAGCATGCATGAATAAAAATGACTTCCTTTGTAAACACTTGCTCGGCTCAAAGACGAGACTCAAGCACACAAGTATGCAACTTTAGGAATGAAACTCAACACAAAAATGTGGGTGTTAGGTGTGAGAGTGGCTGCCCCTAGGTGGAAATACCCAACCTTAGATCCAATTCTCACAAACAAGGCATAACCCGAGAAATCGAACCGAAAAGCCCTTATCTCAACCTTACCTTAACCGAATTCGACCCCGCTCAAACCATTCCCGGACAGCCCCTTTTCCTCGTAAAAATTCTGCACCAACACCTTAAACTTAAAAGACCCTTAACCTATCTAAATCTTAACCGAAACGAGCCCAATTTATACCGACGCGACCACAACATCATAACCTTAACCTAGAACCAGCCCATGACATGACCAAACCTGATTTGATGCCTCCCCTGCCCCAAATTCAGTAACCCCTTCACAATGCATCCAACACTCTACTTCACTTCTACTTTGAGGAATCAACTCTATGCCCTTTTTCCTTACCTCTACCTCCTTCCAAACCACCAAGCACACCTATTGACATGTATTAAGACTTAACACAAACACCTAGGCAGCCCTCAACCTCTCTTCAACCCCACAATTTGAAAACACCAAGATTATGCACCAATGTGTCTTAAATTCTTGAACAATCAATGAAGCCAATTGCCAAACAACAAAATGCACTACACATACTTCAAACACAGCCCTAACACCATGAAATTTTCAAAATTAGGGCATGCACATTTCTAAAATTTTCGAAAATGACAAAGTGCAAGAAGAACCCTTCATATCTCAAGTCAAGTTTCATCATGCAACTCTCAAACTTCCACACAAATGCATATTTCGAATTTTACAAAAATCTTGGCTGAAAAAATTGAAAAATTCAAACCCAACATGCCAAATAAACATATGAATTTTTGAAATTAAAAAGAGATTTAACACAAGAACATAATAGCTAGCTTGAATGCCGAAAAAAAGCCTATACTTGCCTTAACTTTCTACCAAAAAAAAAACGAACCAAAGGGGATGGAAATGCTGAACTCTTTGCACCAACACCAAGCTGAACTTCCCACGGTGGTTTCCAGGTGGCGTCGGCGGCCGAAAAGTTGAAGGAGAAAGTGGGCGGCCAATGGGAGGAAAAATGAGGGAAATGAGAGAAGAAAGAATAGGGGGGGCGGCTACTACACTCCAAAAATGCTAGGGTTTAAGTTTTGTTTTGTTTAGGGTTTAAAAGGTGTGTGCTAGGTGTACATGTGTGTGTATGCATATGTGTAAGTATAAAAAGTAGGTGTGAGTGTTGCTTTAAAAGTAGAAATTTAAAGTTCTACAACTTTTGCCTACTAACTTACACTAATAAAATTCCTAAGTTTAAAAATCCCAAATTAAAAATATTATATTGGGTTTTACTAATCCGTGTTTAAAAAAATTCTAACTTTTGAAAAAGTTAAAGAATAAGCCTAATATTGCGATAAAAAAATGATTTCTGATACCCGAAAAATTCTAACTTTCAAACTCTCATCTAATTTCCTCCTTCCTCCCTACTTAACTTTATAAAATAAAATCTTGGAATTTACCGCCAAAATCCAACATGGCCGAACACGGGAACCGGAAGTCACTGACTCAAAAATCTCAATAATAAATAACTTAAAATATTTGAGCACTTAAACTTTAAAGGAAATTTAAACAATTAATTCCAAGCAATTAAAATCATAATTATTGAAAATAAATTTAGGCATGAAATTCGAATTATGAAATTCTAGGTGCTAATTTTAAACAAAGCCTGAGCTGAATATTCCAAGAAGATTTTATGCATGTTTCCAAATGCAGGCCTGCTTATGTGCTCCCTACCTAGATTCAGGATTTTGTAGAGTACGATTCCTGTGCTCGAACCAAATAATTCTAAGTCATATATTCGGGTCATAATTCCTATGTATACGTGCAAGGCCCTTAATTATAGAGCCATGAACATATACCATGCTCAAATTAACCCGTATACGCCAGAGCTGTCTTGGATTAGTGTGATAGAGCTAATGCGGTCTCGTAATACCAGTCCTATAGCTAAATTATTCATTACAATCCTTGTCATACTTTTGATGATACGAATTTTTTTTTACGTGGACTTTTGATCCAAGCCCTGCTTGGGATTTTGATACCCCTGATGTATTATTTATGCCACTAAAGTGGTCTTGTAATGCCAGACCTGCCTGGAATTTTGATACCCCTGGAAATTTTTACTCCACTGATGTGGGCTTGTAATGCCAGACCTTCCTGGGCTTTATGAGACCACTAATGTGGATTTTTTATGCCACCGAAGTGGTTTTTAAGTGTCAGACATTCCTGGGCTTTATGAGACAAATGATGTGGATTTTTTACACCACTGATGTGGGCTTTGAGTGCTAGACCTGCCTGGGTTTTATGAGACCACTGGTGGATTTTTTATGCCAATGAAGTGGCCTTTAAGTGCCAGACCTGTCTGGGCTTTATGAGACCACTGATGTGGATTATGTATGCCACTGAAGTGGGCTTTAAGTGCAAGACCTTCCTGGGCTTTATGAGACCATTGATGTGGATTTTGTACACCACTGATGTGGATTTTGAGTGCCAGACCTGTCTGGGCTTTATGAGACCACTAATGTGAATTTTTTATGCCACTGAAGTGGGCTTTGAGTGCCAGACCTGCCTGGGATTTATGAGACCATTAATGTGGATTTTTTACTACACTGATGTGGGCTTTGAGTGCCAGACCTGTCTGGGCTTATGAAACCACTGAAGTGGATTTTTTGTGGTATGTTTCAAGTGATAATATGGTATTAAGAAAGAATATTTCT
Source organism: Henckelia pumila (assembly GCF_033568475.1). Lineage (NCBI taxonomy): Eukaryota > Viridiplantae > Streptophyta > Magnoliopsida > Lamiales > Gesneriaceae > Henckelia > Henckelia pumila. The sequence goes on along the minus strand of NW_027331869.1, from coordinate 217,010 downwards.
CAAAAATTATAATAAACATACTGAATTCTGACGACAGGACTGACTCTTGAAACATAATAAAATACTGAATAATAGCAAAACAAACGACTAAATAGACGGATACCAGCTCAGTAACCCAAAATCAGACCTGAACTGAGCTATTAGGGGTAGTATCTTTTCAAGTGTTGAGCATTCCATGGCCTCTTCCCTTTCTTGCCTTGGTTGTCCTCCAAGTAATAAGTAGCTACTCCGGCCTTTCCTATCACCTTGAATGGCCCTTCATACTTGTCATCTAACTTTCCTCTTTCTCCTGGATGTTGCATCTTCCTCATCACCAAGTCTCCTTCGCGAAAAACCTTAGGATACACTCTTTTATTGTAGGCCTGGGTCATTCTTTTGCGATAAGCTGCAAGCCTTATTGCTGCTCGGGTCCTATGCTCTTCCAGTAAGTCCAAATTCATTGCCCGCAGTTCTTGATTATTGTCTCCATATGCCATTATCCGCGCACTTTCCTTCCCTATCTCTGCTGGAAGGACAGCCTCAGTGTCATATACCATGCTGAACGTTGTTTCGCCCATCCCAGATTGGGCTGTAGTTCTGTATGACCATAGTACTGATGAGAGTTTTTCTACCCACTTACCCCTGGCTGTGTCCAATCATGTTTTGAGAGCTTGAACTATTGTCCAGTTGGTAACATCCACCTGTCCATTCCCTTGCGGGTACGCTACAGATGTGAAAACTTGCTCGATCTTCATCTCTTGACACCACGCTCGGACTTTAGATCCACCAAACTATCTCCCATTGTCTGACACCAACCTGCGCGTTATCCCGAAATGGCACACTATATTTTTTCACAAAAAACTGAGCACTTCTTTTTCTGTAATTTTAGCTAGAGGCTCGGCCTCTACCCATTTAGAAAAATAATCGACTGGAACCAGCAAGAATTTCCTTTGTCCTGTGCTGACAGGGAATGGCCCAACAATATCCATTCCCCATTGATCAAAAGGACAGGCAGCCACAACTTCCTTCATGTAATCTGCGGGTCTCCACTGTAAGTTAGCGTGTCTCTGGAAATTATAGCATGAATTAACCAGATCTGATGAGTCCTTTCGCATAGTGGGCCAAAAGAAACCAGCTAAAAGAGCTTTCTGCTAGGGAAAGACTGCCTAAGTGACTTCCGCAAGAACCTTCATGAATTTCCCGTAATACATAATTCGCCTCATCGGGATCCAAACACTTTAACAAAGGTTGAGAGAAAGATCTTTTGAACAGAATTTGATCGATCATGACGAAACGAAGTGCCCTTCGTTTTATCTCCTTAGCTTTCTTATTATCACTCGGTAATTCTTTCGTGGTTAGATATTTGTGTATGTCATATCTGCAATCCCCTTCTGGTATTTGAGCTATAATATCATCAAGAGTTTCCAGTTGAGACACGAGCTCCCGATCTGAGATAATAGGATCAGGTCGGTTGTTTAAGGCACTAGCCAGGCGAGCCAAATGGTCGGCCTTGATATTTTCAGCTCGGGGGATGAGCTCCAAGTTCAACTCGGTGAATCCTTCTTTGGCCTTGTATAATGCCTTGGAATATTTCATCATCTTCTCATTTTTGATCTCAAAATTTCCATTGCTCTGCTGGATGGCTAATTGGGAATCGAAATATAGAGTAGCTTGGGAAATACCCAAGTTCCGTGCTGCCTTGAGTCCAAGTAATAATGCCTCATATTCTGCTTCATTATTAGAGGCTTGGAAGTCCAACCTAATGGAGATATTAGTTTCTTCACCCTAGGGTGATATGATAACAATTTCGGCCCCACTTCCTGTTTGACATGATGACCCATCTAAAAAATTTTTCCATAGCTCTTCTTGATCTAATTGCACTGTCTCTGCCAAGAAGTCGGCTAGGGCTTGAGCTTTTATGGCTGTTCGGGGTTCAAATTTAATATCGTATTCACTCAACTCTGTAATCCACCTAACAAGTCTTTCCGATGCATTTGGGTTAGATGCAATTTTTCCCAAAGAACTATTAGTGAGTACGGTGATAGGGTGTGAGAGGAAATAAGACCTTAACTTTCTTGATGTGATGACCAAAGCTAAAGCAAGATTTTTCTGAGTTAAGTAATTGAGCTCGGCTCCCTTCAAGCTATGACTCACAAAGTAAACGGGCTGATGATTTATTCCGTCCTTCCTGACCAAGACCGAGCTGGTTGCTCGGCGAGTGACCGCCAAAGAGAGGAATAATTCTTCCCCTTGAACAGGTTTATTCAGCACAGGTAATTGCTTTATATAATCCTTTAAATCCTGAAAAGCCTTGTCACTTTCCTCATTCCATTCAAAAATTTTTGTCTTTCTTAGTGCTTTAAAGAAATATAAGATTTTATCCACATATCTGCTTATAAACCGAGCTAACGCTGTAATTCTTCCTGTTAATCTTTGTACCTCCTGTATATTCCAGGGTGAACTCATGGCGATGATAGCTTGGAATTTTTCAGGATTGGCCTCAATTCCCCTTCTTGTAACCATGTAACCCAGGAACTTGCCAGCCCGAACTCAAAAAGTTCATTTGTTAGGATTTAACTTCAGTTGATAATTTTTCAGCGTCTGAAAGGTTTGAGTTAGGTCAGTAATGAACTGGTCGGCAGTTCGGGTCTTGACCAGGATGTCATCCACATAGACTTCAATATTATTTCCAATTTGTTGCTTGAATACTTTATCCATCAACCTTTGATATGTATCCCCATCATTTTTAAGCCCAAATGGCATGACCACATAACAGTAAATTCCCGTTAATGTAACAAAACTCACCTTGTCCTTGTCTTCTTTTGCTAAAGGGATCAGATGATATCCTTGATAAGCATCCAAAAAGCTGAGTTATTCATGTCCTGCAATTGAATCGACAAGATGATCGATTCTAGGTAGGGGTAGCAATCTTTAGGGCATGCTTATTTAAATGTCGAAAATCTACACACATGCGCCATTTTCCTGTAGACTTGGGAACTAGGACTATATTAGACAACCAGGTCGGGAAGTGGATTTCCTCAATGTGTCCAGCCCTAAGTAACTTTTCTACTTGTTCCTTTATTACCGCATCCTTTTCATGGCCGAAGTGACATTTCTTCTGAATAATAGGACGACAATCCTTTACTACATTGAGCTTATGTTCTGCTACCTCCCGACGCACCCCTACCAGATCTGCCACTGACCATGCAAAAACATATTTTTTGGTTTTCAAGCATTCTATTAAGGGCTTATTCAACTGTGCTTCAAGGGTGCGAGCAACCTTTACCATCCCAGAGGGAGGGGAGATCATGATTTCCTCAACTTCTTCTTCGGCAGTGACAGATGTGTCTTCTATCAATTTGACTTGTTCCATACCAAAGAGTCCAGGTCGGGAGACATTATCAGTCTTGGTTACCTTTTGTTCTATTCTGACCTCTTCCACATAACACTTGCGGGCAATAACTCGATCACCCTGCACTTTTCCAACCTCGTTACCCACTGGAAACTTTATTTTCTGATGTAGAGATGATTCAACAACCATGAAAGTGTTCATGGCAGGTCTGCTGATAAGTGCAATTTATGCACTTAAATTATAAATGATTTGACTTGGATTTTGTGATGTATTGAGTGGGTATTATGCATATCTGTTGTTGTTTTTGTGAGTTGCAAGAATTGGTGCAAAAGTACCAAGAAGAAGCGGAAGGATGCATTATGGAGTATCAACTTCAAAAAATTACTGGGAATATTTGAGACATCCAAATCCGATCTCCACCATTCATAATAAATTTAGGATGTTTTGAAACTACTGTCAAAATTTCAGCTCAATCCGACGGTTAGATTGTGAGATATGATTTTTTGAAAATTGTCACGCGATGCATCTGCCTAGTATGGCATTATAGGCTGACGGAGCATCTAATATGATGAAACTCACAATTATGGTTTTGCGAGAGTTATTTTGTCCCAAAGTAAGTGGCAAGTGAACTAACCCAACAGGTCGGATTGTGTGACCCGTGAAGCCAAATTGCGATGTCACCACGGGTTCCATCTTGTATTGTCCTAAATCCATTTGATTTATTGCTTCCTGAAATAGAACGTTGACAGAGCTTCCCAAATCCACAAATATCCTGGCCAAGTCATAATTTGCGACCATGGCTCTTATCACCAAGGAATCATTATGGTTACTGATCACTCCCTTCATATCTTCCGGCCAAAAATAAAGGGTCAGGCCGGGATGGATGACTTGACCACTGATCTCTATATTTAACAGTTTTTTGCTGCTGGTTTTCCTAGCTCTGTTGGAATCTCCATCAGTTGGGCCTCCAGAAATCATGTTAATAACTCCTAGAGCAGGCGGAGCTGGTCTTTGGTCATTCCTGGCCTGGTCTTGATTTGGGCAATTGAAATCCCCTTGAGGAGGGGCATTCTTGGCTCTTTTTCTATGAAACGACCCTAAGTTCTAACTTTTAAATAAATAAAGAAAACACAAAATTTTTTTAAAAAAGATTGGCATGACCTATTTGTTTGAATAAGGAACCACCTGTCTCAAACAGAAGTTTAAGATAAACCTCAACCCGAGGCAAACATCATGCATAAAGAATGCATAAACAGTAACTAATTCGACACCAGACGAAAAACTTTAGAATAATGTTTACATGCCAAACATATTTGCAGGAAATAACACATTCTGCTACTAGAAAGGAAGCAACATACGACAGTGGTTACTTATTACAATAACATAATGCGGGAATAAAAGAGCGGCAACGGTCAGGGCGTGCCACCGAACACCTAGGGACCCTAGAAATCCTGCCCCGCAGCCTCGACTGCATACTCACCTGCACCAAGCATAGTAGTGAGCCTAAAAGCCCAGCAAGATTTAAATAATACAGCAAGGGTTCAAAATAATGTGTCATACTAAAAATAGTACTAAGTACACTTATGAATCTCACACGAAGAGGGAAAAGTCATGACATGCCCGAAGTAAGAACAATAGCAATATGCGATGGAAAACACATTCATGAATCAATTATCCTTTACTTTTACTTTTGAATTTGGATCCTCGATTGTGACTATGATTTTGATCGATCAATGGCTGCAGTATACTATGACGGAGATTAATCTCGCCGCCACATTGCCCCTTTTTCATTCTTTTTGGTAGGGGAGCCGAGATGAATTCCCGGCCGCTTACTACACGTCTCATTTGGTAGGGGAGCTGGGATGTCTCCCAGCCGCTTACTACACGTCTCATTTTGGCAAGTGAGCCAGGGCATCCCCCGACCGACATTGCACGTAAAAATCACAACCAAATCACTTCATTCATTAACTTTTCCTTCATTTAACATTTTCCTCATTTTAACATTTAACTTTACAAGCTCTCTTTAATACAAGACTTCGGGACTAGACTTTTAAACAAATTGAAGTCACACACGCAAATAAATGGGCGTTGAGTAATTTAAATGACATAAACTCAAAAGATAGCATAACATAAATTTTATGGATGATTGGAGTGTAGGGGAGCACTCTCACCTTAAAAGCTTTTCTCCTTCCACTTAAGTTTACGCTCACAAGGGCCTAACTCGAGCGATTAACCCATAAAATCCATAACTCATCCTATTAAAATTCAAAAGACTTGCCGTTTGAACCGGAATCTCAAACACACCTTAAAATACTCCTATGACCAGTATTCACATTTTTTATAATGTCCTAGACAACTCAACACTTAGAATCCCGGACAGCCCATAGACAATAGAAAAATCTGCTCACGTCACTCCAACTTACGCACATAACTTAATCGATTCTTATCCGAAATAGGCCCAATTTACACCGACACCATCCTAACATCACATACATCAAGAAACTTAGGGGTAGCCCCTATCCAGACCTCGAAAACCGACCTCATCAGACCTGTTTTCCCAAAACTTGACGCGATGGTAAAAATTCTGTTTTGGACCACTTGACACTATGGACTCCCGAGCTCATCCCTCAACATATTGAACCTCAAAAACCCATGAGAACAACTAGTAAACATGCTTAGACAATCAGCTAGGGCCATTAGACAAGGCTATAGTCCAACGCTACCATACGTCTCCCGTTTTCCCCAAACACTAGCCCAATGCCTTCCAAAACTCTACTAAACGACCATCCAACTTAGTAGCCCCATTACCAGCCCTATAGCACATATATAACACATCCAAATACTCATGTTAACCCCATGAACATCCCATTGCATCCCCTCAACTCCATTCATCCATTGGTTACAAAAATTCCATTTCAAACGCCATAACTCAATATTTTCACAACATTTCAAAGCACATGAATTGAATAACTTGGCCAACAACATATGAGGTTTAAATCCAACCATACACACATGAAAATGGAATGATTACATTGGGGTAAATTCTGATTTTCCGAGTTACACACTCAAACTTTCATATATTTACATGAAGCTCATTCTTTAAGGCTCAACAAGCAAGCTAGCATAGCATGATGCATAAAAATCAACTCCAACCTCATATTTATATGAAAACCGAACCCATACACATCATATTAACACCATTTGAATCTGAAATTTTGAATTTAAACAAGGTGGCATCAAGAAAACACTATAATCCATGCTTGGGTTTTAAAAAAAGAGAAGAAACTTCATCTTGCCTCAACTAGTAACCCAAATAAGGGTGAATTGGGGACGGCTAACACCCAAATCCCATGGTTAACAGCTGGACCAGCTTCTTATGGTGACCTCATGGCGGCTGGACGGCAGGGAGGTGCGGCCGGAGGCTAGGGGAGAAGATGAAAGAGTGGTCGTAGCTTCCTTGAGAGAAAGTGTGTGAAGGCGTGAGAGAAAGGGAGAAAATGAGGGTGAGTGGCGGCTAGGTAAGGATTAGAAAGCTAGGGTTTGAGTTGTGGTGTGATATAATATGTATATGTATGTATAGGTGTGAGTGTGTAAGAGTAGGGCAAGCCAAAAAGTGCTCTTTGACTAATAAAAGTGCTATATTAGGTTTTACAACTTTAGCTTGTAGAATTGCCCCTATTTTTAATTACTAAGTCTAGAATCTTTAAATTTAAATTCCAAGAATGAAATTTCATTTGTCCGAGTACAAAAAGGCTAATTTGGAAAATTTAAAGAATTACGCGCGAAAATGCGCTTACGCCATTTTTTTTCCTTAAATGTAAAAAAAATATAAAATAAAAATTTTATTTTATTTTCTTCACCTCTCATGAAATTTAGGTCACCTATATTTAAAATGGAAGATTTTCCGCCGTATTCGCCTTTGCCGCGCGCCGAAGTCGGAATTCACCAATGTAAGCAATTTAAGAAGTTAAAATTTTAATATCATAAAAATAAATTCTAAGGAGACTTAAATCATTTATATTACCATAAATTTTGAAATTTTAAATATTAAAACTAATTTAGGCATAAAATTTAATTTATGGATTTTAGGCGTCACAATTCCTCCCTCCCTAAAAAAAAATTTCGTCCTCGAAATTAAAGCTTACCGAAGAGCTCCGGGTAGCGAGTCCTGATGTCAGCCTTTGACTCCCAAGTAGCTTCCACATCTGTATGTTTCAACCACCAACCTTGACCATTGGTATCGACTTGTTGCGAAGTCTCCTCTCTTGCCTATCAAGAATCCAATCGGCCCTCTCCTCATACGTCATGTGGGGAGATAACTGAAGAGGTTCACAACTGAGCACATGAGATGGATTCGAGATGTACTTCCTTAACATCGACACGTGAAAGACATTATGGACTCCATAAAGACTAGGTGGCAAGGCCACTCTATACACCAATGCCCCTACCTTGTCCAATATCTCAAAAGTTCCAATGAACCTCGGTGCCAGCTTACCTTTCTTGCCGAATCTCATCACGCCTTTCATAGGAGCTACTCGGACAAACACGTGATCTCCCACCGAAAATTCCAAGTCTCTCCTCCTATGATCAGTGTAACTCTTCTGCCTGATATGAGCAGTCCTCATCCTATCTCGGATCTTGGCTACAACCTTAGCTATCTGCTGTACAATCTCCGGCCCTAACTCCGATCTCTCACCGGCCTCGGTCCACAACACCGGTGATCTACATGGTCTGCCATACAATGCCTCATAAGGTGCCATACCGATGGTGGCCTGATAACGGTTATTATACGCAAACTCCACCAAGGGTAATCTCGACTCCCAGCTGCCCTGAAAGTCAATGGCACAAGCCCTCAAAAGATCCTCTAATATCTGTATTACCCTCTCGGATTGCCCATCCATATGAGGGTGAAATGCTGTACTGAACAAAAGTTTTGTCCCCAACGCAGAATGAAGGCTCCTCCAAAACAACGAAGTGAACCGCGGGTCTCGGTCAGACACTATGGAGACAGGGATGCCATGAAGTTTGACTATCTCATAGATGTACAACTCCGCATACTGAGCCATGGATTAGGTCGTCCTAACCGGTAGAAAGTGTGCCAACTTAGTGAGGCGGTCTACAATAACCCATATGGCATTCGAATTCCTCACCGTCCTGGGCAATCCCACTACAAAATCCATCGTAACATTATCCCATTTCCACTCAGGGATAGGGAGAGGCTTTAGTAATCCAGCGGGTCTCTGATGTTCCGCCTTAACCTGCTGGCAAGTCAGACACTCAGCCACAAATCGGGCAATGTCTCGCTTCATGCCCGGCCACCAATATAACCGTTGAAGATCAAGGTACATCTTCGTACTCCCTGGGTGGATGGAGTACGGTGATGCATGAGCCTCTGCCATGATTGTAGTTCGCAAAGAATCACCTGCAGGCACCCAAAACCATCCCTTGAATTTCACAATCCCGTCCACTGAGTACAAACCACTACTCCTATCCTCATCTCTCTGTCTCCACTTACCTAACTGCTCATTATTAGCCTATTCAGCACGGATATGGTTAAACAATGTAGTCCCCACTATCAATGAAGATAATCAGGGCTCTCTACCCCTGGCATAAAACTCCAAATCAAACCTTTGAATCTCATACTGCAAAGGTCTAGACACTGACAAGGAGGAAATCACTGCTACTTTCCTACTCAAGGCATCCGCAATGACATTAGCCTTACCCGGATGGTAACTAATCTCGCAGTCATAGTCCTTCACCAACTCTAGCCATCTCCGCTGCCTCATGTTCAACTTCTTCTAGGTGAAGAAGTACTTGAGGCTCTTGTGGGCCGTAAAGATCTTGCACTTTTCTCCATAGAGATAGTGCCTCCAAATCTTGAGTGCGAAGACTACGGCGACCAACTCCAAATCATGAGTAGGATAGTTCTTCTCATGTCCCTTCAACTGCCAGGAAGCATAGGCAATCACTTTCTCCCGCTGCATAAGAACTTCTCCTAATCCCAGTTTAGAAGCATCCGTGTAAAGAACAAAGTCACCTTGCCCAGTTGGCATGGCTAACACTGGCGCTGTCATGGGAGCTGTCTTCAATATGTCAAAGCACTCTTGACACTCCGGACTCCAATCATACTTAGCATTCTTCTTGGTCAATGCGGTCAAGTGCACTGCTATGGACGAAAAGCCCTTGATAAACTTCCTATAATAGCCTGCCAAACCAAAGAAGCTGCGAATCTCTGATGCATTACTAGGTATAGCCCACTCCTTCACTGCTTGAACTTTAGAGGGATCAACCTCTACACCACTTTTAGAGATTACATGACCCAAGAATGATACTCTCTCCAACCAAAAATCACACTTCTTGAACTTAGCAAGCAATTTCCGATCTCGAAGCACCTCAAGAACTGTCCTCAAATGTTGGGCGTGCTCCGCTCGGTCCTTGGAGTAGATGTGGATGTCATCAATGAAACCAATAACAAACCGATCTAAGTATGGCTGGAAGACGCAGTTCATGAGATCCATGAAGACCGCGGGCGCATTCGTCAACTCAAACGGCATCACAAGGAACTCGTAGTAGCCATAAAGAGTCCCAAACGCTGTATTGAATACATCTGACTCCTTCACCTTCAATTGGTGATAAACAGCACGAAGATCAATCTTCGAAAATACAGAGGCTCCTTGTAACTGATTGAAGAGGTCCTCAATCCTGGGTAATGGGTACTTGTTCTTCACAGTAACTCCATTCAATTCCCGATAATCAATACACAATCTTAGGCTCCCATCCTTCTTCTTCACAAAGAGAACCGGTGCGCCCCATGGAGAGAAACTAGGGCGTATAAAACCCTTATCTAGAAACTCTTGAATCTGCTCTTTCAACTCCTTCATTTCTGTAGGCGCCAACCTATATGGTGCCTTAGAAATTGGCGCGGTACCTAGGACCAAATCGATAGAGAACTCAATCTCCCTATCGGGTGGAAGACCTGCAACGTCTTCCGGAAACACATCTCCAAAATCTCTGACTACATCCACATCTGTAATCACGGGTCTAATTGGAATTTCTGTCAAGGTCAAACTTGCCAAGAATTTCTAACATCCCTCCAACATAAGCTGTCTCGCCTGAAGAAAAGATATGACCTTGGCCTTCCTTCGACTCTTAGCTGCCTCAAACCAGAAAGGCTCCACACCTTCCGGTCTAACCAACACTGATCTCTGCTGAAAGTAAATAACCACTGCATTCTTCACCATCCAGTCCATCCCAAGAATCAGATCGAACTCGGGCATGGGCAACACTATCAGGTCTGCTTCCACCATTTGACCCTGCAAGAGGAGTTCAAGACTCCTGACCAAGCTCTTGGATGTCAGCTCTTCCCCTGATAGAATAATAACTGAGAATCCCACCGACAACTCCTCTCGATGAATTCCCCACTTGTGCACAAACGCCTCAAAAATAAAAGAATGTGTAGCCCCCGAGTCTAATAATGCTTTGGTGGCTACACTAGCTACTAAGATTCTTCCTGCAAAAATCACAGTTACAACGTAGAATTTGGGTTTCCTAACCACAAGCTAAATCTATGCTCATCCTAATGCAATCAGTTCCCATAATTCTAAGTATGCAGCTAATAACCAACAAAATCATGCAATAACATACAAACCTTACGCAAGTTCCTCAAAAATCTAAAGAATATCTAGCACTTAGTACAACCAAGTTCTCACTTAAAACAAATTACCACATAAATCCACAAATAAATATAAGGTATCGATTTAACTTAAAAGCTTAAAGCATTACCTGTGATCAGGGTGGTATCAGGGTTGGCCTCCTCGGCCTGCATCACAAAGACTCGCCCAGTCGCGGGCCTCCTAGCCTCTGGGCAATCAGCTAACACGTGTCCTGGACTCTTGCACCTGTAGCATACTCTAGCTCCCAACAGGAACCTGCCAAAGTGGGCCTTGCGGCAAACTGGACAAGTAAGCTTCTCCCCAGCCTTGGGAGGAGCGGGTCTGTGGGCCTGATGCCCCTGAGGTCTGTGGGCCTGATGCCCCTGGGGTCTGTGGGCCTGATGCCCCTACTGACGCGGTGGTCCATGGTACGGCCTCTTGCCGTGCTGCTGCTGGCCATGAGCTGGGAATGGCCTCTTACTCTGCGCCTCAGCGCTGATATCCCTCAGTGTCTGCTCAGACCTCAAGGCTCTCCTAAGGGCAGAAGCATAGTTAGCTGGCTCCGCCATAAATACATCCCGACGGATGGCGGGTCGTAGCCCCACAATGAAGTGCTGGAGCTTCTCTTCCTCGTCATCTCCGATCAAAGGCGCAAAGTGGCAACCCCTCTCAAACTTCACCACAAACTGAGCCACTGATAAATCTCCCTGTTGCAGGCTCATAAACTCCGTCTTCAAACGGGCCCTCACATCCGCGGTAAAATACTTCTCAAAGAAAATTCTCTTGAACTCAGTCAAAGGTAGGGTATTCGGATCCACCTTCTTCTCAACTCCCTCCCACCAGAGGGCGGCATCATCCTGGAGAAGGAAGACAACACAACGTACTCGATCTGGATCTCCCAACTACATATAGCAAAAGATTACCTCCAGCAAATGAATCCATCCTTTTGCTACCAGCAGATCAGTAGTGCCAGCAAAGTCCTTTAGATTCATCTTCCTAAACTGCTCATAAACAGTCCCAAGTCAGCCCTGGGTGCGTCCACATGTCGCTCAAGGATACGGGCTAATCCAGCTAGCACCTGAGCCCCAACATCCATAGCTGGTGGAGGTAGCGGCGGTGGAGGTTCCAAAGCATGACCGCGACGAGGGGCCATCTGTATGCAAGTCCAAATTCCAAGGTTCAAATTCCATGACTTAAGAGTCCTTTAAAATTTGAAGTGCTCAAGAACTTTAAAACTCTTATTCTCAACATTTAAACAGTCAAAGATAAATTTTTTTTAAATCTAACAGACTTTGAGATGAGATCTCCCGAGTCCCAGCATTCGGAGGTAGGCACATCCCAAGCCCAATGACCGTGCTCTAATACCAACTGAAACGACCCTAACTTCTAACTTTTAAATAAATAAAGAAAATAAGGAAAATTTTAAAAAAAAATCGGCATGACCTATTTGTTTGAATAACAAAACACCTGTCTCAAACAGCAGTTTAAGATAAACCTCGACCCGAGGCAAACATCATGCATAAATCATGCATAAACAGTAACTAATTCGACACCAGACGAAAAACTTTAGAATAATGTTTACATGCCAAACATATTTGCAGGGAATAGCACATTCTGCTACTAGAAAGGAATCAACATACGACAGTGGTTACTTATTACAATAACATAATGCGGGAATAAAAGAGCGGCAACGTTCAGGGTGTGCCACCGAACACCTAGGGACCTTGGAAATCCTGCCCCGCAGCCTCGACTGCATACTCACCTGCACCATGCATAATAGTGAGCCTAAAAGCCCAGCAAGATTTAAATAATACAGCAAGGGTTCAAAATAATGCGTCATACTAAAAATAGTACTAAGTACACTTATGAATCTCACACGAAGAGGGAAAAGTCATGACATGCCCGAAGTAAGAACAATAGAAATATGCGATGGAAAACACATTCATGAATCAATTATCCTTTACTTTTACTTTTGAATTTGGATCCTCGATTGTGACTATGGTTTTGATCGATCAATGGCTGCAGTATACTATGCCGACAAGGATGCCGAGATTAATATCATCGCCACATTGCCCCTTTTTCATTATTTTTGGCAGGGGAGCCGAGATGAATTCCCGGCCTCTTACTACACGTCTCATTTGGTAGGGGAGCTGGGATGTCTCCCAGCCGCTTACTACACGTCTCATTTTGGCAAGTGAGCCAAGGTATCCCCCGACCGACATTGCACGTACAAGTCACAACCAACTCACTTCATTCATTAACTTTTCCTTCATTTAACATTTTCCTCATTTTAACATTTAACTTTACAAGCTCTCTTTAATACAAAACTTCGGGACTAGACTTTTAAACAAATTGAAGTCACACATGCGAATAAATGGGCGTTGAGTAATTTAAATGACATAAACTCAAAATATGGAATGGCATAAATTTTATGGATGATTAGAGTGTAGGGGAGCACTCTCACCTTAAAAGCTTTCCTCCTTCCACTTAAGTTTACGCTCACAAGGGCCTAACTCGAGCGGTTAACCCATAAAATTCATAACTCATCCTATTAAAATTCAAAAGACTTGCTGTTCGAACCGGAACCTCAAACACACCTTAAAATACTCCTATGACCAGTATTCACATTTTTTATAATGGCCTAGACAACTCAACCACTTAGACTCCCGGACAGCCCATAGACAATAGAAAAATCTGCTCACGTCACTCCAACTTAAAACGCTCATAACTTAATCGATTCTTATCCGAAATAGGCCCAATTTACACCGACACAATCCTAACATCACATAAATCAATAAAATCAGGAGTAGCTTCTGTCCAGACCTCGAAAACTAACCTCATCAGACCTGTTTTCCCAAAACTTGATGCGATGGTAAAAATTCTGTTTTGGACCACTTGACACTATGTACTCCCGAGCTCATCCCTCAACCTATTGCACCTCAAAAACCCATGAGAACAACTAGTAAACATGCTTAGACAACCAGCTAGGGCCCTTGGACAAGGCTCTAGCCCAACGCTACCTTACTTCTCCCTTTTGCCCCGAATACTAGCCCAACGCCTTCCAAAACTCTACTAAACGACCATCCAACTTATTAGCCCCATGACCAGCCCCATAGCACATCTCTAAAACATCAAAATACTCTTGTTAACCCCATGAACATCCCATGGCAGCCCCTCAACTCCATTCATCCATTGGTTACAAAAATTCCGATTCAAACGCCATAACTCAATATTTTCACAACATTTCAAAGCACATGAATTGAATAACTTGGACAACAACATATGAGGCTTAAATACAACCATATACACATGAAAATGGATTGATTACATTGGGGTACATTCTGAATTTCTGAGTTACACACTCAAACTTTCATATATTTACATGAAGCTCATTCTTTAAGGCTCAACAAGAAAGCTAGCATAGCATGATGCATAAAAATCAACTCCAACCTCATATTAAGATGAAAACCAAACCCATACACATCATATTAACACCATGTGAATCTGAAATTTCAAATTTAAACAAGGTGGAATCAAGAAAACACTATAATCCATGCTTGGGTTTTAAAAAAAGAGAAGAAACTTCATCTTGCCTCAACTAGTAACCCAAACAAGGGTGAATGGGGGTCGGCTAACACCCAAATCCCACGGCTAATAGCTGGACCAGCTTCTTATAGTGACCTCACGGCGGCTGGATGGCAGGGAGGGGCGTCTGGCGGCTAGGGGAGAAGATGAAGGAGTGGTTGTGATCATCCTTGAGAGAAAATGTGTGAAAGCGTGAGAGAAGGGGAGAAAATGAGGGTGAGTGGCGGCTAGGTGAGGATTAGAAAGCTAGGGTTTAAGTTGTGGTGTGATATAATATGTATATTTATGTATAGGTGTGAGTGTGTGAGAGTTGGGCAAGTCAAAAAGAGCTCTTTGACTAATAAAAGTGCTAGATTAGGTTTTACAACTTTAGCTTGTAGAATTGCCCCTATTTTAAATTACTAAGTCTAGAATCTTTAAATTTAAATGCCAAGAATAAAATTTCATTTGTCCGGATCCAAAAAGGATAATTTGGGAAATTTTAAGAATTACGCGCGAAAATGCTCTTACGCGATTTTTTTTTCTTAAATGAAAAAAATCTAAAATAAAGATTTTATTTTATTTTCATCACCTCTCATGAAATTTAGGTCACCTATATTTAAAATGGAGGATTATTCGCCATATTCGCCTCTGCCGTGCACCGAAGCCGGATGTCACCAATGTAAGCAATTTATACAGTTAAAATTTTAATATCATACAAATAAATTCTAAGAAGACTTAAATCATTTAAATTACCATAAATTTTGAAATTTTAAATATTGAAACTAATTTAGGCAT
This sequence comes from Henckelia pumila, assembly GCF_033568475.1. Classification (NCBI taxonomy): domain Eukaryota; kingdom Viridiplantae; phylum Streptophyta; class Magnoliopsida; order Lamiales; family Gesneriaceae; genus Henckelia; species Henckelia pumila. Next base: position 201,665 of record NW_027331869.1, on the reverse strand, counting down.
GGAATTTAATTTATGTATTTTAGGCGTCACAGTCTAGGTTGACCAAATCTTCCACGTTGTCTTCTATTTGAGTGGTATCCCTCTTGACGGGTCAATATGTTATTTATTTCAGGATTTTGCTGCATTATCCTTTCAATCTCTTGATCTAGTTGACGATAGTCTTCCGTAGTATGCCCATACTCCTTGTGCAAGTGAAAATATTTATCTGATTCTCGATTTCGAGGCCCTTGCTCGGTCCACGGAGGCCTTTGTGTAAGTTGTCAATCATCACAAATTCGTAAGGCTCGGGTCTTACTCATGCATAAAGGAGTGAAAAAAGTGAATTCCCCCAAGAGTCCGGGTCGGTCTGGTTGCCCTACCTTGGGATTACTATTCGGGACTCTAGTACTTTTCGAACTTTTTGGCCTCTCCCTCTTTACACCTGCTTGCAAAGCTTGTATCTCTTCCATGTTAACATATTTTTCAGCTTGGGCCAGTAATTCCTCGTATGTTTCAGGTGGCCTCTTTATTAAGGATTTGAGAAAATTTTTCATATTCAGCCCTTGCATGAAGGCGCTGATGAGTAGGTCGGGTGTCGCCATTGGTACTTCGAGTGCCAAAGAGCTAAACCTTCGAATATATGCCCGCAAATTCTCTTGTTCATGCTGTTTGATTGCGAAGAGGCTGAAAGTAGTGGTAGGATGTTTTTTACTACTTGCAAAGTGATGCAAAAAATACTTGCTAAAATCCTTAAATTTCTTGATTTCCCTTGGGCGTATCAAGTTAAACCATTGCTGGGCTGGTCCGACAAGAGTAGTAAGGAAAACCTTGCACTTGATCAGATCAGAGTATTTATGCAACAACGCAGCATTCTCAAAGCGTGCTAGATGTTCTTCAAGATCTCCTTTGCCATCACATTCCTTGATGTGAGGCAATTTAAAATGGTTTGGGAAGTCTGCATCCAATATCTCTGGAGTGAAAGGGATGCTCCTAACCATGGTAGCTAGGTACCTGGCCTGCTTTTTCTTAAATTGCTTTATCTCTTCTTTCAGCCTTTTGATTTCGTCCACATGAGTGTTCTGATCAGGGTGCACAGGATTAGCCTGATCCCTTTCTGCCAAAGCCCTTTTAACAGCTTGCTCCACCAATTGCTCCATGTTTGGATTTTCTCCATTTTGATTAGCCATCTTAACCCCTTTTCTTCAATTTCCCACAGATGGCGCCAATTGATGAAGTCGATTTTTTATCTTGGGTTCGGTCAAGTAGAATGGATCATCCAATTCCTTTATCGAAGCAGGTCGGGTGGGGTACCAACAAATTCTGCACAAGCAACAGCTAGGTCAGGGGGGCACCGAAGGTGTTTTTGGCGTAACCCCTCCGATTCCTAAGTCAGTGTCTTGAAGGCAGAGAGTATGATGAATGCAAAAACAGGAGAATATGAGCGTGTGAATGTAAAAGTGAGAGTGAATATCTGTCAAATGGTCAAGCTTATCTTGTATGCATCTGAGTCCTACTTGAACTATAAAAGGTATTCGCGACCCATTAGGCCCAGCTCGGGTAAGCCTAGTAGAGGCAACCCAGGTCATGGAAAGACCTAGCATGTAGAAAACTGGGCTGAACATTACCTTCTAATAATAATCTCATAATTGGGCCAACCCTTATAAACCCATAATGAACGGGTTTGGGTTAGAATAATTTCACTGGGTATCAGAATGGATGAATTTTCAAATAAGGATTTGCGATTAATTTCTCAAAATGCTAAAGCTATGAATATTTTGCATTGTTCTTTAGATATGAACGAGTACAACCGGATCTCGATGTGCTCCTCCACTAAAGAAATATGGGATAAATTAGAGATATGCCACGATGGAACCAACCAGGTCAAGCAAACAAAGATTGACCTCCTAGAGCTCAAATATGATATCTTCGAGATGGAAGCCAATGAAGATAGCGATGAAGAGGAAGCCAACATCTGCCTCATGGCTAAGGATGATGACATCGTCTCCGACGACGATGACGAGGTACCTTCTTATAATGAACTATTGCATGCATATCAACTCATGTATGATATGACTAAATCTCTTAGAAAAGAAAATAGAAATCTTAAAAATGAATTAGAATCTAAGGAGCATGAAAATCTAAGATTAAAAGATAACATAGCTCACTTAGAAAAATTATTTGATAAATTCAGTATAAGTAGTAATAAATTGAATAATCTCCTAAGCATGCAAAAATGTAGCTTTTATAAGGGTGGAATAGGATACGGTAAGAAATCTATAGATTTTACTAGTCTTATTGCCAAAGATAAAATGAGATCACCCCTATATGTTCTTACTGTTGTAAAATTGGACATGCTAGACACAAGTGTAGATCTTTGAAATATCAATATGATAAAAAGAGTTATATGAAATGGAGGCCTAAGAGTACTTAATACCTCATCAGTCGGCATTATGGGAACATGATCTAAAGGAGTTCATCATATACCGATTTAAAATTCCTTGACTTGCGACTGGGCTTCCTGATAAACGCTGCTCTGTCTAAGGAAATAGGTTTTTAAAGAGGCCTTAGCCCTACCTATTACTGAGAGCAATCTTGGAAAGTGTTGATGATTTCGCTATGAGAGACTGAACTCTTATAAATCTATTTTATATCTCTCTTTTCTAACATTGTGGACCCAAAATAACTAAAGGGTACCAAAATCAATTTTTGCAGGGAAATAGGAAAAATGTTCTCCCTAGTATATGGTATCTAGTCAGTGGTTCTAGACATATTACGGAGAACAAGAAGTTACTCCAATCAGTCAAACCAAAGGAAAAGGGAACCGTCACCTTTGGAGACAACAACAAATGAGTAATTTAAGGAATCGGCTCAATAGGTATATCTAAATCCTGCTTGATTGATGATGTACTCCTAGTGAAAGGACTTAAACATAATCTACCAAGAATAATTCAATTGTGCGATAGAGGTTATGAAGTCAAATTCACTCCCCAACACTGCACTATATCACTCACGACTGACAAATCCATAAATTTCAAAGGTTATAGAAGTGAAAATGTATAAAAGGTTTCTTTAAACTATTTATCTTTATCAAATATTAAAAGCCTTGTATCTTTGAATGTTGATGACAACATTTTTTGGCATAGACGACTAGGACATGTTTGTCCTAGTACCATTGAAAAACTTTTTAAACTTGATTTAGTTGTTGTTATGCCAAAACTCAATTTAAAATTAGATTCTGTTTGTGATGCGTGTCAGCTTGGCAAATACACAAAAGAATCCTTTAAAAAAAATTTTGTATCAACTTCTATGCCCCTTGAACTTCTCAACCTAGATATATGTGGTCCGTCGAGGAATGCTAGCCTAGGAGGAAAGCTTTATGCATTTGTCATTGTGAATGATTTCTCACGTTTCACGTGGACTTTGTTTTTAGCTCACAAAAATGATGTCTTTGATTATTTTAAAACTTTTGTCAAACATGTTGAAAATAAGAAAAATCTTTCAATAAAACAGATCCGTATTGACCACGAAACTGAATTTCAAAATGAAAATTTTACAAATTTTTGTGAAGAGAAAGACATCGGTTACAATTTTTCTTGTCCTAGGACTCTTCAACAAAACGGGGTCGTTGATAGGAAAAATAGGACACTTGTGGAGATTGCGAGGACCATGATATGTGAGCATTCTCTACCAAAATATTTTTGGGCTGAAGTAATGAACACTGCTTGTTACATCATTAACGTGTATCAATAAGACTCATTCTCAAGAAAACTCCATATGAATTATGGAGAGGGAGAAAGCCTAACATTTCGTACTTTCGAGCTTTCGATTCTAAAGGTACATTCATAATAACGGTAAGGACAACCTTGGTAAGTTTTATGTCAAGTCCGACAAAGGCATGTTTCTTGGATATTCTACTTCAAGTAAGGCTTATAGAGTATTTAATAAACGTACCTTACTTGTTGAAGAATCAATGCATGTTATATTTGATGAATCTATGTCTATAGTTTGTCGCACTAACAATGATGACATAGATTTACTCGAAGAAGATATGGCTTCCTCAAGCTTAAATGATATAGATGCTTTTGCTGAGGAAACTCCACTACTGAAGGAATGGACGCTTCACAAAGATCATCCCATGAATCTTATCATTGGAAATCCTTCAAAGGGAGTAACAACTCGATCCTCTCTTAATAATATTTGCAATCATCTTGTTTTTGTTTCTCATATTGAACCTAAGTGCATTGATGATGATCTGTTAGATGCTGCATGGATTATTGCTATGCAAGATGAATCAAATGAGTTTAAACGTAATGATGTTTGGTACCTTGTTCCTAGGCCGCATGATAGATCGATTATTGGTACTAAATGGGTCTTTAGGAATAAACTTGATGAACATGGTACTATCACTAGAAATAAAGCTAGACTTGTAGCAAAAGGTTATAGTCAAGAAGAAGACATAGATTATGATGAGACATATGCGCTTGTTGCTAGACTAGAATCTATTCGCATGCTACTTTATTTTGCTTGCTCTAGAAATTTCAAGTTATTTCAAATGAATGTTAAAAGTGCATTCTTAAATGGTGATTTAAAAGAGGAAGTTTATATTGAGCAACCTGATGGCTTTGTTGATTCTTTATTGCCTAATCATGTTTATAGACTAAACAAAGCTCTATATGGTTTGAAACAAGCTCCTCGAGCTTGCTATGAAAAATTGTCTACTTTCCTTCTTTCAAATGGTTTTTCAAGGGGAAAGATTGACAAAACTTTATTTAACAAAAATGCTAAAAATGATTTGTTGATTGTGAAAATTTATGTTGATGATATAATTTTTGGTTCTACTAATGAAACACTCTGTCAAGAATTCTCTAAGCCTATGCAGGATCACTTCGAGCTGAGCATGATGGGGAAACTTAATTGTTTCCTCGGATTTCAAATCAAGCAGTGCAAGGATGGGTTCTTTGGGAACCAAAGCAAGTACATCAAGGAGATTCTGAAGAAGTTTGGGATGGAGAACTCAAAATCATCATCCACACCGATGAGCACAGCAATCAGACTCAACAAGGATGAAAATGGTAAATTTGTAGATCAATCCTCCTTTTGTAGTTTGATTGGCTCCTTATTGTATGCTAGTGTAAGTAGACCGGACATTATGTTTAGTGTTTGCTTGTGTGCACGATTTCAATCATGTCCAAAGGAATCATATTTGTTCGCCTTAAAACGCATTTTAAAATATCTTTCAAATACTCCAAATTTCAGCTTGTGGTATTCGAAAAATTCTTTCTTTGATTTAAAAGCTTACTGCGATGCCGACTTTGGTGGATATAAAGTGGACAGGAAAAGCACAAGTGGAACTTGTTTTTTTTTAGGAAACTGTTTAGTTTCTTGGTTTTTAAAGAAAGAAAATTGTGTTGCACTGTCAACGACCGAAGTCGAATATATGGCTGCTGGTAGTTTTTGTGAGAAAATGCTTTGGAAGAAGCATAAATTGCTCGACTATGGTGCCTCTTTTTCAAAAATTCCTATTTTATGTGATAATACTAGCGTCATATGTCTAACAAAGAATTCGATTCAACACTCTCGCACTAAACATATTGATATTCGTCATCATTTTATTCGTGACCGCATCGAACGAAATGACGTTAAACTTCAATATGTTGACACTAAAAATCAAATTGCCGATATTTTTACAAAATCACTAAATCAAAACACTTTTATTCGTTTGTGTGGTGAACTTGGCATGATTGAGTTGTAATCGCATTTAGACATAAATAAGTTTAATGTCATGTTGAGGGGGAGCGGAGCACAACAAATTTTAAAGCAACTTAATTTTGGAGAATACAAATTAATTGTATTTATTCAATATTATACGCTCATATTTTATTAATTATGTGAATTTATGTGTTGTATTGCAGTTTTATTTTATGTAATCATATTTGAAATTTCTTGTTTTACATTTTGTTTTCCAGTCTTTTTGATTATCATAAAAAGGGGGAGAATAAAAATGGTTAAATACTTTTACTAAGGGGGATAATTAGTTTGATTAAATGCATTAAATTCTTAAAGGGGACATAAAGGGAAGAATAAAATTGGTTATTTGATAAACAAATTTTTAAACTTGTTCTTAACTAATTGTTTAATTTAGGGGGAGTTTTATTTATGAATAGTTTTATTTATGCAATTTTATTGTGCAAATTTAAATTTTTTATTTAATATTGTACATTTATTTCTCCTATTTAACCAAATTTTGTGATCATCAAAAAGTGGGAGATTTTTACGCCTTAAATGCATACAAATCTCGTGTTATGAGATTAATGTTTTTAATGCATTAACAAGTCTCATATTATTATGTTTTGATGATTAAAAAACTCGGTTAATTGTTACTAACTGTTTAAAGTGAGACTTTGCATATTAGATCCTTATTGACAATTAAATTCTTGGAAGCTATTTTGAAGATGTAAATGTATTTATGAAGTCTTTTATTGCTCATATAATGGACGCAATTTTCTGTAGATTTTATGGAACATTTTGACGATGAATATGAAGAAAAGTAACAAGAAGAAGTGAAATTATGGAGCAGAAACTTCCGAAAATTACTGGGAATTTTAGACCAATCCAAATCCAATCTCCACCTGTCATAATTATGTTTAGGATGTTTTAAACCTGCTGACCAAATTTCAGATCGATCTAACGGCTAGATTGTGAGATATTATTTTATCAACTTTCCGCGCAGAATGTGAACCGAAAAGAAGAAGAAGCAACTTCAGAATTTTAATGGAAATGTTTTATACGCCAAATCCAATCTACACTGTTCATAATCAAGTTTAGAATGTTTTTCACTTTCTGTCCAAATTTCATCCTAATCCGACGGTTAGATGGTGAGGTTATGATTTTTTCAAATATGCCGCATAGTACCTATTTCTGCAGAACATGAAGCAAAAGATGAAGAATCAACTTCAGAAAATTATTGGAAATGTTTGATGCATACAAATCAAATCTCCATCGTTCATAATAAATTTTAGGATTTTTAAAGCTGCAATCCAAATTTCATCCCAATCCGACAGTTATATTGTGAGATATGAATTGTTCAAGTTAACTGCGCAGTGCAGTTCGGAGGAATAGTTCGGAGGCTACGAAGGCCAGGATCGGACCATCCGAACTCTCTTTCAGCGAGTCAAATTTTTTGTCGGAGAAAGTTCCAAGACAGTGGAGACAGGCGCCGTTCGGACGGTCCGAATTCGAGTTCGAACCATCCGAACAGTTCAATAGCCGCGCCATTTTGAATTCGAATCAGACGCGTTCGGAGGCTCCAAAGTCCAGTTCGGACGGTCCGAACCTGCCCGAATAAGCAACTATAAATAGATGCATTTTGAGGCCATTTCCAACACAACTCAAGCAATATTCTCTTCCATTCTTCAAGTGTTCAATCAAGAGTTTATATATATATTCTTTCAATTAGAGAGTTTATTGTAAAATCGTTTGTGAGTTGTTTAGTCATCGTTGTATTCTCGAATGTGAAGCCCGAGTTGTTATTGTTTGTTGTGGCTATCCTTGGAGCCCTTAAGGCCAAGTGTCTTGAGTTGTATCGGCTATCCTTGGAGCCATCAAGTCCAAGAGACGCGGTGATCGTGTTGTGTTGCACGGCTATACTTGGAGCCATCAAGGCCAAGACGTTGAAGTGCTAGTGGATCCTTGGTTAATCGATCTTAAACAAGAAGGGGAGACGTAGACGATTTATCGTCGAACTTCCATAAATATATTGTATCTCTTTTATTGCATTATTTACTTTACGCATTTATTTACCGCATTTATTTTTTATTGCTTTAAGTCTTCCGCTTGCGTATTTGCATAATTGCTTTAAATTGTTAAAGTTTCCAATAGAACCTAAATCCCCCCTCCCTCATTAGGTTTTAACAAAATACTATTAAAATAAATATTGTCATACAAGAGTTATCTCAAGGACCCTCGGTCAACACTTGGCTCGATGAGCACCTACTCTAACAATCTCCCACTTTCACTAGAGCCAACTATCCATATGCTTCAAACCCATTGATTCGCGATGCTTTTTGAACATTGGTCCTGGTAAAGGCTTAGTTAGTGGATCATCAACATTATCTGCGGAGGCGAATCTGTCTAAAGACACCTCTCCTCTTTCCACAATCTCCCGGATGATGTAGTATTTTCTCAGTACATGTTTGGATTTCTTATGAGACCTTGGTTCCTTCACCTGAGCAACGACGCCCGTGTTGTCGCAGTACACCGGGATTGGATCAACACCATTAGGAATAACGCCCAACTCTTGGACGGAATTCCTTATCCAAACAGCTTCCTTTGCTACATCGGATGCAGCAATGTATTCGACCTCAGTGGTGGAATCCGCGGTGCTGTTTTTCTCGGAACTCTTCCAAGAGACAGCAGCACCAATGAGCATGAATACAAAACCGTAAGTTGACATTGAATCATCAATATCGCTTTGGAAGCTAGAGTCGGTATAGCCTTCCAATTTTAGTTCTCCACCCCCATAAATCAAGAACATATTCTTAGTCCTTCTCAAGTACATAAGGATTTCTTTCACAGTTTTCCACTGTGGAAGACCAGGGTTCGATTGATATCTACTTGCAACACGCAGTGCAAATGCCACATCAAGACGTGTAGATATCATCGCATACATGATACTACCAATAGAAAATGCATATGGAATGCATGTCATCGCCTCTATCTCTGCATCATTCTTGGGAGGCATGGACTTGGATAGAGACACGACATGACACATTGGTAGATGTCCTCTCTTGGACTCATCTATCAAGAACCTCTTCACGATGGTATCAATGTATGCAGACTAGGTGAAACCAATCAATCTTTTTGATCTATCCCGATAGATCTGTATTCCCAATACAAAAGATGCTTCACCCAAGTCCTTCATTGAGAACTTACACGCCAACCATACTTTTGTTGATTGCAACATTCCAGCTCCTAGTTGCCTATTTGAGACCATAAATAGATCTATGAAGTTTGCATACCTTATTGATATGTTGATATTTTCCTATGTTTACTTGGATTAAATTGTCAGGATTAGGTTCATTTTGATTGATTAAATTCATTTTATATTTCCTAATCATTGTATGTGATTTGATGAAGGTAAAGAGAATAAATGGAGCAAAGGATGGAAGAAAAGCGCAGAAAAAGGAAGAATTTGGAGTAGGAGAAGAGCCGCAAGAATGAATTATGGAGCAGAAATGGTCAAAAAATAATTTTTAATGTGTGAGAGATCCAAATCCAATCTCTAACGTTCAAATTAAATTTTTAGATGTTTTGAAGCTGCTGTCCAGATTTCGGCTCGATCCGATGGCTAGAACTTGAGATATGAATTTTTCAAGACAACTTCGCGCTAGAAAAGAGGTAGGCACGGACCAGGAACGGACCTGGCACGGGGTCCGTGCTTGTCGCAAAATTTTAAAATTTGGGACAGAACTATGCTCCCTCGATCGGTATGTTTCAACCGATCGAGCGAGACGGGAAATTCGGGAATTATATTTTAAAAAGGTAACTTTCTTAGGAAGTACTCTATACTTTAAATAACTCTCAGAACCCTATTTTTAATCAGTTTTTGGACGGCTGAAGAAGGGAGAAATATTTTGGCGGCTAGGTTTTATCTTTCTTGTTCTTAGATTTAATTTCTTCCTTCAATTCTTATAAGTTTTAGAACTTGGTTGAGAAAGACGAACCCTTGAGTTTATTTATTTGTGAGATTCAGTTTTGTGAAGACTATTGTTGACTCTGCATTAAGTTGCAATCGGTGGCTGAGATTATTCAACAAGAAAGTAGCTTGATCCAATGGCCAGGAGCTATTAGTTAGTTAGGACGGTTAATTAACTGTGTATCAGTTCCTAATTGGGTAGCTGGATCGAGTTAGAGTTGATGATATACACAAGTACGGAAGATGATCAAAGATTATTCTCTCTCTCTCGTTCAAATCCCTAAAGAACACTAAAGGCAAATCATCTGGATTGTTGATCTCAGATCAAAGAGCGTCTGATACCAGCTGAAAATTGGAAGATATTGTGCTTGCTAGTTCTTGTTTATGCATAACACGAGTTTCTGTTTTTAGCTTGTGATTATCATGAAGAGTGGATTGTATTGAACGTGATATCGATTTGATCAATAGTGAATTCATATGGGTTATAACCCAGAACCTTGGATGTAGGATTTGAGATCCGAACCAAGTAGATATCGATTTGATCAATAGTGAATTCATATGGGTTATAACCCAGAACCTTGGATGTAGGATTTGAGATCCGAACCAAGTAAATCTCGTGTCTCTTATTTGTTTGTGTTCTTGCTGATTTGCGTAGTCATATCTTGTTGTTGTTGGTGTTGGTTCTTGGCTAGTATATTGCATCATGTGTGCTTAGGTATAACAAATGGTTTCAAAGCCTCAAGAATAAAATCTTGGGGCAAAGAATCTGATCTGTGGTTAAAGTTTTTCCTCCGCAACAGAGTCTCCAGATCTTCTCTTCATTTTACTCTTGGGTGAACAATCCGTAAAAGAATGTCTACTGGCCAGGGACATTCCTTATCGATGTCTTCATCAAGATTTGAAGCGGAGAAGTTTGATGGAAAAAATGACTTCAATCTATGGAGGAAGAAGATGATTGCACATTTAGGTAATCTAGGCTTAGATGATGCACTGCTAGGAGAATCCAAGATTCCAAATTCCAAAGAAAATAAGTCTGAGATCTTGAAGAAGGCCAGAAACACTATATTCTTGAGCCTAAGTGATCAGATTCTAAGGAAGGTAGTAAGGGAGAAAACAGCAACTGATATGTGGCTCAAACTGGAGCAACTATACATGACAAAGGCATTACCGAACAGAATTTATTTGAAGCAGAAGTTTTATAGCTACAAAATGGATGAAAATAAGTTCATTGATGAGAACATTGATGAGTTTACTAAGCTATTATCGGATCTTGAGAATATGGAGGTAAAAATAGATGAAGAAGACCAAGCAATATTCCTCCTAAACTCACTGCCAAAAGCCTTTGACCAGCTGAGGGATACCTTGAAGTATGGTAGGGAAACATTAACTCTAGAAGAAGTCTCAGGAGCTGCATATTCCAAGGAACTAGATTTGAAAGCTAATGGAAAGCTTCAAAAACCAGCTGGAGAAGGCTTGACAGTAAAAGGCAGGTCACTGGAGAGAAAGTGGTTGCCTAAAAGATGGAGATCCAAATCTAGATCTTAATCGAGACCAAAAAGGACATGTTGGTCTTACAAGAAGGTGGGTCACATCAAAAGGTTCTGCCCTTTAAGGAAGACAGGTCAGGGACAGGAACCTACATCTAATCTTGACACAGCAAATGTGCTTCAAGGATATGAAGAAGCTGAAGTCCTTACCATCTCTACTGAAGAAACTAAAGAGGAATGGATACTAGACTCAGGGTGTTCATACCATATGTCCCCTAGAAGAGATTGGTTTAATGACCTTCATGAAGTTGACACTGGATATGTGCTTCTTGGAAATAATCAATCATGTAAAATCTATGTGATTGGTTCAATCAAGCTAAGAATGTGGGATGGCTCTATTAAAATCCTAACAGATGTAAGGTATATTCCAGACTTGAAGAGAAATTTGATCTCTTTAGGGACTCTGGATAATAAGGGGCTAAGCTTTAAGGCTCAAAATGGCTCCCTGAAGGTGATTAAAGGCTCACTGGTAATAATGAAGGAAAGTCTAAGGCAGGGGCTGTATGTACTCCAAGGAACAACTTTGTCATCTAAAATCAATGTGACTACAACTGATAAGGATCATACATTATTATGGCATCAAAGACTCGGACATATGAGTTTGAAAGGGCTTCAAGAATTAAGCAAACAGGGTTTTCTGGATCAGAGTTAGATTAACAATCTGGATTTTTGTGAGAATTGTGTACTAGGGAAAACACATAGATTAAGGTTCAATACATCAAATCACAACACAAAATCACCACTGGAGTATATCCATGCTGATCTTTGGGGCTCTCCACAGGTAATTTTATCCTTATCAAAGTGTCAATACTTTATTTCATTAATTGATGACTATTCTCGAAAGGTCTGGATTTATTTTCTTAAAACCAAAGATCAAGCTTTTAGTAAGTTTAAAGAATGGAAAAACTTAGTAGAAAATCAATCTGGAAATAAAATAAAGACCTTGAGAATTGATAATGGCTTGGAGTTTTGCAACCATGAGTTTGATGATTATTGTGCTAGAAATGGTATTGCAAGACATAGGACTTGAACTTACACCACAACAAAATGGAGTTGCAGAGCGCATGAATAGAATAATTATGAATAAAGTTAGATGCATGCTTAGTGAGAGTGGTTTGCCACAAAAATTCTGGGCAGAGGCAGCTTCCACAACTTGTTACCTAATCAATTTGTCACCCTCCTCTGCCATTGAATTTTTGGTACCAGAATTCAAATGGTCTAACATGAAACCAAACTATAAACACCTAAGAACTTTTGGTTGTAGTGTGTATGTTCATACCAATCAAGGAAAGTTGAGTCCTAGAGCAAAGAAGGGAATTTTCTTAGGCTACCCCATTGGAATTAAGGGTTATAGGGCCTGGCTTTTAGATGATCTAAAATGCATCATTAGTAGGGATGTGATATTTAATGAAGCTGTTTTTTATAAATCTAACAACAATGTCACAAAGCCAGCCAGCTCAAATCAATCTGAGCAGGATTCACAGCTTACATATCAGGTACAGACATTGGATGCAACAACAACTCATAATTAAGGTGGATCTGATCTAAATGAACCTGAAGACTTTTATGATTTGAGTCATACTAAGAATCAGAGTCAAGACCAAGTCGCTGAGACGATGGATGCTAACAGAAATGAAGAGGATAAATAGCTTGAACAGGACCAGTATCTGAGTGAATATTTTCTTGCAAGAGATAGAGTCAGAAGAGACATTAAGCTTCCATCGAGGTTTACATCATCTGATTTCACAGCTTTTGCTCTGAATGTTGCTGAATTAATGGACTTGGAATATCCAACATCCTATGAAGAGGCTATGAAGAGTAAAAATAGTATTCTGTGGAAAAGAGCTATGCAAGATAAGTTTAAGTCTTTAATGAAGAACAACACATGGGTATTGGTTGATAAGCCAAAAGACAAAAGAGTGATTGGTTGTAAGTGGATATTCAAAAGAAAACCAGGAGTACCAGGAGTTGAACAGCCAAGGTTTAAGGCTAGACTAGTTGCAAAAGGTTTCTGTCAAGTTGAAGGAATTGATTATACTGAAGTGTTCTCCCCTGTGGTCAAGATGAGTTTAAGTATTTAATGAAGAACAACACATGGGTATTGGTTGATAAGCCAAAAGGCAAAAGAGTGATTGGCTGTAAGTGGATATTCAAAAGAAAACCAGGAGTACCAGGAGTTGAACAGCCAAGGTTTAAGGCTAGACTAGTTGCAAAATGTTTCTCTCAAGTTGAAGGAATTGATTATACTGAAGTGTTCTCCCCTGTGGTCAAGCACTCTTCCATCATAATTCTACTTGCTATTACTGCTATACAAGACCTGGAGTTAGAACAGTTAGATGTAAAAACAGCATTTTTGCACGGAAGCCTTGAAAAGCAGATTCTCATGACACAACCAAAAGGGTTTGAAGTTCATCAACAATCTGAAAAGGTGTGCTTGTTACAGAAGTCACTCTATGGACTTAAACAATCACCTAGGCAATGGTACAAAAGGATTGATGACTTCATGTTGCTGCAATGGTATAACATATCAAAATTTGATTGTTGTTTTGATCTCAAGCAGCTTAAAAGTCAAATGTATATCTATCTATTGATCTACGTGGATGACATGCTTATAGCTTGCAGAGATTCCAAGGAAATTGAATATCTAAAGCAACAACTCAATAGGGAGTTTGAAATGAAGGATCTTGGAGCAGCAAAGCAAATCTTGGGGGTTGAGATCATGAGAGATAGATAGCAGAAAACTTTGTTTCTGTCACAAGAAAGATATGCTAACAAAATACTGAATCTCTTTAAAATCGAAGAAGCAAAGTTAGTGAATACTCCTATTGGGGCTCATTTCAAGTTAAAAGCAGTCAAGGAAGAACGAGAGGAGATTGAGACTGTTTACATGAAAAATATTCCTTACTCAAATGCAGTAGGGAGTATCATGTACATGATGATCTCAACAAGACCTGATATATCATATGCTCTAGGACTTGTAAGTCGATTCATGAGTAAACCAAGTCGAGAGCATTGGCAAGCAGTTAGATGGTTATTAAGATACTTGAGAGGGTCTATTAAACTGAAGTTAAAATACTCAAGAGACACTACAAATACCTGTGAAGTCAATGGCTATTGTGACTCTGATTATGCAGGTGATCTAGACAAGAGAAGATCAGCTTCAGGTTATGTATTCACTATAGGAGGCAATGTAGTAAGTTGGAAGTCACATCTACAGAATGTTGTGGCCTTATCTACAACTGAAGCTGAATACATCAGGTTAACAGAAGCTGTTAAAGAAGGACTTTGGATTGCTGGGTTGGTTGCTGAAATGGGTCTAGAACAGAAGCAAGTTACTGTCTATTGTGATTCACAAAGTGCAATTCACTTGTCCAAGAATGCGGTCTTTCACGAGAAAACAACACATATAGATGTGAGGTTGCATTTTGTGAGGGACATCATTTAAAAAGATTTTGTTAACATTCAGAAGATTGATACCTTGACAAACCCAGCAGACATGCTAACCAAAGTGGTCACTGTGAGCAAACTCAATCAAGCTTTAAGCTTGCTCAAACTGGTGGAGTAATCAAACAGAAGTAAAATGGGAACTCATTGGATTCACTAGAGATGCAACTGAATCAATTCAAAGGTGGAGATTTGTGAAGACTATTGTTGACTCTACATTAAGTTGCAATCGGTGGCTGAGATTAGTCAACAAGAAAGTAGCTTGATCCAATGGCCAGGAGCTATTAGTTAGTTAGGACGGTTAATTAACTGTGTATTAGTTCCTAATTGGGCAGCTGGATCGAGTTAGAGTTGATGATATACACAAGTACGGAAGACGATCAAAGATTAGTCTCTCTCTCTCTCTCTCGTTCAAATCCCTAAATAACACTAAAGGCAAATCATATGGATTGTTGATCTCAAATCAAAGGGCGTCTGATACCAGCTGGAAATTGGAAGATATTGTGCTTGCTAGTTCTTGTTTATGCATAACACGAGTTTCTGTTTTTAGCTTGTGATTATCGTGAAGAGTGGATTGTATTGAACGTGATATCGATTTGATCAATAGTGAATTCATATGGGTGATAACCCAGAACCTTGGAAGTAGGATTTGAGATCCGAACCAAGTAAATCTTGTGTCTCTTATTTGTTTGTGTTCTTGCTGATTTGCGTATTCATATCTTCTTGTTGTTGTTGTTGGTTCTTGGCTAGTATATTGCATCATGTGTGCTTAGGTATAACAAGTTTTTCATTGTTTAATTCCAATTGCGTTTCAAAAGTTGTTTTGGATTTATTTCATGCTTGTATGTGAGATTATTGGATTGATCACCCTGTGATTTTATCATACAATTTATAGCTAAATTAGAAATCAAATCCGTAATTGTTTGAACCATCTAATTTGTGAAGCAACTATGATTAATAATTTTCCGCTTGTGAATTTATTAATTCGTAGGAACAATAATTGACTAGATTAAATACATTCGCTTGTGTATGTGTTGTCTAGATTCATCAGTCTCACTAGTTTGAATGCTACCTTGGATTTAAATCTTGATCGCTTGTATCTTGATTGATTTATTGGTAAGGGTTAATTTAGAATGCTTGTGTCTAATTAACTATAATTAAGGTGAGATAGGAATTAAATTTCCAATGATGAATATTCAATGAGAATTAATTATTTTTACAGAATCGATGATCGAGTGAATAACTCAAGGGTGTAGTCGACCGATACCAAGACTTTTTTTAATTGATTTCTTCGTTATAATTTTTATTCTCGCATGCTAGTAGATAAAATTTCATTTTTAATTTCTTTTACTTTTTAGTAGTTAATTTCAAATAAAAAACCCCCCCATTTATTTATTTTTAGTATTTTTTAGAACACAAATAAATTTTGCTTTTCTCGTGGGAATGATCCCTACTCTCACTACTACATATTTATTTAGTTAATCTGAATTGGGTTAATTTGGACGTGACATGACTAAGCGTTTCCACTTATGCTCACTTACAATAGATGTGAACCCTTTAGGCTGAGACATGTAAATCTCTTCCTTAATATCACCGTTAAGAAAAGCTGTCTTCACATACATCTGACATATTTCATAGTCATACCATGCAGCTATGGCAAGAATTATCCTTATAGACTTAAACATTGCGACTAAAGAAAAAGTTTCCTCAAAGTCAACTCCTTGTCTTTGAGTATACCCTTTTGCTACCAATCGAGCCTTGAAGGTCACCACCTTCACATCCGCCCCATGTTTCCTCTTGTAAATCCATTTACACCCTATAGGAACAATTCCTTCAGGTGCATCCACAAGATTCCACACTTGGTTCGAATACATGAAATTCATCTCAGATTCCATAGCTCCAAGCCACTTGGATGAATTGGCATCAGACAACGCTTCCTTGAAGGTCCTTGGATCACATCCATGGTCAGGCTCATCTTGGACCTCTTCAAAAAGTAGACCATACATCATAGGTGATCTTGATATCCTCTCGGATCTTCTGGATTTTGTATCTCCTCTCTTGGTTGTTCGGGTATGGGCTCTACAATCGTGGGTGTTTCTCGAACTTCTTCGAGTTCTATCATCTCCCTTTTTCTATCCAATAGAAATTTTTTCTCCAAGAAGGTTGCATTCCTAGAAACAAACACCTTTGTTTCTTTGGGATGATAGAAATAATATCCAACCAAATTCCTTGGATATCCCACGAAGTAGCATAAAATGGAACGAGCATCCAATTTATCTCCTACTGTCTGCTTCACATACGCAGGACCCCCCCCCCCCCATTTTCTAACATAAGAATACTTAGGAGGCTTTCCCATCAATATCTCATACGGTGTCTTATCAACTGTTTTTGAATGGACATTGTTCAACAATAGTGCCGCTGTTTCAAGCGCATATCCCCAAAAAGATGGCGGCAACTCCGTGAACCCCATCATAGAACGAACCATGTCCATCAAAGTCCGGTTACGACGTTATGAAACACCATTCAATTGAGGTGTAGCAGGCGGATTCCACTACGAGAGAATCCCATTCTCCCTAAGATACTCTTGGAATTCTGCACTCAAGTACTCACCACCTCGATCTGATTGAAGAGCCTTGATGCATCGTCCCAACTGTTTCTCAACTTTTTTTCTGAATTCTTTGAACTTTTCAAAAGCTTCAGATTTGTATTTCATCAAATACACATACCCATACCTTGAGAAATCATCAGTAAAGGTGATGAAGTAAGAATGCCCATGCTTAGTGGTGATGCTAAGTGGACCACACACATCTGTATGGATCAAATCTTACAGTCCATTGGCTCGCTCCATGTGGCCCTTAAAGGGAATTTTGGTCATCTTTTCTTTTAGACATGGTTCACAAGTAGTAAGAGAATTAATATCAGACATATCAAACATGCCTTCTCCCACTAGCTTGTTCATCATTCTTAAGAAAATATGACCTAATCGAGCATGCCACAAGTGTGCCGGATTCATAGTATCTTGTTTTTGCGTGTGTGTTGTTAATATTTCTTGGACATTATACATTGGAATATCTTTCAATTTTAAATTATAGAGATCGTTTTCCAATTCGCCTTTACCAATTAAACATTCATTCTTGTAAATATTGCAAACACCTTTGCCAAATAAACAAGAATATCCATCTTTATCAAGCATAGAAATGAAAACAATGTTTTTCACCAAATCTTGTACAAAGAAAACATCTCTCAAAATTAATTTAAAATCATTTTTCAACAATAAATAAACATCTCCCATAGCTTTGGCAGCAACTCTTGCCCCATTATCCATCCTCAAGAAGGTCTCACCTTCCCTGAGTCTTCTACTTCTTGCCATCACCTTCAAATCATTATAGAGATGTGGGCCACAGCCGATATCCAATAGCCAAGAAGAAGAGTTAATTGAAACATTTACTTCAATGTAGAACATACCCTTTCTAGAACCATTTTGGTGAAGATATTCCTTGCAATTACGCCTCCAATGTCCAGGCTTCTTGCAGTAATAACAGACGTCACTAGTCTTGTTAGCCTTAACTGGTGTGGCTGCCACGACGGGACTCGGAGCCTGACTCTTCAAGGGCACATTCTTCTTGGGATGATGGAAAGAACGCTTCTTTCCCTTCCCATGTGATCCTTTCTTCGCACCTGATGAGGAACCCACATAAAAAACAGGCTTCTCTTTCTTGATTGTGGATTCATACGTAAAAAACATGTTAACCAGCTCCTCAAGGGTCGGTTCAAACTTGTTCATGTTGAAATTCACCACAAAAAGGTCAAACGAGCTAGGAAGTGACAAGAGCAACACGTCCGTGGTCAACTCGGATTGTAGCACAAGATTCATGCTAACGAGTTTCTCCACTAGCCCAATCAACTTCAGGCCATGCTCATGGACCGAAGCCCCATCTCGCATGGGCAAAGTGATCAGCTCCTTTACAGTCGCATGTCGAAGCGGGCGTGTTTGCTCAACAAATAGTTCTTTGAGATGCAAATGAATGTCAGCAGCATGCTTTGCACCCTCAAAACATCGCTGCAGCTCATCATTCATAGAAGCCTGCATATAACACTTGGCTTTCAAGTCATGGTCACACCAATCCTTGTAAGTCTGTAGCTCATCAAGGCTACATCCAGTCGGAGCCTCAGCAGGGGGCGACTTATCAAGTGTATATGCAATCCTCTCCGAGTTCAAGACAATTTTCAGATTTCTTAGCCAATCGAGGTAATTTGGACCAGTCAGTGCATGTTTGTCGAGTATTGCAGATAACGGATTGCGAATTGATGACATGTCAAAAGTTTTGTACTGAAAAATAATAACAGATAAATGTTAATGACTATTTTTAAATATTTTGATAAGATATAAATTTATGAACTTTTACTTCATAAATTTCTGCTCCCACTATTTTGACATTTTCACTACCCTATATTGAAAACGGGAAACATATTTTCTCAGTAGGTACGTAAGGTCCAATTAGCCAATCATGATCCCGAATAATATCAGTCAATCACAATTCCTAAAAGGTAGTTTCCAATTGCATCACCATGCAACCGTTGCGTAAACTTTTGTCTCACGCTTGATTAGGACCCAATAATATAACGTCGTACATCTTTACGTGTCAAGCCTTAGCCATCGATATTGAACCTTAATGGACGGTCACCATGAATTCCCCCAATAATATGAGCCGAATTCATGAGAGTTCCACGTAGTTCACATCACCATATCAATGGATGTCACAAATTTCAGGCATCCAAGCCCCCAATAATATGAGTCGAGCATTGAATATGGGTAGCGTTCATCATGCACCCATTGTCGATAGAAGACAAGGAAATTATAAAAAAAAATTTATAATTCCCTTTTTTCGGGATTGATATAAATTTTG
This sequence comes from Henckelia pumila, assembly GCF_033568475.1. Lineage (NCBI taxonomy): Eukaryota > Viridiplantae > Streptophyta > Magnoliopsida > Lamiales > Gesneriaceae > Henckelia > Henckelia pumila. Next base: position 182,094 of record NW_027331869.1, on the reverse strand, counting down.
AATCTAATTCAAAAAATGAGGGTTTTTAATTTTGAAATGGTCTCATCATTAATTTTAAAACTCACCATGTTTGTTCGTATGATTGCCGGATTCATGCAAATTTGCTATTATAAAATAATAACGTACATACTCATTATTTATAATATATCATGCATATATTATAAACAGTAAATTAACAAGGATGATCAATCGCCCCAAAACTATTTGGCCCGTGTGAGCCAAACACGGGCCTAGGTCCAATCCTAGGGAATGCACGGGATGCAAATGAAACAATTACATAAGATTCCAAATAATTACATGTCTTGGATCTTCATAATTCATTATGGCCTACCATCTTCCAATCTTGATCTTTCACTATCAAATATTTTACATTAAAATATCCATGGAAAATAGGGATACATCTCATGGGGTGAAAACGGGCTATAAACCAAGCCCACTTTAAAATTTGATAATTATTACAACTCATTCAACACAAAATATCCTAGCATACACCTTGCAAATTGGGCTTGGGCTTTTGATCATCCTTCATTCATAATATCACATATCATATACCATCAAGTAATTATCACAATAATCAATTGATCAAATATTATATATCTTGGTCCAATCACTAACCGCCACAATTATAAATTAAATTAACAAAATAAACAAACACCTTAGTTTACTTTCTAATTAATTTATTTAAAACCAAATTTCTTGTAAATCACCATTTACTATAAATAATCAAAGTCCCACTTTAATTATTTATTTCATGAGAAAATACATTTTTTATAAAATTTGATTTTTCACAAAAATCAACTATTACAATTTTAACAACTTAGGACCCTTGACACTTGGATATCCCAAAACACTTTTGGAAATCCAATTCGTCAAAGTCGTTGCAGGAGCTCCGTCTTCGGATTCCGGCAAACCAAAATTATTATTATTTTTTTTATTAAAAAATGAGCTGCCCCAAACTGCCCGAAATGGGCAGCCCCTCATTTTATAATTTTTTTTCAAAAACAGCCCCTAAATTGATGGAAAAATGATTTTCTCATGCGGTTAGAAATTTATCTCAATATAATATTCAAGAAATTCTACACAAAAATGAGTAAACTAGGCTCTGATACCACTGTTAGGGATCAGTTACCTCATGCTCGAAAACGCAGCGAAAGTTTAAAATTTTAATATAAACACCGAGCACTTGTGTAGCATTCAAAAATCATCAAACATCCATAGGGTGTTTAAGATTTTTGAATGGTTCTCATTTATCGAGTGGAAAGCTCCTAGTTTATGGTTGTACACCATTAGTCCTTATGACTCGGGACAAAATGGAGACTCTATACGGTAGAATTTCACTTTGAATTGTTTACCAACTCAACTGGGGTCATCAGGTGGCAAGGTTGGGTGTTGTGTCGAAACATATAGGAGTCAATGCATTTTAGTCGGGGATTCACTGCATACCTTAGGGTATGAATATCCTATGTGATCTCATGCATATGTAGCTTGAAATATCTGATCAGAGTATGTGGTAATTAAGAAAGGGGTTTCTTGAATTATACCTTCAATGCAACTACGGCATGACCCATAGTTATCGATTCACTGACAACTCTCGATAAACAAATGGTTGTCGAATCGTTCGGGATATATGATTTGAAGGGACCGTACTGTACGCTAACCATAATTGATTGATTCTTACAGGTACTATCATTTGGTTCCTAGAGAGTCATGTAAGCAATGCTGCTAGACGTTTAACATGACTGGTTGAGTACTATCAGACTTGAGTTTTCTGACGTTCTTATTATCAAGGAGTTGATAAATAAGAATGGAGCTATATAGGGTATGCTCATATTAGGGACTTGTTGATCTCGAATCACTTGGAGATGTGAACCCACTGCTAGTTGTATCAATGAACCATTGAGGGTCATAAAAGTACTAGCTTTCTAGATTCCATTGAGATTAAAATTTGTTCAATGTGTTGAGCAACTTATAAATAAGTTTATAAGTAAAATAAATTAGAAGTTTGACTTCTAATGGAGAATAAAAGGGAAAGTAAATTTTAATTTGTGAATGTGTTCCAAGATTAAAATTTGAATTGAATAAATAATTAGTTTTTGAAAATGGTGATTTTCAAAACTATTGTTTTGAATTTAATTAAATTAATTCAAGAGTTAAAATAATTAAACACTAGTGGATCTTGTAGAGTCCAAATAATTAAATTAATTCAAGTGTTGGATTAATTAAACACTATTGGGTCTTGTAAAGCCCAAAATAAAAATAGTGTTGAATACTTATTTTACTAGTGGGCTTGAATAAATTCAAGTTGGATTTAATTAATTGATTAAACTTAAATGGATTTGATTTTAATAATTAATTATATATTAAGTTCAAGGGTCATGTATATATATGTTTGACATATATATATTATATTTGTGAAGGAATATGAAGGGTTAAAAGATTGGACACAATTTTTCATGCATGCATTTCATTTTTCCATGCATGATTTAATTGTATCAATCATATTTGACCATGATAATTAGATTATATATATTCCTCCACTAAACCACAACATAGTCGTGCACTTCAAGTCCATAATTCTCCAATTTTGTCTTTCATTTTTGGGAGAAAATGCAAGAAATATCTCAATGAAAAATGCTCTAAATATTCTAGTGCATATTTAGAGTGGATCTAGTTCAAATAGTCATGGACCTAATTCGAAGAGGAGCTATTTTCAAACAAGGTGCATCCTTGGAGGCTTGAATCCATTTGAGCAAGGTGTGATCTTGAAAGCTTGTAGATTGTGTCTACCATTTCAAGAGCTAAATTGTTTACAACTTGGTTGGAGCCATAAATAAATCTTTTGAGATTGATAGGTAAAATCTTCTTAAACACCTTATGGATGTTTGATGATTTTTGAATGCTACACAAGTGCTCGGTGTTTATATTAAAATTTTAAACTTCCGCTGCATTTCTGGGCTAAGGTAACCGATCCCCAACAAATTCATCATAGAATTCAACCAAAACAATTTTCTCAAAAGTAATAAAGATAGACTAAATGAAAGAAAAATTCAAAAAACGTTGCGAAGTTTCCAATCTTCTTCGCTTACCTCCATGAGTTCTTACGCCGCCTCCCTCTTTTTTTTCTTGTGTGTCGTTCTTGTTCACCGTGTATAATTTTGTATTTCTGGCCCTAGAATCCATCCTAATTCTTCTTCATTTTAAAATTACACCAAAATATTTATTTCCTTATCTCAGGCACGCTCGAGCGCAAGATATTCCCGCTCAAGCGCAAACTTTCGGACTTGGGCTTCAAAAATTTATTCTGCCACACTCGAGTGCAAGATCTGCCAGCTCGAGCGCAAAATATTTTGTCTCAAATCTCAACTTTATGCTCGGACACACTCCAGCGGGTAAAACTATCCGTTTGAGCACTAAATATTTTGTCTCAGCCTCGGAATTCCCTCTTTGCATGCTCGATCGCCCAAAAGTAACAGCTTGAGCGCAAGTTTTTTTGTCCCAATACCAAAAATTCTTCATAATACCTATAGTTTAACCAAAAAACTCAAGTAGTAGACCAAGTGCATGAATAACAAAAAAATCAAACATGAATGATCCTAAATACGTAAAAACCATGCCAAATGGACTCAAAAATATCACAACACAATAAGAAAAAACACTCTTATCAGATTGCAAGAAGTGCATTTAATGGGAGATAGATTGTTCGGGTGCAATAATTATCTCTGCTGGTAGAGAGATTGAATGGTGGCGCTTGGACTGATGTGCGGTTTAAAAGATTTGAATTGCACCATTACCACTGGCTATAACTTTTGGTAAAGCGGCTAGCGCTCGTTCCTACACATAGTTTGTTGAATAGAATGGTGGTGTGACCCAAATGACCATGTATCAAATCCGTAATTGTTTGAACCATCTAATTTGTGAAGAAACAATGATTAACAATTTTCCTCTTGTGAATTTGTTAATTCGTAGGAACAATGATTGACAAGATTAAATACATCTGCTTGTGTATGTTTTGTCTAAATTCATCAGTCCACTAGTTTGAATGCTACCTTGGATTTAAATCTTGATCGCTTGTATCTTGATTGATTTATTGGTAAGGGTTAATTTAGAACGCTTGTGTCTAATTAACTAGAATTAAGGTGAGATTGGAATTAAATTTCAATGATGAATATTCAATGAGAATTAATTATTTTTAGAGAATCGATGATCAAGTGAATAACTCAAGGGTGTAGTCGATCGATACCAAGACTCGTTTTAATTGATTTTTTCGTTATAATTTTTATTCTTGCATGCTAGTAGATAAAATTTCATTTTTAATTGCTTTTACTTTTTAGTAGTTAATTTCAAATCCAAAAACCCCCCCATTTATTTATTTTTAGTATTTTTTAGAGCACAAATAAATTTTGCTTTCCTCGTGGGAATGATCCGTACTCTCACTACTTCATGTTTATTTAGTTAATCTAAGTTGGGTTAATTTGGGCGCGACACGACTAAGCGTTACCACTTATGCTCACTTTCGATAGATGTGAACCCTTTAGGCTGAGCCATGTAAATCTCTTCCTTAATATCACCGTTAAGAAAAGTTGTCTTCACATCCATCTGACATATTTTATAGTCATACCATGCAGCTATGTCAAGCATTATCCTTATAGACTTGAACATTGTGACTAGAGAAAAAGTTTCCTCAAAGTCAACTTCTTGTCTTTGAGTATTCCCTTTTGCTACCAATCGAGCCTTGAAGGTCACCACCTTCACATCCGCCCCATGTTTCCTCTTGTAAATCCATTTACACCCTATAAAAACAATTCTTTCAGGTGGATCCACAAGACTCCACACTTGGTTCGAATACATGAAATTCATCTCAGATTCCATAGCTCCAAGCCACTTGGATGAATTGGCATCAGACAACCCTTCCTTGAAGGTCCTTGGATCACATCCATGGTCAGGCTCATCTTGGCCTTCTTCAAGAAGTAGACCATACATCATAGGTGATCTTGATATCCTCTCGGATCTTCTAGGATCTTGTATCTCCTCTCTTGGTTGTTCGGGTATGGGCTCTACAATCGTGAGTATTTCTCGAACTTCTTCGAGTTCTATCATCTCCCTTTTTCTATCCAATAGAAATTTCTTCTCCAAGAAGGTTGCATTCCTAAAAACAAACACCTTTGTTTCTTTGGGATGATAGAAATAATATCCAACCTAATTCCTTGGATATCCCACGAAGTAGCATAAAATGGATCGAGCATCCAATTTATCTCCTACTGTCTGCTTCACATAAGCAGGACACCCCCATATTCTAAGATAAGAATACTTAGGAGGCTTTCCCATCCATATCTCATACGGTGTCTTATCAACTGTCTTTGAATGGACATTGTTCAACAATAGTGCCGCTGTTTCAAGATCATATCCCCAAAAATATGGCGGCAACTCCGTGAACCCCATCATAGACCGAACCATGTCCATCAAAGTCCGGTTATGACGTTCTGAAACACCATTCAATTGAGGTGTAGCAGGCAGATTCCACTGCGAGAGAATCTCATTCTCCCTAAGATACTCTTGGAATTCTGCACTCAAGTACTCACCACCTTGATCCGATCGAAGTGCCTTGATGCTTCGTCCCAACTGTTTCTCCACTTCATTTATGAATTCTTTGAACTTTTCAAAAGCTTCAGATTTGTATTTCATCAAATACACATGCCCATACCTTGAGAAAGCATCGGTAAAGGTGATGATGTAGGAATGTCCATGTTTAGTGGTGATGCTAAGTGGACCACACACATCTGTATGGATCAAATCCAACAGTCAATTGGCTCGCTCCACATGGCCCTTAAAGGGAATTTTGGTCATCTTTTCTTTTAGACAGGGTTCGCAAGTATTAAGAGAATTAATATCAGAAATATCAAACATGTCTTCTCCCACTAGCTTGTTCATCATTCTTAAGGAAATATGACCTAATCGAGCATTCCACAAGTGTGCCGGATTCAGAGTATCTTGTTTTCGCGTGTGTGTTGTTAATATTTCTTGGACATTATACATTGGAATATCTTTCAATTTTAAATTATAGAGATCGTTTTCCAATTCTCCTGTACCAATTAAACATTCATTCTTGTAAATATTGCATACACCTTTGCCAAATAAACAAGAATATCCATCTTTATCAAGCATAGAAATGAAAACAATGTTTTTCACAAAATCTGGTACAAACAAAACATCTCTCAATTCATTGTACAACAATAAGTAAACATATCTCATAGCTTTGGCAGCAACTCCTGCCCCATTGCTCATCCTCAAGAAGGTCTCACCTTCCCCGAGTCTCCTACTTCTTTTCATCATCTACAAATCATTACAGAGATGTGAGCCACAGTCGGTATCCAATACCCAAGCAGAAAATTTAATTGAAATTTTTACTTCAATGTAGAACATACCCTTTCCAGAACCATTTTGGTGAAGATATTCCTTGCAATTACGCCTCCAATGTTCAGGCTTCTTGCAGTAATGACAGACATCACTAGTCTTGTTAGCCTTAACTGGTGTGGCTTCCACAACGGGACTCGTAGCCTAACTCTTCAAGGGCACGTTCTTCTAGGGATGATGGAAAGAACGCTTCTTTCCCTTCCCACGTGATCCTCTCTTCGCACCTAATGAGGAATCCACATAAAAAACAGGCTTCTCTTTCTTGATTGTGGATTCATACGTAACAAACATGTTAACCAACTCCTCAAGGGCCGGTTCCAAATTGTTCATGTTGAAGTTCACCACAAAATGGTCAAACTAGCTAGGAAGTGACAAGAGCAACACGTCTGTGGTCAACTCGGCTGGTAGCACAAGATCCATGCTAACGAGTTTCTCCACTAGCCCAATCAACTTCAAGCCATGCTCATGGACCGAAGCCCCATCTCGCATGGGAAAACTGATCAGCTACTTGACAGTCGCATGTCGAAGCGGGCGTGTTTTCTCAACAAATAGTTCTTTGAGATGCAAATGAATGTCAGCAGCATGCTTCGCACCCTCAAAATGTCGTTGCAGCTCATCATTCATAGAAGCCTGCATATAACACTTGGCTTTCAAGTCATGGTCACACCAATCCTTGTAAGTCTGTAGCTCATCAAGGCTATATACAGTCATAGCCTCAGCAGAGGGCGACTTATCAAGTGTATATGAAATCCTCTCCGAGTTCAAGACAATTTTCAGATTTCTTAGCCAATCGAGGTAATTTGGACCAGTTAGTACATGTTTGTCGAGTATTGCAGATAACGGATTGTGAATTGATGACATGTCAAAAGTTTTGTACTGAAAAATAATAACAGATAAATGTTAATGACTATTTTCAAATATTTTGATAAGATATAAATGTATGGACTTTTACTTCATAAATTCCTGCTCCCAATGTTTTGACATTTTCACTACCCTTTAGTAAAAATGGGAAACATATTTCCTTAGTAGGTACGTAAGGTCCAATTAGCCAATCATGATCCCGAATAATATCAGCCAATTATAATTCCTAAAAGGTAGTTTTCAATTATAATATGACGTCATTCATCTTTACGTGTCAAGCCTTAGCCATCGATATTGAACCTTAATGGACGGTCACATGAATTCCCCCAATAATATGAGCCGAATTCATGGGAGTTCCACGTAGTTCACATCACCATATTAATGGATGTCACAGATTTCCGGCATCCAAGCCCCCAATAATATGAGCCGAGCATTGAATACAGGTAGCGTTCATCATGCACCCATTGTCGATGGAAGACAAGAAAATTATAAAAAAATTTATAATTTCCTTTTTTCAATCTTGATATAAATTTTGAATCTAATTCAAAAAAATGAGGGTTTTTAATTTTGAAATGGTCTCATCATTAATTTTAAAACTCTCCATGTTTGTTCGTATAATTGCCGGATTCTTGCAAATTTTTTATTATAAAATAATAACGTACATACTCATTATTTATAATATATCATGCATATATTATAAACAGTAAATTAACAAGGATGATCAATCGCCCCAAAACTATTTGGCCCGTGTGAGCCAAACACGGGCCTAGGTCCAAGCCTAGGGAATGCACGGAATGCAAATGAAACAATTACATAAGCTTCCAATATTTACATGTCTTGGATCTTCATAATTCATCATGGCCCACCATCTTCCAATCTTGATCTTTCACTATCAAATATTTTACATTAAAATATCCATGGTAAATAGGGATACATCTCATGGGATGGGAACGGACTATAAACCAAGCCCACTTTAAAATTTGATAATTATTACAACTCATTCAACACAAAATATCCTAGCATACACCTTGAAAATTGGGCTTGGGATTTTGATCATCCTTCATGCATAATATCACAAACCGCCACAATTGATAAAATATTATATATCTTGGTCCAATCACTAACCGCCACAATTATAAATTAAATTAACAAAATAAACAAACACCTTTGTTTACTTTCTAATTAATTTATTTAAAACTGAATTTCTGGTAAATCACCATTTACTATAAATAATCAAAGTTCCACTTTAATTATTTATTTCATGAAAAAATACATTCTTTATAAAATTTTATTTTTCACAGAAATCAACTATTACAATTTTAACAACTTAGGGCCCTTGACACTTGGATATCCCAAAACACTTTTGGAAATCCAATTCGTCAAAGTCGTTGCCAGAGCTCCGTCACCGGATTCCGTCCAACCAAAATTATTATTATTTTTTTATTAAAAAAATGAGCTGCCCCAAACTGCCTGAAATGGGAAGCCCCTCATTTTTTAAATTTTTTTCAAAAACAGCCCCTAAATTGATGGAAAAACGATTTTCTCATGCGGTTAAAAATTTACCTCAATATAATATTCAAGAAATTCTACACAAAAATGAGTAACCTAGGCTCTGATACCACTGTTGGGGATCGGTTACCTCATGCTCGGAAACGCAGCAAAAGTTTAAAATGTTAATATAAACACCGAGCACTTGTGTAGCATTGAAAAATCATCAAACATCCATAGAGTGTTTAAGATTTTTGAATGGTTCTCATTTATCGAGTGGAAAGCTCCTAGTTTATGGTTGTACTCCATTAATCCTTATGACCCGGGACAACATGGAGACTTTATATGCTAGCACTTCACTTTAACTTGTTTATCGACTCAACTGGGGTCATCAGGTGGCAAGGTTGGGTGTTGAGTCAAAACATATAGGAATCAATGCATTTTAGTCGGGGATTCACTGCTTACCTTAGGGTATGGATATCCTATTTGATCTCATGAATATGTAGTTTGAAATCTCTGATCAGAGTATGTGGTAAATAAGAAAGGGGTTTCTTGAATTATACATTCGATGCAACTACGACATGATACATAGTTATCGATTCATTGACAACTCTCGATAAACCAATGGTTGTCGAATCGTTCGGGATATATGAGTTGAACGGACCGTACTGTACTCTAACCATAATTGATTGATTCTTGCAGGTACTATCATTTGATACCTAGGGAGTCATGTAAGCGATGTTGTTAGACATTTAACATGACTGGTTGAGTACTATCAGACTTGAGTTTTCTGACGTTCTTATTATCAAGGAGTTGATAAATAAGAATGGAGCTATATAGGTATGCTCATATAAGGGACTTGTTGATCCCGAATCACATGGAGATGTGAACACACTGCTAGTTGTATCAATGAACCATTGAGGGTCACACAAGTACTAGCTTTCTAGATTCCGTTGAGATTAAAATTTGTTCAATGTGTTGAACAACTTATAAAGGATTTTATAAGTAAAATAAATTAGAAGTTTGACTTCTAATGGAGAATAAAAGGGAAAGTAACTTTTAATTTGTGAATGTGTTCCAAGATTAAAATTTGACTTGAATAAATAATTAGTTTTTGAAAATGGTGATTTTCAAAACTATTGTTTTGAACTTAATTAAATTAATTCAAGAGTTAAAATAATTAAACACTAATGGATCTTGTAGAGTCCAAATAATTAAATTAATTCAAGTGTTGGATTAATTAAACACTATTGGGTCTTGTAAAGCCCAAAATAAAAATAGTGTTGAATACTTATTTTACTAGTGGGCTTGAATAAATTCAAGATGGATTTAATTAATTGATTAAACTTAAATGGATTTGATTTTAATAATTATTTATATATTAAGTTCAAGGGTCATGTATATATATGTTTGACATATATATATTATATTTGTGAAGGAATATGAAGGGTTAAAAGATTGGACACAATTTTCCATGCATGCATTTCATTTTTCCATGCATGATTTAATTGTATCAATAATCTTTGACCATGATAATTAGATTATATATATTCCTACACTAAACCACAACATAGTCGTGCACTTCAAGTCCATAATTCTCCAATTTTGTCTTTCATTTTTGGGAGAAAAGGCAAGAAATATCTCAATGCAAAATGCTCTAAATATTCTAATGCATATTTAGAGTGGATCTAGTTCGAATAGTCGTGGACCTAATTCGAAGAGGAGCTATTTTTGAACAAGGTGCATCCTTGGAGGCTTGAATCCATTTGAGCAAGGTGTGCTCTTGGATGCTTGTAGATTGTGTCTACCATTTCAAGAGCTAAGTTGTTCACAACTTGGTTGAAGCTATAAATCAATCTTTTGAGATTGATAGGTAAAATTTTCTTAAACACCCTATGGATGTTTGATGATTTTTGAATGCTACACAAGTGCTCGGTGTTTATATTAAAATTTTAAACTTCCGCTGCATTTTCGGGCATGAGGTAACCGATCCCCAACAAATTCATCATAGAATTCAACCAAAACAATTTTTCTCAAAAGTAATAAAGATAGACTAAACGAAAGAAAAATTCAAAAAACGTTGCGAAGTTTCCAATCTTCTTCGCTTACCTCCATGAGTTCTTACGCCGCCTCCCTCTTTTGTTTCTTGTGTGTCGTTCTTGTTCACCGTGTAAAATTTTGTATTTCTGGCCCTAGAATCCATCCTCATTCTTCTTCATTTTAAAATTACGCCAAAATATTTATTTCCTTATCTCAGGCACACTCAATCGCAAGATCTTCCCGCTCGAGCGCGAACTTTCTGACTTGGGCTTCAAAAATTTATTCTGTCGCGCTCGAGTGCAGGATCTGCCAGCTCGAGCGCAAAATATTTTGTCTCAAATCTCAACTTTATGCTCGGACATACTCGAGCGGGTAAAACTATCCGTTCGGGCACTAAATATTCTGTCTCAGCCTCGGAATTTCCTCTTTGCACGCTCGAGCGCCCAAAAATGACGGCTCGAGCGCAAGTTTTTTTGTCCCAATACCAAAAATTCTTTATAATACCTACAGTTTAACCAAAAACCTCGAGTAGTAGAGCGAGTGCATGAATAACAAAATAATCAAACATGCATGATCCTAAATACGTAAAAACCATGCCAAATGAACTCAAAAATATCACAACACAATAAGAAAAAATGAAACTTATCAGATTGCAAGAAGTGCATTTAATGGGAGACAGATTGTTCGGGTGCAATAATTATCCCTACTGGTAGAGAGATTGAATAGTGGCACTTGGACTGATGTGTGGTTTAAAAGATTTCAATTGCACCATTACCACTGGCTATAACTTTTGGTAAAGCGGCTAGCGCTCCTTCCTACACACAGTTTGTTGAATAGAATGGTGGTGTGACCCAAATGACCATGGCTTGATCCCACCTCAGCTTTCTTCGCTAAAAGATAACCAGATTTCACACTATACTCTCCATTATAGTTGAAATGCCAAATGTGTCGATCAATCCCATGTAATATATAGATTGGAAACTTGCAAAGTTTGTCATGATCAATTGGCCATAACACTCGATTAATCTTGTCCCAATCCCAGCCACCTTGCTCCAACATTAGATCACAAACACGCAAATTCGCATATTGTGGATTAGGCGATGTGATTGGTATAAAATTTAATGGTATCATCAACCAAGGATCAGCGAACACTGAAATATCTCGTCTGTTTCTAATCCTCCAACGGAGTCCTTTCTTTAACAAAGATCTACCCATAATAAGCTCCTCCAAATAAAAGATGGATTATGGCCCAAAGAAGATGTTAAGGCTGTTGTATGCTGAAAATATTTGGCCTTTAGTGATCTGGTAACCAAAGAATGTGGATGATTGATCAATCTCCATATCTGTTTTGCAAGTAACGCCTGTTGGAAGAACGAAGTATTTAAAACCCATAACCACTTGAGATTTACGAAAACAATGGCGCTGCCATCGGAGTCAGTGAATGCTCCTGTTATTATTATTATTCTACCAAAAAGGAGTGACCAATTTTTGTAAGCCCGACTCAAAACCAAAAGAATACGAAAAACCGACATGGTTTAAGTTGGGATATCCTGGGCCACAACTTTGATCAAAACCTCTCGACCAGTATCTGAAAAAATATTACACCGCCATTATTGCATTTTTTTTCCAGGCGCTCTTTTTTACCACATCAAATATTTGCCTTTTTTTTTACCCACCAAATCCGGTAGTCCCAAATAAGTTGTATGTGACTCATTAAATTGCATGACAAGTTGCTTACAAGCTTGTGATTTCTCGAGAGCACTCATATTTGGGCTAAGGGTAATGGAAGATTTCTCATGATAGATTGATTGCCCCGAAGCATTCACATATATTTGGAGAGATTCCTTAACCATCTCACAATCATTCGGACTCGCTTCACCCATTATCAGACTATCATTTGCAAAAATAAATGACTTACAATTGGAGCCGATCTAGCGAATCGAATATCTTTCAATGAATCGTTATTTACTATTAATCGTAGCATACTTGAAAGACCTTCAGAGGATAACAGAAATAGATAGGGTGATAAAGGACATCTTTGTCTTAATCCACGAGTTGAACTAAATATTATAGTGGGATTCCCATTAATAGTAATGAAAAAACTGGTAGAATGCAGATAACGCATAATCAACTCTATCCAATGAGTAGGGAATCCCATTTTGATCATACAAAGGTGGAGAAAAGACCATTCAAATCGATCATATACTTTACTAATGTCTAATTTGGGCGTCATAAGGCCCTTTCACTCGCGTTTATATTTATGAAGAGTATGGATGCCCTCAAAAGTCACCATGATATTGTCATTAATAAGCCTACCTGGGACAAATGCACTTTGTTCAGATGAAATTATCTCATACAAGAACCCTTTAAGTCGATTTTCCATAACGCAACCAATTTAGCCACCATCGAACATAAATTGATAGTCTCAAAATGATTGACTCTCCGAGGCCGATGGATTTTCGGAATTAAGGCAAGGGGTGTAATGATTCTATACTTTTAATGAATTTTTTGCGGAGTTTAAAAGTTTAGATGTATTCAATCTAAAATTTTATATACTTTATAAAAGTTTGGTGGTATTCAAGATGAATATTTGTAGAGTTTTAAAAAATCATGTGGTACTCAAACTTAACTTTAAAAACTTTATAAAAGTCTAGAGGTATTCATATTATCAATAGATTTTTTAAGACTCAATGGAATTATATTAAGTACAAGAATTAAAACATAAGGTACAACAATAAAATGTCAATAATTTTCTTTGATTCAACCTAAAGATTTGGGTGGACATTTAATTTTAAATTTATCATCAAACTCGTACACTTTCATTTCTAAAAATATATTTTTAAAGACTCAATGGAATTCTATTAAGTACAAGAATTAAAACATAAGGTACAACAATAAAATGTCAATAATTGTCTTTGGTTCAATCTAAAGATTTGGGTGGACATTTAATTTTAAATTTCACATCAAACTCATACACTTTCATTTCTAAAAATAGTGTCACATTAATTGTTTAATTGTAATGAATTTAGTACTATTTATTTATTTTTGTAAATCAAATCAAATCAAATCAAAAATTAAAAATTTATTTATATTGATAAATAAAAATACTTTTTAAAAAAATACATAATTAGAAGTTATAGAAACTCAACTACAAGAAATAATAAATTTTAAAAATCACAATATTAAGTTACAAAATTCATAAACTTATAGAAAAGATTTACAAATGTCTATAAAAGTTATGAAAAACAAATCTGCAAGATTCTGTGAAAATTTTTAGAAGTCTGTAAGATTCTACAAAAGTCAGTAGAAATCTATCAACTTCACAAAAGTATGTAATTTTTAAAAAAAATCAGTAAATCTCGGTAATGAATACACTCCCTTAAATATGTGTGATTGAATACTTCCAAACTTTGTGCCATTATTCAATATGTTCAAATAGATAGAAGAGACACGGATCCCAGAAGCTGCCAATGATATTGAAAAAACCCACGTGATAACCATCCGGACCTGGGGCCTCCCAAGGATGCATCGCAAAAATCGCATTTGATATCATGGTGAGAATAAGGAGAATTGAAAGTTTCTATCATTTGGGAAGACAACCAGCAGTCTAGCCCTTATAAAGTAACCTCAATATCAGCACATGATGGGTTTGAAGATGTAAAAGATTTGCAAAATGGTGCCACAATGCTTCACAAACTTGAGCATGAGATTGAGTCCAAAAATTATCAAGTATTTATAGCCCGCTGATAAAATTTTACATTTACGTTGTGATGTTCTTCTATGAAAATATGTGGAGCCCACACTGAGCCCAACATATATATATATATATATATATATATATATATATATATATATATATATATATATATATGTACAATTATATTCCCCTACACCCCAAGGGGTGCAGGGAAACTGGGTCGCCAGCCTAGCTGGCGCCCCATGTGGCTTCTTATTTTTTTTTTTATTTTTTTTGAGTTTTATTTTGAATTTGGGGGCTTTTGTCGTGGAAATAGAAAGCCAGAAACTCATTTCCCTTTTTTTTCCTCTTCTAGGGCGTGATCTAGATCGGGAGAAGAAGATAAATTTTGGTCTCGGTCTCGGTGGTGCTCGGTGGAGGTCGAGGTCGAGGTGGTGCTGGTGGATGGCGAGGTCGAGGTGGTGGTGGTGGTGGTGCTGGTGGTGCTGGTGCTGGTGGAGGTCTCAGTGGTTTGGTGGTGGTATTGGCCATGGTTTTGGTCTCGGTCTCGGTGGTGTTGGTGGAGGTCTCGGTGGTCTCGGTGGTCTGGTGGTGGTATTGGCCATGGTGGAGGTGCTGGTGTTGAAACACGTTCTCGGATCTGTCGGATCTGATACTCATAGCAGCGGGAGTTTAAAATATTTATTTTTTGATCTAGAACGATTCCAGATCATGGGTACCAAATCCGTACGATTAAAATAATATGAGTAAAATAAAACAATAGTAATTTTACCTCTCAAGTCTCAACTTGAGGTTATGGACTCCAACATATAAATCTGCTCTTCTTGTATATCCCAGGAACCGATGCCTCGATCAACTCCTGAATCAGGTCCACGAACAAAAATCTAAAACCCTCTGACAGACTGCACTAGAAAGTCTATCAGAAGTTTCTACGAAGAGAATAACAGATTTGATCTGTTAAACCAGACTGCAATTTCGAAAATTGCAGACTGGAATTTTTGAACAGAAGAGGGGAGGGGATCGGCCAACCCTAGGGAGACTGCTCTCTAGGTTTCAAAAATTATGAGCTGTGTTATGTAATTTTTGTACTGCAATAACTTATTTATAACATGGGCTGCTAACATCTTAGGGCCCATTAGTCATAAGTTCAAGCCTGACAAGCAAAGCCCGCATGTTCATAAATTAATATAAAATTCATCGTGACTCAAATTGATAAACCAATTTTACCAATGTGTACAAAAACCTTTTCTGCATATTTTAAAGTCAAGATAAATTTTCTGAATCCGAATTCAGTGGTTTCCAAAAATGGCATCCCCATGTCATTTTAGGAAATCTCACTCCCTTTATTCATTAATAAGAAGTCCTACTTCTCGTTCGCTAAATTTAACTCATTAAATTTAACTATCTCAACGGAGATTAAAAATCTATTACTTGTGTGACCCTCAATGGTTCAGGGATACAGCTAGCCGTGAGCCCACAACTTCTTGTGACTCGGAACAATAATTTCCGACTTGCCCATCTAATCATGGTAAGAGCCCCTAGCAACGTCGCCCCATGATTCCCTAGGTATCACTGATAGTGCCTGCAAGAACCAGTGGGTTTTGGTTAGCGTATAGTATGGTCCCTTCAACCATATATCCCGAGCAAATCAACAACCATTGGTATATCGAGAGTCGTTCGAGATTCGATAACTATGCAATATATCTTGAAGATTAAATAGTGACATCGCATGTGCAACTAGGAAACCAAGTAACCTAAAACACATCATGCACTATGGCTAGAGATTTGTCACACTAATATCTCCTCAGATCGCATAGGATATCCACACTCGCAAGCGTGTGGTGAATCCTTGACAACAAAACATTGGCTCCTATATGTGTCGTAACTGTACCCAATCTCGACACCTGATGACCCTCATGGAGTCGGTAAATGAGTCAAAGTACAGTACTAGCATATAGAGTCTCCATGATGTTTCAAGTAGTAAGGACTAATGGTGTATAACCAAAACCACGGACTTATCCACTCAATTAGTGAAAACCACTTGGAAAGTCCGAATAGGGTAATTCGATCATCCATCCAATGAATATCCATTTGCATGCTTCGAACATCTTTATGTTCCATACCAATGAAGCGTGGTACTTGGCATCGCAAATTCTAGTCTCAATCTCGAGCGATCCTTATCCTTATTGTGGACGGCTTAGGAACTGGTTTAGAATATACAGTGATTACAAGATGTGTTTCATGATAGTCATCCATATCCACTATCACATCTTACATGCACTTCAGTATATTCAAAGTCTTTATTTAAACATCGTATAGTACGTCACAACATAATAATATGATAAAAGATAAATTAAATGCCAATGAAGAGTGTAAATTATATTAAACAAAGATTGTTTACAAATAGAGTCATAAAGGCCCTTAGCCACAAGTTGGCTAGAAGGGCACCCACTCTTTCAATCTCCCACTTTCCCTAAAGCCAACTAGTCATACTACGTAGTCCAATTGCTTCGCGATGTTTGTCAAATAATGGTCCTGGCAAGGGCTTAGTAAGTGGATCAGCGATATTGTTTGCAGAGGCCACTTTCTCGACAGTAATGTCTCCTCTTTTCACGATCTCCCGGATGATATGGTATTTCCTCAGTATGTGTTTGGATCTTTGATGAGACCTTGGTTCCTTTGCTTCAGCAATGGCACCAGTGTTGTCACAGTACACCGGGACTGGACCAACAGCTTCAGGAATGACCCCCAACTCTTGGACGAAATTCCTTATCCAAACGGCCTCTTTAGCAGCAGTTGATGTTGCAATGTATTCTGCCTCAGTGGTGGAATCCGTTGTGGTGTCCTGCTTGGAACTCTTCCAAGAGACAGCACCGCCATTGAGCATGAATACAAATCCAGAGGTTGATTTTGAGTCATCCACGTTGCTTTGAAAGCTAAAGTCGGTATAGCCTTCCGATTTCAATTCTCTTCCTCAATAAACCATGAATATATTCTTAGTCCTTCTCAAGTACTTAAGAATATCCTTCACAGCTTTCAAATGCATTTGACCGGGGTTGGCCTGATATCTGCTCGTGACACTCAGAGCAAAGGCTACATCCAGTCTGGTAGATATCATCTCATACATGATACTACCTATAGCTGACGCATATGGTACGTGTGTCATTTTCTCTATCTCTTTGTCAGTCTTGAAAGACATTGACTTGGATAGAGAAACTCCATGACACATAGGTAGATGTCCTCTCTTGGACTCATCCATAGAGAACCTCTTCAATATTGTGTCGATGTAGGTCGCTAGAGTGAGTCCTATCATTCTCTTAGACCTATCTCTATAGATCTGTATTCCTAGAATATAGGACGCCTCACCCAAGTCCTTCATCAAAAATATATCTGATAACCATATTTTATTGACTGCAACATCCCTACATCATTCCCAATGAGTAGGATGTCGTCAACATAAAGCACTAAGAATGTCACAGCATCCTTAACTACTTTCTTGTACACGCACTGTAATGCCCGGGATTAATTGAATTAATCCGAGAATTATTTAATTTTAATACGAGTATATTTAATTTGGGAATATTTAGAGTTTTGATTTAAATTCTAATATTCTTAAATTATTTAGGATTGAAATTGAATTAGATTAAAGGCTGAGGACCAAATTGCAATTATTGAAGATTTGAGGGGCTATATTGCAATTATTATTGAGGTTATCAGATTTGTAATGTATTATCATCATGTCTACGTGTATGTAGGAGGACACTTTCAGAAATTTGAACAGAAAATCGAGCTCTTCTCTTGTTCTTGCAATTTTGATTTTCAAATTGCCGTATCTTTTGATCCGGTTATCCGATTTTAATTCCGAAAAGTGTTTTGGAATCCTTGAAACGAGGCCTTCGATTTGCTGTAAGTTTTTGTATCTTTCATCATGGTTTAAGAATTCGAAAATGGCAGAGATCAGATGTGATTATGAATTTATGTTGTTGAACTTCTATGTTGTGTTATATTGAAGTCGGGTTGAGGAACGGATGTCGTATCGGTTTTTTATGAATTTCCAGAAATTATTTCGAAATCCCTATAGTATGTTATGCTGGTTTTGATTGATATTCAGATGATATAGGATGTGAATGATTATTAGAATTGTTGTAGTTGAGTTTCGGTTACCGATTTTGTACCGTTGCTCCGCCGGTATAGAATTTGAAACTGTTTTGATGGATTATGATGGAACTGTGGATGAAGTGAGTTCTTGCTGATATTATGAGTTATTTTCGCTGTGTTTTCAGTTTTGAAAACAAGGAATATCGAACTCGAACCTTCAGCTTCAAACCGGGATTGAATTGGGCCAAGATTTATGAAGTTGAGCCTTGAAAATCAAGTAGTGTTTGAGCAGATTTTTGACACAAGGTTATGTTGTATGGCTTGACCAGATTTGGGAGCATATTTTGATAACCTTGAAGAGCTTGAAACCAAGACAAGAAAGGTATAAACCAACATCGAACCACGAGATATATAACTCGAGTTAGATTTGACTTGAGTTTCCCCAAACCACATACTTATTTGTTCTTGTTGGAATTGATTTATTTTCAAGTCCATAGATATATGTTCTTGATTGTTTATTGATAGATGAATTTGTATGAGATAGATGATGGCATAGATAGATAAATCTATTGCCTTTCCTTGCTAGATTAGCTGGTCTCTTGTAGGTGGCTTAGATTAATGCTTCTAGAATTGGTTGCACCTTGGTAAGCCACTAGATCTTTAAGAGTTGAAGGCGGATGTGCCATGTCTTAGGATGGCTGATGTGCCAAATTACCGAATGTTTGGACTTGTATCGATGCGCTTAGGAGTAGATCGAATCCTATGACCGAAGATCGATATAGTGGACCGAAGTTCGGGAATAAGAACGTACCGCCACCTCGAATGGGAGAGTAGGTGGGAGATTTGTTACGTTCTTATTCAAACTGGGATCCCTAGATGAGAGTTGAGAAAATAGTCAAGTCTTGGTCTAGAGTTAAGACTAAGAGTCAAGATCAAGATGTCAATACAAAGAAGGTAGAGTCAAGACTAAGACACTACTTAGATTATGTTATGCTTTGATTATAGCATGTTTTTGTGTTATGCTTTGATTTATAGCATGCCTTTGTTTTATGCTTTGAATTATAGCATGTATTGTTGTTATTGAATATTTTATGACTTAATTATGATAGTGATTACACTTGAATTTGATAGCATGCTATATGTTGCTTATACTGGGAAATGTATTTCTCACCGGAGATATCCGGTTGTTGTCGTGTTTGTATGTGTGCATGACAACAGGTGGTTCGGGAACAGGGCAGAGATGAGCTTGAAGAATAGAGATTGAGAGATTAGAGTGATGATCCGGTGTAGATTTGAAGTTGCTGTTATGTTATGTTAGTTTCAAGGACTATGCTTGTATAGAACTAGACTTGAACTTTAGTCTAGAATGTATGCTCCTTGAACTTGTAATCACACTTGATCTTGTGGTGTTTTCCTTTGCAATGACATGTATTTTATGTTATTGCCTTGTTAATGTTTCTTAGAATATGATGATGCTTAATGGACTTGATTCAACATGTCTAGAACTTGATCTTTATCTTGTGCATGTTTTATTATCAAAGGATCAAGTTGGGAAGCAATTATTCAAAGCAAGAATGAGCTGCAATTCTTGGGCAAGAATCTGCCCAGGGTAGCGCCCGAGCTGCAAAAAATAGCAGCCCGAGTGCAGCCCAGGGCAGAGGGTTCTGTTTGGAATCAAGCAGGGCGCGCCCGAGCGGCGCTTTTCAGCCGCTCGAGCGCGGCCCAAGTTTAAAAAAAAATAAATAAATCTTTGCAGCTTCGGATGCTTGTTGATTGCTTATCTTTAATTCATGATCTTGGATTAATTTTATGATTTGAGAGACTAAGAGCCGGGTCGTCACACGCACGGTTCCTCCGGGTTCTTGATGAAACCAAAGTCCTTTATTGTTTCATCAAATTTTTGGTTCCAACTTCTTGACGCCTGTTTGAGACCATAAATTGATCTATGAAGCTTGCATACCTTATGTTCGCTTCCCATGGATGTGAATCTCTCGGGTTGCATCATATAGATCTCTTCCTTGATGTTTCCATTAAGGAACGCAGTCTTCACATCCATTTGTCATATCTCATAGTCATACCATGCTGCTATGGCAATTAGGATTCTTATGTACTTGAACATTGCGACTGGTGAAAAAGTTTCATCATAGTCAACACCTTGTCTTTGATTATAACCTTTTGCGACCAATCGTGCCTTGTAGGTCAGTACCTTACCATCAGGCCCAAGTTTTCTCTTGTAGATCCATTTATATCCTATAGGAACAATTCCATCGGGAGGATCTACTAAAGACCAGACTTGGTTTGCATGCATGGAGTCTATTTCAGACTGCATGGCTTCAAGCCATAAATTCGAATCGGCATCAGAAATTACCTCCTTGAAGTTTCTTGGATCACATCCAATGTTGGGTTCACTTTGATCCCCTTTAAGTAGGAGATTAAGTCGAACAGGAGGTCTAGAAGCCCTTTCGGATCTTCTAAGAAGTGGCGCATCATTTATTGGTTCCTGAGGTGTGGGGTTGTTATTTTGTATCTCGGGTTCTTCTCGAACTTCTTCGAGTTCCATCATTTAGCCTTTTCTATCAAGTAAGAACTCCTTCTCAAGGAAGGTGGCATTCCTAGAAACAAACACTTTTGTTTCAGTAGGATGATAGAAGTAATATCCGATCGAATTCTTCGGATACCCTACAAAATAACACAAGGTGGATCGACTATCCAACTTATCTCCCACTGTCTGCTTCACGTAAGAAGGACATCCCCAAATCCTCAAGTACGAATACTTAGGAGTTTTGCCAGTACATAATTTGTATGGAGTTTTATTCACTACTTTAGTGTGAACATTGTTCAACAACAATACCGTCGTTTCAAGTGCATAGCCCCAAAACGAAGATGGTTGCTCAGTAAAGCTCATCATAGATCAAACCATGTCCAACAGAGTTTGATTACGATGCTCTGCTACACCATTGAGCTGAGGTGTGGCAGGAGGAGTCCACTGAGAAAGAATTCAATTTTCTTCAGATAGTCTAAAAACTCGGTACTCAAGTATTCACCGCCTCGATCAGATCGAAGTGCTTTAACACTTTTACCTAGCTGATTTTCTACTTCAGTCTTGAATTCTTTGAAATTTTCAAATGATTCAGACTTATATTTCATTAAATATAAATACACATACCTAGAATAATTATTAGTAAAGGTAATAAAGTATATGTGACCATATTTAGTACCAATACTAAATGGTCCACAAACATCTGTATGAATCTGATCCAATAGATTTTGACTACGCTCAGGCTTTCCCTTAAAAGGTGTTTTAGTCATTTTAACTTTCAGGCAAGACTCACAAGTAGGTAGAGAATTTATATCTGACATATCAAACATGCCCTCTCCCACTAGCTTGTTCATCCTCCGTGAGGAAATATGACCTAGCCTAGCATGCCAAAGATTTGCTGGGTTTTGACTATCGTTTTTCCTTTTCATTGTTGTTGCCGTTTTATCAACATAATTAACTGGTACATCTTTTAATTTTAAGTTATATAGATCGTTTTCAAGTTGTCCACATCCAATTAAACATTCATTCTTGTAAATATTGAAAATCTCATTCACAAAATTGCAAGAAAAACCATCTCTATCAAGCATAGAAACAGAAATAATGTTTTTAACCAAATCTGGCACAAATAAAACATTTCTTAGAAATAACTTAAAATTTTTTTGCAAAATTAAACAAACATCTCCCACAGCTGTGAGACCTCGAATTCTAATCATCAAATCTCGACAAAGAAAACATAAAATTAATCCAGCACAATTGGCGACGCAAAATCGGACATTTGGCGACGCAAAATCACGTCGCGAAACAAAAATTTTTTTTTTTTTTTTTTAAAAAAAAAATCGAGCTTGATGGCGCGGGCGCGCCGGAATTTCGCAAAATGCGAAATTCCAAGCCCAGGGGAGGCACGGGCGCCCCTCAAGTCGTGCGGGCGCGCTGCCCCTTCGACCTGCACTGAAAAACACTCTCAAAAAGCAAAACTAAAGCTTGGGAAAGTGCAAAACCATAAACCAACTTAATCATAAGCATGCATTGATACACCAAACTGTCAAAATACAATACATGAAGTTCTAGAGTTGTACAATAATCAATCTAGTAGAACATGCATCACTTCTAAGTTCCATAACCGATACAAAATGAGTTCGAATACAATCTACGTTCGATTACATATTCGACTTCTAAAACAACAAGGCCTCACGTCTATCATCTCAACCACCTAGCCATGCTGCCTCTGACTCGGTCCTGCCCCACCTGTTGCCAAGTACACATACAAACAAAGATAACAGCCGGATAATCCGGTGAGAATATAATTCCCAGTAAAAGAGACAAACATGCATATCATAAAAACATCTCAAACGAAATGCATCAACTTCCAGATATTCAATTAACAACCATGCAATTTCGAAAGCATATATAAACTCAATTCAGATGCATAAATGCAATGCATGTCTTTAAATCTGGGATTATCAAGTCGGATAATCAAAAGAGTTGCTGCTTTTGCTTTTGGGATCCCGAGGACGAGGTCACGTAAACAACTCACCGACTCTCCCGATCGAGGTGGTGCTATGTATCTCCATCCTCTAGACTTTGGTGCGACTATAAGGAGTATGCTAGCACTAGGTGAAACGGCTACACCTAGGCCACTCACAATATAATCCCCAAAACGTCTATCATAAAAGGGTCGTCCTGCCCGCTGTTCAAATCAAGGATTCTGGCTCAAGATGAATGCAATGCAAAATATAACTCAATCAACTAAATTCAAGAGCAATAACATGCAAATATGTGATTCTTGTGAACACTCGAATCAAGTCGGATTCGAGTCACACGTTCCATTCCAGTCTAAGTCATCTTATACCTCTTTTCAACAACGTCGATGCTCCAAACCTGGAAACAACAACGATTCCTCAATTCAAGATTCAATCAAACTTCCTAGTCGATAATAAGAGAATCGATACTATACCGGCTCCAATCTCCAAGTTGCACAAAGCTGCAATCTCGCAACTCCACTGGCCTCAAATCAATCTGTACAAAAAGTAATAAGGCTCGAGATTAACATACAACTCAATCGAAGGCTTGGCTCAAACAATTCGAACCGATAGACAATCCAAAACTCAAACCGGCGGCATAACGGCTATAATCTGATCAAACCGGAAATGCAGACAGCATAATATCAATCCAATAGACTCAAATAAATCAACATTCAAACATTCAAACACAAATCCAACACATATCCAAACTCACATTTTCGAAAATCCCTTCAAAAATTCATAACAATTCCGAACGACACTCTATTTCAAAATCGACAGAGAATAAACGATCAGAACTCTGCCAAGATCAACATACTCGAATCTCAAACGATTCTAACGACATCCCAAAACTAGAACGTATCTGATCGGAGAAATACTTACGGTAGAACGAAGCTCTCGCAGCCGTGATCGCTAATCTGCCTTCAGAAATAAATTCCAACGGACGGATCAAGCTCGAGATGAAATCTGAAAGCTTGGAGAATCGATTTCTTCAACAATGGAGGAGGGAGGCGTGAAGAGGAAGATGATCCAGTGAAAAGAATAGTAAAATCTCCTATAAATATCTAACAAATCTAATATTTGCATTTTAGTCCCTCAAAAATCCGAAATTTGCAAAAAGGACCCTGAACAAAATAAAGTCGGCTCTTGAACTCTCGAATCTCCGATTATCTCAAATAAAGTCAATTAAGATAAAATCGGGGCGTTACAATTCTCCCCCTCTAAGAAAAGATTTCGTCCTTGAAATCAAACACGGTTCCAACACGAACTGTGTCTCTCAAGTCACTCCTTCAAGTCCGTCAATCAAAAGTCGACTCCTTTACGTCAGAAAATCTTTCTAAGCTCAGTCACAATTCGATTCATCTCTGGTTCCAGAACAAATGACATAGGAATTATCTCGAAAACACAGAGATATTCATTTCTTCTCGTACATGTCTTGCAAAGTGCCTCCAATAACTCATCAAATAGTTGACATTGTACAAAGTCTTCACAAGAAACAAGAATTCTGCCAACTAGTGCTAAGTCGAGCACTACAACTCATGGCATCTCCTCTAAGGTTCGCCTTGTCTGATCTGACTATCCTTCGTTCTGAGGATATCAACTGAACTCAGATGTACTGGAATAACAAAACCTCTACGGAGACTAATCCAGAAGAAAAGGAATAACAAAGATCTCTGTCTGAAATGACCAAATCCGACAGTCAAAACAATCTGACAAAAAATTCTGACAGAATATCCATCATCTGATTATGTCTGAGTACCAATCCGTAGAGAAACAATAGAAGCTTAATAATCTTCAATCATACACAGATAAAAACTCAACTCAAACAGATCACAGAACTCTCGCAATGTATCCCTCGAACATAATCTCTATCCCATTCTGATTCGGCTCAAAATCAAATTTCTTGATAGGCCTCCTATCTGTTTCAAACTCTAAACAGAAGTGTAACAATCATCGATCGAAGAAAATACCGATAGTAGATAAAATAAGAACATATATT
The DNA here is from genome assembly GCF_033568475.1 of Henckelia pumila. Classification (NCBI taxonomy): domain Eukaryota; kingdom Viridiplantae; phylum Streptophyta; class Magnoliopsida; order Lamiales; family Gesneriaceae; genus Henckelia; species Henckelia pumila. The sequence goes on along the minus strand of NW_027331869.1, from coordinate 156,940 downwards.
TCGGCTCAGAGCATCAGCTGTTGCATACAATTCCTCAGAAAAGATTCGCAATCAGAATCTCATATTATCAAATCCTCTTCTCTGTCTCCAAATCAGTTCCGTCTGCGAAAACAAATACTCCAATTCCTAAGATTAGAACAGATCACAAAAATTTCCTCATAAGACAATAGAAAATAGATCTTCTAATAAATAAGATCGCTGCGAGCTCAAAGTCCAGATTCAGACATTGAGTCTCGAGCGTCTTCAACTGTCTCGACGTCTAGATTACAGTGCAATTCCACTGAATAAGAATACATCCCAAAATCTCGATAAGAAGAAGTGCAATGCACCGTAAGGTCATCAATACAGAAGAAAATAAAGAACAATGAAGCACTGATCAAACTCTTCTTTAATCAATAAGAACTGGTCTCATAAAATTTGGTTCAGACAAACGTGCAAACTCTGAAGATAACTGAGAAATCGGCTCCACGACGATAAGAATCTCTTGAAGAATCTCATTCCAAATCCAGTCTTCCAAACCTCTTTCTTACTAACTCTCAGCTGATGATTTCCGATCTCAAGTTGATGCTGAATCTAACCTCGTGACTCGGAGGAAATCCAAAAAATCTCATCTGGAATATTTCAGCAAACTCTCAAACCACTGGTTATCAACAAATTCGGGCTAGATTCTAGGACAACAACTTTATACAAAGAGAATTCCTCCGTACAATTCTGAAATCAAGCGGTCATACGACAGACAAGAGAAACTACGGAAATTCAAAAACTAAAAGCAGACCGAGCATTCTAATAATACCCTCAGTTAAGAAAGTAAGGAGCGTAATAGAAATGTTAGAATAAGAGCATAAAATCATACTCAACGGTTACCTTCTGTGTCATCATCAGGTGCAACACAATTCTGCGGATCCTCATTGAGAGCAAGATTCGACGTCTGTTGAATCGGAGGTTTATTCAATATCGAAGAGCCTCTAAGTCGATTATGGTGCGGCGGCTGAAATGAGTGCACCACACGAGTTTGTATCTCCTGTTGAACCATTGGTCTAAAAGAATTCCTCGACTGAGATCCAATGGTATAACGTTGAGGACATCTCCTAGCAAAGTGTCCTGGCTGAAGGCAGATATTGCAGCATCCAAAAATTCCCAGACAATGCTCACTGCGGTGTTGACCTCCACAATTATTGCAAGATACACCGGAAGACCCTGAGCTATGTCCGGAGCCAGACTGTTTCGATCCGCTGGAGCTAGAAGAACTACTCCCATACTTCTTGAATGACTGACCTCTGGGTTGCAAAAGACCCCTATTGGTACTTCCTCTGTACTCAGTTGATTTCTGAAACGGAATTTGCCTAAGAAATTCAGCTTTAAACAAACTCCACAAAACAACCAAACCTTGATTCTCTAATGCCTTCTTCCTAGAAATCCACCAACTTTTGGCAGTCCCTTTCAGTTGGTACATAACTAACCGAATTCTACGGTCATCGTTGTATTCCAGAGAATCAAACAACTGGTCGATTTCTTCTAACCAACTTACACATTCCACCGCACTCTCTGTACTCTTCAGGATTGGGGGTTGAAAGGTCTGGAACCTCATCAACAAGGCTTCCATCGGCGTCGGGGTAACGTCCATTCTTCAGTCGCAGAAACAACCTCATTCAATCGAATTCCGATGCGGCATGTCTCCTGTTCCAAATTCATCGAGAAACACACATCTCAATTTCGAGAGAATTAGGACACAAACATCTCAATCTAAATCTCAATCTCAATCTCAATCATCTTGTGTCCGTAATCTCTATTCAACAATTTTCTTCTATCTCAAAATATTCAATTGCAATTGAGAAACAGTTACAGTTTATATCCCAGATAATTCATGCTTTACAATTAAAATCACAAATCATGCAATTCAAATAATTCTCAATAAGTAAAGCATGCTCGCATGGTATTTAAACAATCAATTTAAATAACTTAATCGCATGCGAGAATTCATTTCATGCGGACTCGATCTACCCCGCTCACTTCTAAATTCAGTCCAAGAATCTTATGCTCTGATACCACTTATTGTGAGACCTCGAATTCTAATCATCAAATCTCGACAAAGAAAACATAAAATTAATCCAGCACAATTGGCGACGCAAAATCGGACATTTGGCGACGCAAAATCACGTCGCGAAACAAAAATTTTTTTTTTTTTTTTTAAAAAAAAAAAATCGAGCTTGATGGCGCGGGCGCGCCGGAATTTCGCAAAATGCGAAATTCCAAGCCCAGGGGAGGCACGGGCGCCCCTCAAGTCGTGCGGGCGCGCTGCCCCTTCGACCTGCACTGAAAAACACTCTCAAAAAGCAAAACTAAAGCTTGGGAAAGTGCAAAACCATAAACCAACTTAATCATAAGCATGCATTGATACACCAAACTGTCAAAATACAATACATGAAGTTCTAGAGTTGTACAATAATCAATCTAGTAGAACATGCATCACTTCTAAGTTCCATAACCGATACAAAACGAGTTCGAATACAATCTACGTTCGATTACATATTCGACTTCTAAAACAACAAGGCCTCACGTCTATCATCTTAACCACCTAGCCATGCTGCCTCTGACTCGGTCCTGCCCCACCTGTTGCCAAGTACACATACAAACAAAGACAACAGCCGGATAATCCGGTGAGAATATAATTCCCAGTAAAAGAGACAAACATGCATATCATAAAAACATCTCAAACGAAATGCATCAACTTCCAGATATTCAATTAAAAACCATGCAATTTCGAAAGCATATATAAACTCAATTCAGATGCATAAATGCAATGCATGTCTTTAAATCTGGGATTATCAAGTCGGATAATCAAAAGAGTTGCTGCTTTTGCTTTTGGGATCCCGAGGACGAGGTCACGTAAACAACTCACCGACTCTCCCGATCGAGGTGGTGCTACGTATCTCCATCCTCTAGACTTTGGTGCGACTATAAGGAGTATGCTAGCACTAGGTGAAACGGCTACACCTAGGCCACTCACAATATAATCCCCAAAACGTCTATCATAAAAGGGTCGTCCTGCCCGCTGTTCAAATCAAGGATTCTGGCTCAAGATGAATGCAATGCAAAACATAACTCAATCAAATAAATTCAAGAGCAATAACATGCAAATATGTGATTCTTCGGAACACTCGAATCAAGTCGGATTCGAGTCACACGTTCCATTCCAGTCTAAGTCATCTTATACCTCTTTTCAACAACGTCGATGCTCCAAACCTGGAAACAACAACGATTCCTCAATTCAAGATTCAATCAAACTTCCTAGTCGATAATAAGAGAATCGATACTATACCGGCTCCAATCTCCAAGTTGCACAAAGCTGCAATCTCGCAACTCCACTGGCCTCAAATCAATCTGTACAAAAAGTAATAAGGCTCGAGATTAACATACAACTCAATCGAAGGCTTGGCTCAAACAATTCGAACCGATAGACAATCCAAAACTCAAACAGGCGGCATAACGGCTATAATCTGATCAAACCGGAAATGCAGACAGCATAATATCAATCCAATAGACTCAAATCAATCAACATTCAAACATTCAAACTCAAATCCAACACATATCCAAACTCACATTTTCGAAAATCCCTTCAAAAATTCATAACAATTCCGAACGACACTCTATTTCAAAACCGACAGAGAATAAACGATCAGAACTCTGCCAAGATCAACATACTCGAATCTCAAACAATTCTAACGACATCCCAAAACTAGAACGTATCTGATCGGAGAAATACTTACGGTAGAACGAAGCTCTCGCAGCCGTGATCGCTAATCTGCCTTCAGAAATAAATTCCAACGGACGGATCGAGCTCGAGATGAAATCTGAAAGCTTGGAGAATCGATTTCTTCAACAATGGAGGAGGGAGGCGTGAAGAGGAAGGTGATCCAGTGAAAAGAATAGTAAAATCTCCTATAAATATCTAACAAATCCAATATTTGCATTTTAGTCCCTCAAAAATCCGAAATTTGCAAAAAGGACCCTGAACAAAATAAAGTCGGCTCTTGAACTCTCGAATCTCCGATTATCTCAAATAAAGTCAATTAAGATAAAATCGGGGAACACACAAGAGAATCTTTTAAAAGCAAAACTTGATTTGAAACTTGATTCTGTTTGTGATGCGTGTCAACTTGGCAAACACACAAGAGAATCTTTTAAAAGCAAAAATTTTATATCTACTTCTATGCCCCTTGAACTTCTTCACCTAGATCTATGTGGTCCATCGAGGAACTCTAGCCTAGGAGGAAAGCTTTATGCATTTGTCATTGTGGATGATTTTTCACGTTACACGTGGACATTGTTTTTAGCCCACAAAAATGATGCCTTTGATTATTTTAAAACTTTTGTCAAACGAGTTGAGAATGAGAAAAATCTTTCAATAAAGCAGATCCATAGTAACCACGGAACTGAATTTCAAAATGAGAGTTTTTCAAACTTTTGTGAAGAGAAAGGCATCGGTCATAATTTTTCTTGTCCTAGGACTCCTCAACAAAACGGGGTCGTTGAGAGGAAAAATAGGACACTTGTGGAGATTGCGAGGACCATGATATGTGAGCATTCTCTACCAAAATATTTTTGGGCTGAAGTAATGAACACTGCCTGTTACATTATCAATCGCGTATCAATAAGGCCAATTCTCAAGAAAACTCCATATGAATTATGGAGAGGGAGAAAGCCTAACATTTCTTACTTTCGAGCTTTCGGTTTCAAATGCTACATACATAACAATGGTAAGGACAACCTTGGCAAATTTGATGCCAAATCCGACAAAGGTATCTTTCTCGGATATTCTACCTCAAGTAAGGCCTTTAGAGTTTTTAATAAACGCACTTTGCTTGTTGAAGAATCTATGCATGTTATTTTTGATGAATCTATGTCTACTATTGTTCGCACTAACATTGATGATGTAGAATTACTCGAAGAAGAGTTGGCTTCCTCAAGCCTAAATGATATAGATGTTTCCGTTGAGGAAACACCACTTCCGAAAGAATGGACGCTTCACAAAGATCACCCAATGGATCTTATCATCGGAAGTCCTTCAAAGGGAGTAGCCACTCGTTCTTCTCTTAATAATATTTGTAATCATCTTGCCTTTGTTTCGCATGTTGAACCTAAATGCATAGATGATGCTTTGTTAGATGATGCATGGATAATTGCGATGCAAGATGAGTTGAATGAGTTTAAACGCAATGATGTTTGGATTCTTGTTCCTAGGCCGCATGATAGATCTATCATTGGCACTAAATGGGTGTTTAGGAATAAACTTGATGAGCATGGTACAATCACTAGAAATAAATCTAGGCTTGTTGCTAAAGGATATAGTCAAGAAGAAGGCATAGATTATGATGAAACTTATGCGCCTGTTGCTAGACTAGAATCCATTCGCATGCTACTTGCTTTTGCTTGCTCTAGAAATTTTAAGTTATTTCAAATGGATGTTAAAAGTGCATTTCTTAATGGTGAATTGAAAGAAGAGGTTTATATTGAGCAACCTGATGGCTTTGTTGATCTTTCTTTGCCTGATCATGTGTTTAGACTAAACAAAGCATTGTATGGTTTGAAACAAGCTCCTCGAGCTTGGTATGATAAACTGTCTACTTTCTTGCTTTCAAATGGTTTTTTAAGAGGAAAGATCGACAATACCTTATTTACCAAGAATGTCAAAAATGATCTTTTGATTGTGCAAATTTATGTTGATGACATAATTTTTGGTTCTACTAATGAAACTCTTTGTCAAGAATTCTCTAAGTTGATGCAGGAACACTTCGAGATGAGTATGATGGGGGAACTTAACTATTTCCTCGGATTACAAATCAAACAGTGCAAGGATGGGTTCTTTGTGAACCAAAGCAAATACATTAAGGAGATTCTAAAGAAGTTTGGAATGGAGAACACAAAATCATCATCCACACCGATGAGCACAGCAATCAGACTTGACAAGGATGAAAATGGTAAAACTGTAGATCAATCTTTCTTTCGTAGTATGATTGGCTCCTTACTATATGCTACTGCTAGTAGACCGAACATTATGTTTAGTGTTTGCTTGTGTGCACGATTTCAATCAAGTCCAAAGGAATCACATTTGTTCGCCTTAAAACGCATTTTCAAATATCTTTCAAATACTCCAAATCTCGGCTTGTGGTATTCAAAAAATTCTTTCTTTGATTTAAAAGCTTACTGTGATGCCGACTTTGGTGGATATAAGGTGGACCGAAAAAGCACTAGTGGAACTTCTTTCTTTTTAGGAAACTGTTTAGTTTCTTGGTTTTCAAAGAAACAAAATTGTGTTGCATTGTCAACGACCGAAGCCGAATATATGGCTGCTGGTAGTTGTTGTGCGCAAATTCTTTGGATGAAGCATCAATTGCTCGACTATGGCGTCTCTTTTTCAAAAATCCCTATTTTCTGTGACAACACTAGCGCCATATGTCTAACAAAGAATCCGATTCAACATTCGCGCACCAAACATATTGACATTCGTCATCATTTTATTCGTGACCACATCGAACGAAATGAAGTTGAACTTCAATATGTTGACACGACAAATCAAATTGCCGATATTTTTACAAAACCACTAGATGAAAAAACTTTTATTCGTTTGCGTGGTGAACTTGGCATGATTGAGTTGTAATCACTTGTTGACATATTCTAAAGATAATGACATATTAAGGGGGAGCTTAATATAAAATTCGAGCAACTTAATTTTGGATAATACAAATTAATTGTATTTATTCAATATTATACGCTCATATTTTGTTATTTATGTGAAATTTATGTGTTGCATTTTAGAAATCATATTTCAATTCTCATGTTTTTGCATATTTTTCCAGTCTTTTTGATTATCACAAAAAGGGGGAGAATTAGTTTGGTTAAATACTTTAACTAAAGGGGAGAGTTAGTATGGTTAAATGCATGAAGAATAAAATTGGTTATTTGATAATCATTTTCTTCTTAGCTAATTGTTTAATTTAGGGGGAGTTTTATTCATGCAATTATATTGTGCAAATTTAAATTATTTATTTAATATTGTACATTTATTTCTCCTATTTAACCAAGTTTTGTGATCATCAAAAAGGGGGAGATTGTTACGCCTTAAACGCATACAAATCTCGTGTTATGAGATTAATGTTTTTAATGCATTAACAAGTCTCATAATATTATGTTTTGATGATTACAACTCGGTTAATTGTTACTAACCATTTAAAGTGAGATTTTGCAGATTAGAATTTATTGACAAATAAATTGTTGGAAGTTATTTTGAAGCTATACATGTATTTATAAAGTCTTTTATTTCTCATTGAATGGATGAAACATTGTTAAGAGATATGAAAAAAAAGAGAAGAAGAAGCCAAAGTATGGAGCAGCAACTTCCGAAAATTACTGGGAATTTTCTAGGCATTTAAATCCAATCTCCACCTGTCATAATCGTGATGAAGACGTTTTACATGTGTTGTCCAAATTTGAGAGCAATCCAACGACTAGATATGGAGTTATGATTTTTCCACAAAAATTGTGCAGTACCTATTTCTGCAGAACTTGTAGTGAAGAATGAAGAATCAACTTCTGAAAATTACTGAACGTGCTTGAGACATCCAAATCAAATCTCCACCGATCAAAATCAATATCAGGATGTTTTCAAACTTATATCAAAATTTCATATCAATCCAACGGCTAGATATGAAGTTAAGATTTTTTTACAAAGATTGGACAGTACTTATTTCTGCAGAACATGAAGAAAATTATGAAGATTCAACTTCAGAAATTAATTGGGATTGTTTGAGACATCCAAATCACATCTCCACCGATCAGATTCAAATTCAGGATGTTTTACAACCTCTGTCCAAATTTCAGATCAATCCCACGGATGGATATGGAGATATGAATTTTTCAAATTTGTTGCACAGAACAAGTTCGAAAACTTGATGAAGTGACTTCCGAAAATTACTGGAAATGTTTGACTCATTTAAATCAAATCTTCACCGTTCAAATTGAAGATCCAGATGTTTTAAAGCTTCTGTTTAAATTTCAGATCAATCCAACGGTTAGATTGGAAGATATAATTTTTCCACAAAATCCGCTCAGTGCTGGGAAAATGTAGGCAGCGGCGCCGAACACTTTTTGTCACTCCTTGACTTCATACCACACGCTCCAAGCACTCAAATCAGATTCAAAACTTTGCCAACTATAAATAGAGGCCATCCAAGTTCATTTGAAGACATCCCAACTCATCTCTTCTCTCCTTTGCAAGCAATTTCTCACTATCAAAGTGTTTGTGTGATATATTTGAGAGTGTTTGTAAAAATAGTTTGTGAGTTGGTTGTGCTATTGTTGTAAACACTTGAGTGTGAAGCCAAGTGTGTTGTCGTTGTAAGCACTTGAGTGTGAAGCCAAGTGTGGTGTTGAGGCTATCCTTGGAGCCCTTAAGGCCAAGAGTGTTGAGTTATATCGGCGCGGTGATCGTGTCAAGTTGTAAGGCTATCCTTAGAGCCATCAAGGCCAAGACATTCGAAGTGCTAGTGGATCATTGGTTAATCGACTTAACCAAGAAGGGAAGACGTAGACGATTTATCGTCGAACTTCCATAAACATCTCTTATCCCTTTTACTGCTTTATTTACATTACGCATTTATTTACCGCACTTATTATTTGATTGCTTAAGTCTTCCGCTTGCGTACTTGCATAATCGCTTTAAATTGCTAAAGTTGCCAATAGAACCTAAATCCCCCCCCCCCCCCATTAGGTTCTAACAATGATATACTGAAAAATAACAAACAATAATCAGTGATTGTTTAATTAATTTAATAAGACATAAAATAAGGCGAGTTTAATTTTATGAATTACTCTCCCACTATTTTAACGATTTCACCACCCTCTAGTAAAAACGAGAAAACTATTTTCTTTAGTAGGAACATGGAGCTCAATTTACAAATTATAGTTCCGAATAAAATCATCAAATTATAATTTTAAAAAGGTAGAGTTCAATTGCTGCTAGAGCAACCTCTATGTTTTTACCTCATATCCAATAAAGGGCCCATTAATATGACACCGTTTAAAGTGATATGTCAAGTTGACCCATCAATATTAAGTTGTGATGGACGGTCGCCATGTGAACCCCCAATAATATGAGGCGATCCCATGGGAGTTCCACCCAACTTACAACAATTGTCTACTCAATGCACAACTTTCCGGCGAACGGGCCTTCCCAATAATATGAGATGGACCACGGTCGCGGGTAGCATCTATCATGCAATGATAGTTGATGGAAGGTAGGAAAATATAAACTATATTTAATTTTTCTTTTGTTAAACTTGATATTAATTTTAAATCATATTTAAAATGAGGGATTTTTAATTTTGAAAAATTGTCTCATCATTTTATATAATTTGTATGCTTGCGGGATTCATGCAATTTAGTCTAAACATGCATACAACAATAATATCAAATATTAAATAAAAGATGATCGATGTCTAGATCTAATCGACCCGTGGTTGTCAATCACGAGTTTAAGTCCAATCCTATGTGATATGCAAGTATGCAATGCAATCCTATTACATTGAGCTTTCAATTTACATTTCTTCGGTCTTTATCATTGTCTGCTGGGCCCACCATTATCTTCAAATTTTTATCTCCCACTAAGTCTAATAAATTTTGATGATAAGTAGGGGATACATATTTTAAGGATGGGAACGGACCATAAACCAGACCCACTTATATTACAAATGACAAATCAAATTGGGCCATAATACAAGTCCATTAATAAAAACTCAACAACAATAATAAAAACCAAATGTAAACAACCTAACATACACCTAAAACAAATTGGTCATGGCAATCGATCATCCTTTTATCCAATTATTTAATTCAATTAAATGATTGGATAACATGCAATTCAAAATGGCAATAATTGTAAATAGATAAAATCATATTTTATACATAAAATCCCATTTTATATATAAAATCATATTTTATCTAGTTTATCCATAAAATTATATTTTATACATAAAATCTAATTTTATATAAAATCATATTTTATTATCAATTGTACCAAAATAATTATTTTTCATAAAATTTAATTTATTGGATTAAATTTATAAATTTCAAAAATTCAAATTTATCCAAAAATTAATTTTCTTAAAATTTTGGGTTCAAACAATTTTGACTCATTGCCTCGTGGACCAACCGAAACAATTTTCGATCGGGCCAAAAACTAGGTCCAATAACTATTAACGGGCCGAAATTCATAATTTCAAAAAAATAAAAGATATAATTTTTCTGGGCTGCCCGGGACGATCCCGGGCAGCCCCCGACCATCGGAGGCCCAGCCCCGCGCAGCCTTGCGCGCAGGGCAGCGGGCAGCCTTAAAATTTTTTTTTTTCGTTTTGTTTTTCTGAAAAACCGAGGCTTTGTACAATCGGTATAATTTTAATCGTAAGATCAGAGAACAACCTGACTCTGATACCACTCTTGGAACACGTTCTCGGATCTGTCAGATCTGAACCCATAGCAGCGGAATTTTAAAATTTTTATTTTTTGATCTAGAACGATTTCAGATCATGGGTACCAAATCCGTATGATTAAAATAATATGAGTAAAATAAAACAATAGTAATTTTACCTCTCAAGTCTCAACTTGAGGTTATGGACTCCAACAGATAAATCTGCTCTTCTTGTATATCCCAGGAACCGATGCCTCGATCAACTCCTGAATCAGGTCCACGAACAGAAATCTAAAACCCTCTGACAGAGTGCACTAGAAATTTTATCAGAAGTTTCTACGAAGAGAATGACAGATTTGATCTGTTAAACCAGACTGCAATTTCGAAAATTGCAGACTGGAATTTTCGAACATAAGAGGGGAGGGGATCGGCCAACCCTAAGGAGACTGCTCTCTAGGTTTCGAAAATTATGAGCTGTCTTATGTAAATTCTGTACTGCAATAACTTATTTATAACATGGGCTGCTAACAGCTTAGGGCCCATTAGTCATAAGTTCAAGTCTGACAAGCAAAGCCCGCATGTTCAGAAATTAATATAAAATTCATCGTGACTCAAATTGATAAACCAATTTTACCAATGTGTACAGAAACCTTTTCTGCATATTTTAAAGTCAAGATAAATTTTCTGAATCCGAATTCAGTGGTTTTCAAAAATGGCATCTCCATGTCATTTTAGGAAATCTCACTCTCTTTATTCATTAATAAGAAGTCCTACTTCTCGTTCGCTAAATTTAACTCATTAAATTTAATTATCTCAACGGGGATTAGAAATTTATTACTTGTGTGACCCTCAATGGTTCAGAGATACAGCTAGCTGTGTGCCCACAACTTCTTGTGACTCGGAACAATAATTTCGGACTTGCCCATCGAATCATGGTAAGAGCACCTAGCAACATCGCCCCATGATTCCCTAGGTATCACTAATAGTGCCTGCAAGAACCAGTGGGTTTCGGTTAGCGTACAGTACGGTCCCTTCAACCATATATCCCAATTGAATCAACAACCATTGGTATATCGAGAGTCGTTCGAGATTCGATAACTATGCAATATATCTTGAAGATTAAATAGTGGCATCGCATGTGCAACTAAGAAACCAAGTAACCTAAAACACATCATGTACTCTGGCCAGAGATTTGTCACACTAATATCTCCTCAGATCGCATAGGATATCCACACTCGCAAGCGTGTGGTGAATCCTTGACAACAAAACATTAACTCCTATATGTGCCGTAACTGTACACAATCTCGACACCTGATGACCCTCATGGAGTCGGTAAACGAGTCAAAGTACAGTATTATCATATAGAATCTCCATGATATTTCAAGTAGTAAGGACTAATGGTGTACAACCAAAACCACGGACTTATCCACTCAATTAGTGAAAACCACTTGGAAAGTCCCAATAGGGTAGTTCGATCATCCATCCAGTGAATATCCATTTGCATGCTTCGAACATCTCTATGTTTCATACCAATGAAACGTGGTACTCGGCATCGCAAATGCTAGTCTCAATCTCGAGCGATCCTTATCCTTATTGTGGACGGATCAATTGACTAGGACTGGTTTAGAATATACAGTGATTACAAGATGTATTTCATGATAGTCATCCATATCCACTATCACATCTTATATGCACTTTAGTATATTTAAGGTCTTTATCTAAACATCGTATAGTACGTCACAACATAACAATATGATAAAAGATAAAGTAAATGCCAATGAAGCGTGTAAATTATATTAAACAAAGATTGTTTACAAATAGAGTCATAAAGGCCCTTAGCCACAAGTTGGCTAGTAGGGCACCCACTCTTTCAGCTGGTGGTGGAATTGTGGTCATGATGGTGGTGGTGGCGTCGGTGGTGGTGCTGGTGGAGAATTAGGTAGAGGTGGAGGTCTAGGTGGTGGTGCTGATGGCGGTGATGGTTGGCCGGGGTGATGGATGGGCGGAGGTGGAGGTGGAGGTGGTGGTGCCCGGGGTGACGGTGGGACCAGTTATGTCGGTGATGGGTGGGGTGGTGCGGCTGAGATGGCTAGTGGGGATTTGGAGAAGAGAAGAAGGGGGAAGAAGATGGTGCAATCTCAAAAATTGGGCCCAATTTGGGCCATTTTTTAAAATAAAAAATGCAAAAAAAAATAATCATAAATAAAAATAAAAATGATGTGGGCGCCAGTTGGGCTGCCAGCTCAGCTGGCGCCCAAGTTTCCACATTCCTATATGTATATATATATATAGAGGAATTTTCAGCTGCCCAACCATGTTTTTCCACTTGGTCCGCGACCACTAAAATCCGGTAGTGGGTTTTAGTGATGCGAAAAAAAACAAAAACCACTAAAACCTACTACCGGGTTTAAGTGGTCGTGGACCAAGTAGAAAAACATGGTTGGGTAGCTGAAAATTTCTATATATATATATATATATATATATATATATAAATTTTTAGTTCTAAATTCTACTCATTATTATGGCCCTAATTTATATATAAATTTTTAGTTCTAAAATCTAAAAGTAATTTTAAAATTTTGTGATAAATGTTAAACTTAAATAAAAAACTATTTTTATTTTAATTTATAAAAATCGTATGCTTTGATTTTTTTAAATATTTAATGTTATAATATTTATAACATTACTCAATAATATCTTCATAGTTTAGTTTTTTTAAATTCTATGAAAATGATAGAACGAAACATTAATTTAAATTATATATATATATATAAACAAATTGATAAAGAAAGCTATAATTGAATATATTATGGAATTAACGAAAACAAAAAATTGATGTTGATTACTTAAAAATTTAATCTATTAAAATATGATCGAATATCAAACACATGTTTTTAACTAATTAAAAAACGTAAAAAAAAAAATTGTATTGCTAAAATTATCGTCCACTTCTTGCAATTTCCATAGCAATTGAATCACGCACTTCCATCCAATATACATTGCCAGGATTATCTTTATTCTAAGTCTTAGAGTTCGCGGTAGATATATTACGCTCAATAGATGGTTGATAACTTTCATACTCAGCCATTTGGAATGCCTCGTCTGAAACAGTTTTCTTTCTTACGTAGTTGTGAATTGCCATTGTTGCCAACACAATTTCTCTTTGCGCATCAATATGATAATAAGGCATATCAGCCAAAATATTCTATCTTGTTTTCCAAACTCCAAATGTACGTTCAACACAATTCCTGCATGAAGAGTGGAAAAAGTGAATTTTTCCTTCAAGTTTCTTGGTGCACGTAATTGCAAGCTCCTAGCTCAGCGAAAGTCTTCAAAATGGTACCTTATATTTTCACCTTTATAAGGAGCCGTGTATCCTGGCATATGTGAATATCAAGCATCAACCAAGTAATAGTTCTTTCCTTTAGGGTGAGGAAAATTAAGTTCCGGCCTACGAATAGCTTCTCCAAATATTCTATTATCATGAGCAGCTCGTTCCCATCCAGCCCACACAAATGTAAAACACATTTTAAAATCTACAACTGCAAGAATATTTTGTGTAAGAAAACCTTTGCGTCCAATATATGGGATTGCCTTTCCTTGCGGTAATCGTGCCTTAACATGTGTACCATCAATTGCCCCAATGCAATCCTATTAATCATTTAAAATAAACACTTTAGTAGATCACATTAATAAATAATTTAATACATGAACATGTGATGTTTATGATATTCAAAATAAATATAACATACGTCAAAAAATGGCTTGTATCGTTGATATTGAGGCATATGGTATCCTTTGCCTTCATTATACTCAGGATGAGGTTTAATTATATCTTAAACTAGCTTACCAACAACTTTCAGAACTCTATGAAAATGTCTTGAAATGGTTTCATCTGAATGATTAAATATCTCTTGTAGTAGTCTATTATCTGTACCATGAGCACAAATCATCAAAAAAAATTCCCACTTCCTCATAGATCGACATTCCCATGGTGGAATACAATTCATATTTCTGGGTCAACTCATGACATAAATCAAAGAATACAGGTTTTGTCAGATGAAAAGCTTGGTAAAACCTTATTTCATGCCCATTTAATACTTCTTCTACGAATTTATTACCCGTTCGGTCAGATGTGTGACATGGAACTTTATGAATATAAGTCTCAAAATATTTTAAAATGCCAAGTGTTGTTACTTTGCTTACAATCAACCATTCTATATCGTCTTGGAATCCATCTTCATCTTCAATTGGTTCCTCCTCAAAAAATGTATTTGAATGATTTAAAGCACAGTGTTGAACATCACAAGGCTCCATTAAACTATTGAAGTCATGCCAAAAAAGAAAAAAAAACAAAAACAAAAACAAATATAAACAAGTATAAGATGTCAAAACAAAAAACATTGACCAACTTCAACAAAATATTGTATCATGTTTACAATCAAAACAATAATAATAAAGAAACAAAAACAAAAGAAGATTAAAGATGCAACAAAACCACTAATAAAGGCGCAAACAAATCACTATCAAAGTAAGTCATTTTTCTTGTTCATGTCATGGTTATACTTTAGCCATGCCAACCGACAATCATCATCAGGTTGATTGAGAAAAATCACCCGCATTTCTTTTTTGCTCAACAAGTTACAAGCAAAACACCAAAGTTCAGTTTTATGTTCTAGTCCAGGAACATTCTTTAATATCACCATTGCAGATTCAATATCTTTCTCTGTCGAAGGTGCAGAGGTTGTGGTGCTCTTATTTTCCAAATACTTCAAAAGAGAGTGAATGTCTTCCTTTAGTGAGGAAGCTCCAGAAACTTTCTTCTTTTCCTTGTTGTCTTCTCTATTAAATTTTCGCTTGAGCGATGACAAAGATGGAAACACAATGTCGTTGCCCATATTACTTGTTTCTTTGATTCCAAATCTTGTGTCATTCTCCATTCCCAAATCATTATATTTACTATCATCAATTTCAACATGTTCTTCAAAATCAGGCAAATCATCATTTTCCTCACAATCTCATCATTGTCACCAACGCAATGCACACGTTGTTGGGTTGATGCCCTTGCCTTTTCCCCCGTTGCAGCAACATCAGAAAATAACTTATCATATCGAACCAAACGAGTGATAAATCTTTATTTCTAAGACATACTCTCCATTTTCCTGCAATAATAAATTATATTATAGCAATCTAAGATTTAACGATCAAATAAACAATTTTATATAAATAAAGTTAGAAAACTTACACTAAGTTTTCTCTCCCACCATTCATCGGAGGCATCTAGTGAATTATTTGTAGGATTCCAACCAACTCCGGTTTTCATATGCATTAGCTTCTTGAATAATAACCAATCTTTCTTCATGGAATCCCAGTGGTTTCGAAGTTGCTTGTACACATATGTTTTTTCAGTTGCCTCATTAAACATTCTCACTAAATTTTTTCATCTATTCGCATTAAGTGACCATTTGGTCGATTGCCCAATAAAATTTCCTCCTCGCACAAATCAACAAATTTCAGCGATAGAAATGTATTCCACCTTGCATTTGAACGCCCTTCACTTTGTTGATTTGTTTTATTTGAATCCTTGCTTGTATTCTTACTCAAAATTGGCTTTGACGTGAGTTCTTTGTTTCTACTGTCTTGATTTTCCATTTCCAAACTATATTGCAAACCAAAATAAATAAATAAAAATCTGACTTCCAAAGATGACTTCAAAAGAAAAATTATAAATCAACCTATGCATATAATTTTTATTAAAGGTATAAAGTACGACTCCTAATTTTAAATAGGCAACAAGTATTATCGTACAAATAAAATTTAAATCTTTACTTGACAATAAAACTAGAAAACATGCTAAATCCCCATTGAACAGAAGGTAGGCTGTTGGGCAACTCAAATTTTACCATACATTGTCATGCTAAATCCCCATTGAACAGAAGGTAGGCTGTTGGGCAACTCAAATTTTACCATACATTGTCATGCTAAATCCCTTGTGCATTGTACCACCCAATAAAAATAAAAAAATAAAAAAAAAAGCCAATAAGAGAAGACAACACAAGCATGCAAACACGAGCAAAGAATGTTAACATGTTTCATTTCAGAAAAAAGATGTTAAACTAAAATAAAAAGCTCATTTATTCATCATCATGTATTTAAATCAATGGTTTAAAAAAGGGCAATATGAATAAAACGTGTACAAGCAATTCCCACTAAAAACTTAAGAAATTCAAATTCAAATCTTTAAAAGATAAACACACACACACACACCAAAACAATGAAAATCATTAATTTGAACATCAACCAAAAATCCACATCTCTCTGAATATTTTTCACATAGTTAGCCAAGAAGTCCTCGAGAAAAGCTCGAGTCCAAGAAATACTCATCTAATCATACATCTGAAGTAAAGTTTCATCAAAGTGTTTGACCATGCTTAAATTTGATTTAAAATAAATAATAGGAATAAATTTAATAAAAAAGGGAGAAGACAATTGAATGCTTCACCGGATATCATGTACGTGTGTTTAAGAAACACATGAATGTGTGTGTGTTCTACTAATTACAAAGTTATCATGTGCGCATATCTTCATGCTTCAAACATGTGTTAACCCCACATGGCATGAAGTGTGTTGAAGAAAATCAATCCAATACATGAACATACATGGTAGTTCACTGAAAGAGAAAGCAGTAAGAACCCAGAGAAATAAAAGAAAATGAATTGGAAGCGTTAGGGTGGAGCCACGTTAATCACTACTCAAATACGAACAATTGCGCATATGCTTGAGCATCAAATATTTTCTTTCAATCCCAATCCCAAATTAAAAAAAGTATGATTCTTCATCATGATATTATTACTTTAATCAACAAAAATGGCCAATATGAATAAAACACGCAGAAGTAAAGTTTCGCATCTAAAAACTTAAACAATTCAACCTCAACTCTTTAAAAGGAAAAAAACACGAATGAAAATCATTAGTTCCAATAGCAACCGAAAAGCGAAATCCCTTCAAATATATTTCTCACATTTAACCAAGAAGAGCGAAAGTTACCGTTGAACAACACGTCCTTTGTAAATAGAATGCAAATTTCATAACAAGCTTTGAAATTTGAACTTAGTATCATAGGAACATTTATTTCTATAAATTTAACATAACGCGTGCATAACTATTCAGTCCAAACTCTTATCAGCTACCAACACCCTTGAAAACCACATAAATTTAGATTCATAATTTGTTAGTCCAAACCTTCCCACTGCAGAACCAGCCACATCTACACCACCGTCACGAACAGCTGGGTCATACTTCTCATCTTCCGAATCATCCTCGGATTCATCCACAGAGCAAACATCGGGCATATTTTGAACCCTTGTGCATTGGACCAACCATAAAAAAAAGGTAATAAGAGAAGACAACACATGCATGTAAACACAACCAAAATATGTAAATGTGTTTCATTTCAAAAACAGATGTTAAACTAAAATAAAGAGCCCATTTATGAGATATTGGAACATTCATCCAACGTTTGAGCTCCCACACTACCGAGGTACTTCACCCAAGTAAAATAACTAGGTCGAGCAATCACGATCCCCACCACTGAAATACACAAACACAACACAGCTTAAGATTATGAGCTGCGATTAATCGCATACCTCAACAATGACTAGAACATGACTTTCCAACTAAGAAAATATTCAATCTAGAATGTATAAATACTCAACGAATGCCAAACATCACATATGCATATAGCATATGACTTCCCAACAGTGGCAATCTAAAATTTGGAACATTTAAATACTAAACTAATGGCAAACTGCAAACATCATAAAGCAAAGTAATGAACAAACAGAGCATACGCGCTTCCAAGTAAGAATATTCTAAAGCTAGAATATAGAACAACTCGACTAATGATAAAAGAATAAATTAGTTGCACATCAAGGTACCACTTCCGAAGGCGGTCATTTGCCTCAGTTCTTTTATATTTACGACTTTCATCATCTACGTGGCCAACTGGAATCGTAATATCATCATCGCCATCCTAAAAATATATAACAGAATTAACTTCCAAACTTCATATGAAACAAAAAGATGAAAAAAAAAGTTTAGCATATGAGGATACATCTATATTCCTCTTTTTCGAGCCTACTCCAAATTATGGCTTTTGATATTAGTTTCAAGCTTGGTCGAAGGCTCCACTTATGCTTTGGGTGAAGCCTCACTCTAGCATTGCACAACACCAATCCGCAGCTAAGAGAATTTTCACATATTTAATAAAAAGCACCATGCCGCAAGAATACCACTACATTTGATTACAACATTTAGAACTTGTTGACCAGCAGGACGCATATCTCTGCTTTGTCATCTATGTGCACCCTCTCCATTTCATCTTTTATAGTTATTGACTAGAACATGTGATTTACAAATTCATAGAGCAATCGTTAAATTAGCACAAGTAATGAACCCCTGTTCTGAAGAGTTAAAAAGAACTTGTTAAATCCAAATTCCATAATGAACAGACCGGGGATTTTATTTCATTTTAACTTTGTTCGAATCTCGTGGCACTGAAGATTGAAATTTCAAGATTGTAAACCAGGAGATTTCTTTTTGAGCATTCAAATGAACCCGGAAAAAGGATAAATGGTACCTTGATCTCACATAGCATTACATCACCCCGCCAAACAACACCTCGAAAAAGACGAGGCTCAGCATTTTCGTCCCTCTGCGCCAAAAATGTCAAGCAGAAAGCGAAATACCGAAATGGTTAACCTTGACAACATTCTCGAGACGGAAATTGCTTCGCTGTAACCAACCCAAAAATACACAAACAAAATCATCATGCCTATTAAGCAAACAAGGCTATTATTAACAATATCAAATCATTCGTCTAACTTTTTTCTTATTGTAGAAGTTTAAGGTTGTTTCCGCCTTTCCCCTGATGTAAGCTAAATGGCCGGAATGAAAAAAAGTACACCCTCCACCGCATACATATTTTTTTGGATCCTTATAATCATCACATAGCTGTAAACAAAATTAAACAAAGTTTAGTTTTCGACCAAAATGCCTAAACATGGTGTGTACTTATATTAAAGATAGTACCGAATTTTAATCATGATTAACTATCGAATAATGATACAGTGTAAACCAAATTAACTATCTAATATATAGTATGGTAGAAGAATACGATAAATTCTTCTTCCCCCAATTCAATTCTGCGCGTCTTCAGCTAATTACACATATCAGAAACTCAATTTGTATCAAGAAGAAGAAGAAGAAAACAAAAAAATTACCCGGAAATACTCGGAAGAGAAATACGATCACGAGAGCGCCATAATACATAATTTTGTGTAAAAATTTAAGACGTAAAAATTTGGTACACGAATTGTAAATGAATTATTGAAAATAATTTAATTGGTATATAATCAAACTCAAAAGTTAATTTTATCCTTTATTTAAATTACTTTTAAATTAAATATTGTTATTAAATTGATTAATTAAACTACATACATATTTTTGTCTTTTAAATTATTATATTAATTACAATTGTAAATATAAATTTATATTTACTAATTACTATACTATAAAAAGAATATTATATATCATTATACAAAAAAAATATTCAACGTAAAATTTATAGATTATAAATGAAAGACACACACATATATATAATTTTTAATTTGATTAATATAAAGAATAATATTATCACATAAACAAAAAAATATATATCGTTTATTATATATTTTTAATATATATTATTTTTGAATATATAATTTATCAATTGTTATATATGTTTGTGTATGTTCATGTTTGTATTAATTAATATTTACAATGTTTTGTACAATGAGTACGATTTTTTTTCTATAATATAAAATTTAAATAAATATAAATTTATGTTTATAATTGTATTAATAAAATAATTTTTAAAAATAAATTGTGTATCTATTTTAATTTAACAAAAATATTAAACTTTAAAATAATGTAGTTGAAGGGTAAAATTGACTTTATAAATTGAATATGTACCAATTAAACCATTTTCAATAATTCATGTACTAATTTGACATTATACCAATACTTCTCAAGGTCTTTTTTAATTTTGTGTAAAAAATAAAGTCTATCATGAGATGATTGTCACGAATTTTTATCCATAACAAGAATCAATACTACATTAAGGTACCGTTTGGTACAAGTACAATTAGTACTTGTACAACTTTTACTATCCAATCTCGCGTTCTTCTCGTCATATTATTTATCCATCTATTAATTATTTATTTTACATCAATCAAATCATTAATCATTTATCTTACATCAATCAAATCATTGAATTTAAATTACTATATTACCCTTATAAATAATATAATACATATTTTATTTATTCTTAAAAGGACAAAATGGTAATTTATATTTTTAATATAAAATTCAATCAATCAAATCAAATAAACTATAATCTATCAATCAAATCAAATACTAAATTAACTATCATTTTTTATTTATTTTATATTACATTATATTACTTATTCAAGTATTATTTATTCTATCCTCGAACCAAACGGTACCTAAATATAATGTTTTTTTATGAGTGACCCAAATAGGATATTTTTTTCACAAATTGACCTGTGAAACCGTTTCACGGAGTTTTTGTGAATTTTATATAATTACAATTAAATTTGTTAACCTTGAAATTATGAAAATTACACAATAATATTAAATATCAATTTCACGGAGTTTTTGTGAATTTTATATAATTACAATTACATTTGTTAACCTTGAAATTATGAAAATTACACAATAATATTAAATATCAATAAAAAAATTGACTATTTATTGGGACATTAAATTCCTACAAAAAGATAAATAGTTTATTAATTGATATTTTAATATTTTTGTGATAAAATCAAAATTTTAAATTTAGATTACATCTTTGTTGCGTGATTTTTGTTCGCAAGCGTACGGTGTCAAGTTATAATTTAGAAATTAAGTATAAGTCGATTCCACAGAGAATAAATCAAATTATATTATATTAAATATTTGAAACTAATAAAATCTTAATACTATTTAGAGCTACTAAAAAGAGTTGATTTTAATCATCTAAAAATTACAATAAATAAATTTAACTAACAATAAATTTGCAAGACGAAAGATCACGGAGAGTAAATTCTAGAGATTCGACTTCACTTGACTTCCACTAAGATTAATCCATATTTATTGCTTAATTATAAATTTTTTTAGTTTATTAGTCAAGAATCCGTATTATTTTTCACTCATTTTCCCAAGTGATGGTAGAAGTTCGTATCTAATATTAAACTCAATATTTCTATCAAAGTTTGAATATTAAATTCTGTAAATAGCACAATAATTCTAATGGCTTCAATGAAGTTATATGTATTCCAAACAATATAAACACCAGCGATATATTTTTCTATATCGTATTCAAAATCCCTTCTCCCGAGTGATGAATTTGAAACAATAAATCATTCAATCTATTGTCAGTAAATTGAAAATATTAAAAACAGAAAAACACAAATAAGTACGAAGAATTCAAATATATAAATCAAAAATCTAAATCATGGGTTCAAGTCAAGATCCATCTACCATCTAGACTAAAAAGTTAGTTGATGATGAATTTAAAAAAAAACAATGCATGTTCTTCCAAAAATCCATCAAAACAAAAAGTTAGAATAGAAGATGACAAAGAATTAAGTTAGAATAAACTTTTGCGTCCTCGGATGGTCGTCTTTTGTCTTCGTACCATGTTCTCTTGCTCTTATGCTCTCCAACAATCTCCAGTCGTTGTCCTCTGTTGCAAACCCTAAAAAAAGTCCTCTAAAAACGCCCAAAATTTTATTTTTAAATCGTCGCAAAATGTTTTCAAATTTGAAAAGGATAGTAGCGCGGGTGCGCTGTCCATGTAAAGCTCAGGAGTGAATGGGCTAGGTAACAGGTGATGGTGCGTCGTGCTCTATTCATTGATTTTTTGCTCCGACATCGATACTCGCAATTTGTTTCGCTTCGTCCGTATCTCTTTCTCCTCTTTTCATCTAATTTCACCTTTCTTAACCTACCAAAAAATGATTGTCACCTAAATTCCTGCAAACGACACAAACAAATACAAAGACAC
Organism: Henckelia pumila; assembly: GCF_033568475.1. NCBI lineage: Eukaryota > Viridiplantae > Streptophyta > Magnoliopsida > Lamiales > Gesneriaceae > Henckelia > Henckelia pumila. Next base: position 134,372 of record NW_027331869.1, on the reverse strand, counting down.
ATAATATCGCTTGATAAATAACAAAAACCCAATTAAATCATATAAAATATAAATGCAATATTGCACTTATCAAATCCCCAAACTTAAACTTTTGCTAGTCATGAGCAAAATAAAATATAAAAAAAAAAGAGAAAAAGAGAAAAAAACAAAACAAAACAAAACAATGCACACACAAAATAAACAAGTCACAATATCATGTAATGCAATCTGCCTCAAGTGATTTCTCAATCTTATCTACCCAACCTAACACCTAAATAAAATTATGCAACAATTGAGCTTCATAAATTCATTAATCTCACCCTCAAGTTTCAAAACATAATCTGTCAAGTTCAAATTCAAACTCACGCATATCAAAAGGATTTTTCGATCAATATTAGTGTAACACCCCTAAAATATTAGGTAACTATTTGAAATTTAAACTTAATTTCACTATTATTATTGTTAGGAAAGGTTTTGGGGGAAAATGAGAAACTGCTAGAGGAACTGATCTCTTGATATAATTGTAGCAGTTGATCTCCAAAAATACTTAGTTTGGTTCAGTTGAGGTTAATCAACAGAATCATTTTCCTTCTCGTATGTCGATGTTAATTGACCAACTTAATACGTGCGGAATGAGGTCAACTAAAATATTTGAACTTGTAATTTGATGGATTGTACGTGAGTATGATAAACTGAAAGTAAGAACACAAAAGTTTTTTTATGGATGTTCGGAGATTTCAATGACTCCTACATCACCCCTTCTTCCACCTCGTAAGAATTCACTCTAGAAGACTTTGACTATTACAATCAACTTGCAACAGCCCACATCAAGACTAGGACTTATACACACTGTCTATTCTAGAACTTTTAGAAACACTCAAGAACACAGTTCACGACTTCTTCTTCGTACACTGAGGTTTGTAGCACCTCAACTGATATATCACTGATACAACACTTGTTATTACAACAAAACTTATCACTAATTGATCCTCACTAATCTGTTATTCTTGAATACTTGTTCTTGTGTTCTTCGACTCTCAGATGATAGGCTTCAAGATGCTTTCTGTTTGCTTACTTGACTGAGTGGGGATTTCAGTTTACCCTTGATAACTTGAGTAAGTGTGCGAGAATTCTTTTTGAGCCGTATGTGTTTCCAATCCCCTTTGATGTCTATTTATAGTGGGCGGGCAACGGCTCATTTGAATTCAAATTAAATGTCATTATTTTGTCTTTCCGTAGACATTCCCTGACAAAATCATACACTAATTTGTTTTGAATATGTGGTGTCTAGTCTTGTACGATTGATCTTATCCATATGAGGTAGACTGAGGAAGTAACCAATTAGTTTGTGGACGATTCATTTGATCGTTTAGATAGTCTTCGGTTGAGTTTGATATAATTTGGCTTTGATCAACTGACAAAATTTAGCTTATGTAAAACTGATTCAGTTTAGCACCCTAAATTGAATGCAATTTACCTCATTTACTTTGGTTGAGCTTCGGTCAATGTCGACTTAGTTGATGTCTTTCAGTTTAACTCGTTAGTTTGTGTCTTAGCTGGCAAGTGTACGGTGTCGAGTTATAATAAAGGAATTAAGTCAAAGTCGATCCCGCAGAGAATGAATAAAATGATATTATATTAAATATTTGAAACTAATAAAATCTTGATCCTATTTAGAGCTACGAAGATGGTTTGAATTTAATTAGCTAAAAATTTCAATGAATAAAATTAATTAACGATGAGTTCAGAAGACGAAAGTTCAATGACAGACAAATTCTAGAGGTTCGATATCACTTGACCACCAGTCAGTTTAATTTCTAAAGAAATCTATATCGTAGAAAAATTTACTAACCAAGAATTCAATTATTTTCTACTCCCTTTCTCAAGTGATAAGTAGACATTCGTATCTAACATCAAACTCAATATTCATATCAAAGTTTAGATATCAAATTCGGTAAATAGCACAAAAATTCTGTAATGACCCGATTCCATTTTTACAAGATTAATTAAATAAAAAATGGTTAAGCATGGATTAGAGGCTTAATTTGGATTTAATTGGACAATTTTCGGATTTTTGGCCAAGGGCAACTCGGAGGGTCCGAACCCAAGATCGGAGGGTCTGAACCCTTCGGAAGCTCAATTCAAGGATCGGAGGCTACGGTGAGTTCGGAGCGTCCGAACCCCAATTGTATTGTCCGAACTCAGTTAGGCCATGCAGCTGGTGAGGTGTCATTGCTGATCGGACACGCAGCAGTTCGGAGCCTCCGAAGTCGAGATCGGAGCATCCGAACTGTGCATGCAGTGACGTGGTCTGCATGCAGAGATCAGAGAAGCGCTAGAGCTATACCTTCGTCCATCGTCATCCCGCTGAGGACGACTGCCCCAGAACTTGGGCACCACTCCGCTGCAACTCCGGAGCACCTTTCCAACTCCCGGACCAAGCCTAGGAAGGTTGGAAATCACCCAAAAACACCTAGAAAACTCTAAAACTAAGAGAGAGAGAGAGAGAGAGAGAGAGAGAGAGAGAGAGAGAGAGAGAGAGAGAGTGAAAGGTGCGAGAATTCTGATTCTCAAAGGGCCTATTTATAGGAGGAGATCGGAGCGTCCGATCTCCTCCTATAAATAGGCCCTCCGAGAATCAGAATTCTCACACCTTTCACTCCTCTCTCTCTCTCTCTCTCTCTCTCTTGGTTTTAGAGTTTTCTAGGTGTTTTTGGGTGATTTCTAGCCTTCCTAGGCTTGGTCCGGGAGTTGGAAAGGTGCTCCGGAGTTGCAGCGGAGTGGTGCCCAAGTTCTGGAGCAGTCATCCTCAGCGAGATGAAGATGGACGAAGGTATAGCTCTAGCCCTTTATAGAGAATAAAGAGTATGCTATAGCTTAGTTAAGGCTTTTAGAATAATATTTTGATGCATGAGTATTTTGCATTGTAGTTCAGACTTTAGGCTTGGACATAGAGTTGGTGTAGTTTGCTTAGTAGATTTAAGGTACAAAAGTACTGTCCGAGATATCCAAACTAAGTATGCATGTATTATGTGTTTGCATGGTTTATTTTATTATATGACATGATTTTATCTGCATATACCTATCATGACTGTATGTTGCATACATAAGAATATTGATCCAGTATCTTTGAGATATCCTGTAGTAGTAGGGCGCTCACCTATGAGTAGTGGATGGTTGGATACGTATGTCTTGTGTCAGGTCACCGTTATGGTTGGACTTGTACCAGTATCAGGTCACCATTATCCAATGGGTATAGGAGACACCTCCTGATGCGATGGCGCAACGTGCTATGTACCCTGGACCCAGTCTATGAGCTTGTTTCTTGACCTCGTGTCTTGGTACCCTTACACTTGCATTCATGCACACATAATATTGTATATTCATACTCTCATACTGAGCGTTTTATGCTCACATCCTCGTATTGTTGTTTCTGGACACCCTATTCTATGGGGCAGGTTTGCGATTGGATGAGGCAGGTGGTTCCAGGAGGGCTTAGGCTACATGTTTCCAGCAGTATTTACATATTCCTTTCCTTGGGATTGTATTTTTTTATTTGGTTTCCGCTGAATATTTATGATTATTATTGAATTAAATTAAATGCATGCATAAGATCTTGATTAGTAGGTGATCACGGTGCGGGTCACTACATTTATGGTATCAAAGCATGCATAGTAATCTTGGGATATAGATTTTGATCAAGGTAATCGTTGCTTGTCTTGTAGATGGTAGGTCAGGATGATCAGAGTAGTCATGGTAGTGTTGGACGATGAGGTAATGATGATGCTCAGAGACATCATTGGGGATATCGTCAACATCGTGAGAGGCACCACCGTGATGATCACAGGTGTTTTAGTATGCATTTATTTACGCAGTTGGTTCCTAGGCCACTAGTTGGGGGCGAGACCCCAGAGCATTCAGAGAACTGGCTAGAACGAATGGAGAGATGTTTCTAGGAGTTCTGTTGCACTGAGAAACAAAAGATGGAGACTCTCAAATTTCTAGTAGAAGGAAGTTCTAGGAAATGGTGGAGATCTACGTCCGCACCTATCATCGCAGCGCGACAAGTTGTTAATTGGGTTTCGCACATCTTTTCACAAGCTGTACTTTTCTCCCGCACTCCGATGGGCGAAAGCAAGTGGATTACTAGGTTTGAAGCAAGGCTTGATGTCCATTGACAAGTACCGGCAAAAGTTCTTCGAACTGTTGTCTTATTGTCCTCAGATCTCTGAAAGCACCGAGGCCAAGTACAATCTGTTTCTCCAGGGTCTTAATCCAAAAATCTATGATCGAGTAGTTGTGGGCGATGACATGACTTATGAGGGACTAGTTAGTCGATGTCTCCAGGCAAAAGACAGCATCCGACGTAACCGTTCTTTCCTCTCGTCTAGACCCGCGAATTCTTTGGTTCTCCGTGCTAAGTCTTTCAAGAAGTCTGCTTCTTCTTCCTTCGGATCTGGGGGAGTGATGCGTTTTGGAAGAAAAGGTCAGTGTAACCATTGTGGTAAGAATCATCCGAATGACAAGTGTCAGAATGCTGCAGGAGCATGTTCTTGAACATCATTCAAAAATCAAGAGAAAGAAATAAATAAAAAATAAGGTAGATGATGCTTCTCCGTCCCCGAAAGTCGCTTCGTCCGTATTCGCGCCAAGAATGCTTCTTCTCCCTTCTCATTGGTATCTAGCCGTCTTTAGCCGTCCAAAACTGATGCAAACCCTCGATCCTCTCTCAAATAAACCAAGAAATCCTTTTAAAATTCGAGACATAAAAGCTTCAAAAAAATAGAGCAAGTCGGGCTCGGGTGTATCACGACAATTTTTCTTGGGCGCAGGTGCGCTGATAGGAGGGCGTGGGTGCGCTGATCGGCATCACATTTCTTTGGAAATAAAGAGCTCCAGGGCGCGGGTGCGCTAGTGTTCGGGCGCGGGTGCTCCTTGTGTTGTTCCTTCTTGTGCAGAATTCTTGCAAAAATCATATCTTGCGTTCTAGCCATCGGATCGGGCTGAAATTTGGACAGCAGCTTTAAACATCTTATATTACATTTTGAATGGTAGAGATCAGATTCAAATCTTAAGATATGCCAATAACTTCTAGACAATTGCTGCTTCATGATTCCTTCCTTTGCCTCTTCTCGGTGCTCCGCCTTTAATATTCGCACTTCTTTTCGCTTCAATCTTATCTCCTTCTCCTTATTTCATCTATTTCACTTCTTTTACATGTCAAAAAATTATTGTTACCTACATTCCTGCAAACAGCACAAACAAACACAAAAACACATAATATCGCTCAATACATAACAAAGGCCAAACTAAATCACATAAAATATAATTACAAAAATTTCACTTATCAAATTTAGACCGATGAAATATCAAACTATGTAATATTGCGACAATTATTCTCCCCAAAATATTTTAAAAAAGACAAAAATAAGTTATTTAAATGAAATGAATCTTTTTTTTCCAATATGTTGACTACTAAAAGTCATAAAATACATGAAATATGCTTCTAAATAATCCAAAACAAAATAAAATACAAATTTAGTGAATAAATTAATTAATTAATAAACATATGTCATTTTTTATTATTTTAAGTTTGAACTTGACACTTGTTAAAATTAGTCTTTAACAAGTGCCTAGACACTTGTCTAAACTAGAAGGCTTCCATTCTCCTATAAAAATCCCTCCTTGGTTGAGTTTTAGAAGAGTAATCTCTTCAAAAAAAATTTAGCTATGCTGCCAAGGAGTAGGAAGAAGTGAGAGAGAGATAGATGAAAATCAAGTGTAGAGGCAAGAAAATTCAAAGAAAAATATCAAACTTTGTCCAAAATTCCTCAAATTTCTACCCAACAACCCTTTTCTACCCAGAAGTTGAAGTGTGTTGAAGGTGTAACAAGATCTTGATCCAAATCTTTCCATAAAATTCATTTCCGTGAAGAACATTTTCTGAAAAAAATTTCCAGAAACTTGTAACCAAGGTAGTGTCTTCTATCTTGTTTTTCTTATTCTTCTTAGATGACTTTCACTTCGGTTACAAAAGTTGTTTGAAATGTTGTATAGTTCAAGTATATTCCAATAGAGCACCCAAAATGTCACCGGAAGTACTGTTTTTATACAGCCGAAACAAGCTTGGTCACCATCTTTGTTTTTCAAAATCTGGGCAAACTCCATCGGGAATTTCAAAAACTGTTCAACACAAAAGTTGTATATAATACAAAAATACATCTACCTGCCAAATCTTAGCTGCATGTGGAGACTGGATTAGCCACATGCACCGACGCGAGAGTTTCACGCGCCGTCCAAATTTTGTAGATTTCAAGTTCCAATCATTTCTGAACTGTTTTTAAGCTTTTCTGGAAAGTTTGGTGATTTTTGGACGTGTATTTTAATTGTTATGAATTTTTAAAGTTTTAATCAAGACTTTTCGATACAAGTTTTGTCCCAAAATGAGCTTAAAAAGTTTTGACTCCCACTACCGGTCCTAACCAGTGTAAAACCCTTCAAATTATGTTTATAGAAACTTACATTGGCTTGGGAGCATCGACTAGTTCTGAATAGTAAGTTATTCAGGTGACGTTTTGTGGATACCCCGGGTTCAAAACTCAACACAACAAACCAACCGATCAAGCCGGGAAAAATGAAACAATTATATATATATATGTATATATATATATATGGCCGGCGCAGGCGTGATGCGCAGCGGCTGCTTGGCCATGCCCTTGAGCGGTTCGGGCGCGCTTCCGCCTCGAAATACCCTCTATATTTGTTTTTCGACTTTAAGGCCCAAAAATGATGCGATCTCGATACATGGTCAAATAGTATAATTCAAAAGGGTTCAAAAACCATGAAATGAGATAATTATACAACAAACTCAACAATGTATAAATACCCAACATTATTCAAATTACAAGCCCGATATATCAAGTTTAAAACCACACGGAGTACCACTTCTAAACTCATCCCAAGTGTTCATGGCCCTCTATTACTCGGACCTGGATTACCTATTGTAATGCACACACTCAAGATAAAGCAACAGCCAAAAAACCGGTAAGTATAAAACTTAGTATGAACAACGGAAGTATATAAATCAATATACAAGTTCAATGCATTTCAAAATTTATAAAACTCAATCAATACTTTTCAAAATATTTTATGCTTTTGTGATATGCATGATCAATGAAATACTGGCTTCCAAATGACGGGTATCAAGTCATCGAGGTTCGTATCCGACCTCGACATCAAGGTTCACATTAAACCTTAGCAGCAATGTTGTAACTCACCATCGCATCGATGTTGTAACTTGCCGTTGATTTGTCATCAATGTTGTAACTTGCCATTGATGGTATTTAATTCATCTTCAATGTTGTAACTCGCCATTAACGGTATTTCAATTCGAAAAAACGCATACTCAATATGAATGAGATGATGCAATATACAAATATCGATGTTGTAACTCATGCATCTAGCTCGTACTCATTTTAAGTCATCTCAACTCATGTGTATGCTAACACATTCGATTCATATAATGGTCAAATAACAAGTATCGGTAATCACCAAATAATATCAAATAAAACTCATGTCATCAGTCAAATGCATGAATCGAATCATATAAATTAATCAATAGCACATAAACAAGTAAAGTGTGTGATTTTTTTCAGGACTCGAGAAATCAACTCATCTTGAAGTTCAATCCCATTCTTTCCTCGTCAATTCATACCTTCAAATCTCGGTTCCGAAATAGCTCAATCCACAAGCTACAATATAAAATACTCATATCAATTCATATTAATCAAATATCAATATTTTCAAGGCTAGATTCAACTCAAACCTTGATCGAACTCCAAACAACTCGAATTCTTGCAACTTGAATTCGATATACTTCCAATCAAATCTGAAATAGATTGTCATAGATTCATAAATATCGTTCTCAAATTCATCGGTTCCATTAGAACTCAAAAACTCATTCAAAAATTTGAACCGACGGCATAATGGCTAGAACCAAAAATTTCTGAAATTTCTCGACATCAATAAGATAATGTTTCTATCATAATATCATCATCAATTCATCCTCAAATTCTCAAATTATACACAGCCCCTTAAACGAGAATTTTCAGAAAATCATCCAAAAATATAAAACATGTTCAAACGATGGTATTTTCTGAAACCGTCTTAGATATACCATCTCTATTAACTCCAGAACATGTTTATCAAATAAATTCTTGAATCCAACAACACCCAAAATTTCAAACTTGATATAATTTAATAAAACTTACGTAGAAACGTAGCTCTCGTCGCAAAGATTCCGAACTCGTAATTATTTTTGAAATCTGATGGTCGGATGACATCGGATCAGAGGAATAAAAGCTTGAAGAAATATTGGTTATGGCTTCCCTTCCTCTCCCATGACTTCTTCTGAAATGGAATGCATACAATACATGCAACTACCTTAATAATTGCTTCAATTATTAAGAATTTCAGATTTTTTAGTTTAGTCCCTAGAATTTCCCAAAATTACAATTCAGTCCTTGCTTAAATTTTCAAACTTTGATTCAGTCCCTTAATTTCTAAAACTTGGAATTTAAATCCAAAATTCCGTAAATTCTCAAATTAAATATTTTTGGGGCATTACAATTCCTCCCCTCTAATAAAAGATTTCGTCCTCGAAATCTCAGTTACATCTCGATACTAGCAAATATGGATTGAATTACAATGAAACAAATTTCATTCAAAAATCTTGGGATATCTTTGTCTCATATCTTGCTCCAGTTCCGAAGTTGCTTCTTCAACACCGTGTCTACTCCATTGTACTTTAACCAATTGAACTGACTTGTTTCTAAGTTGGTTATCCTTTCTGTCGAGAATCTGAATCGGTCGTTCAAAGTAGATCAAAGTCTTATCCAATTCTGCCTCATCAGGCTGAAGTACATGGGAAGAATCTGGTTGATACTTCCTCAACATAGACACGTGGACATCATGTATACCTGATAGAGCTGGAGGGAGAGCTAATTTGTAAGCAAGATTACCGACTCTGTCTAGAATCTCATATGACCCAATATATCTCGGTGATAACTTACCTCTCTTTCCGAAACGGACTGTACCCTGGAAAGGAGATATCTTCAAGAATACACGGTCACCTTGCTCAAAACTCAGAGGTCTTCGCCTCACATTAGCATATTTGGCATGTCTATCTTGCGCTTGTTTCAATCTCGACTGAATTAACTTTACCTTATCTGACATTTCTCTGATCATATCATGCCCAGTTACTGGTGTCTCTTCAAGATCATCCCAAAACTTCGGAGATCTGCATTTTCTACCATATAACGCTTCAAAAGGAGCCATCTCAATACTCGTCTGATAGCTGTTATTATAGGAAAATTCAACAAGTGGCAAAGAATCCTGCCAACTGGTACCAAAATCAAGTACAAAAACTCTCAACATATCCTCCAGAGTCTGGATAGTCCGCTCTGAATATCCATTGGTCTGAGGATGGTACGCTGTACTCAAATGCAAATGAGTACCGAGAGCTTCCTGCAATCTGTGCCAAAAGTGCGAAGTGAAACGAGGATCTCTATCGGACACAATAGACTTCGGCACACCGTGCAATCTCACAACATCTCTGACATAAATACTGGTCATCTGATCATGTCGATATGTCATCTAATAAGGAATAAAGAAAGCAAATTTTTTAAGCCTGTCCACAACTACCCAGATTGCATCGCAACCCCTCGAGGATCTTGGTAGTTTAGTGACAAAATCCATGGTTATGTGATCTCATTTCCACTCTAGAACTGCTAAATTGTGCAGTAGACCACCTGTTTGCTTTCTTTCTGCTTTCACTTGCTAACGGTTTAGGCATCAGGATACAAATTCTGTTACATATGTTTTCATCTTTTCCACCATAATTGAACTTTCAAGTCATTATACATTTTTCTGCCACCTGGGTGGACACTTAACTTACTGCAATGTGCCTCTTTCAGAATTTGTTGTCTCAACTCAGAGACATCTAGCACAATGGTGCAGTTATTCACAAACAAAATTCCATCATTACTGACCTGATACTTTGACTGATGTCCAGATCTGACTTTCTCTACTGAACTCTGAATGCTCTGATCGAATTTCTGTGCTTCTTTAATTCTCATAAGCAATTCTGGTTCATCTTGGATTGCAAAAATCCTAATCGGCTGAAAATCTGTCACAAAATTCAAACCAAAAGTGCAGAAATCTTCAATCAATTTAGATACAACCATAGACAAGGACAAATCGCATACCTTCCTACTCAGGGCATCGACAGCTGCGTTAGACTTTCCTGGATAATAGTTAATCTCACAGTCAAAATCCTTCAGCAAGTCTAACCAACGCCTCTGTCTCATATTCAGTTAAGCCTGAGAAAAAAAATAATTCAAACTTTTATGGTCAGAGAATATCTCAAAGGTCTCACTGTACAAATAATGTCATCAAATCTTTAGCGCAAAGACAATGGTTGCAAGCTCAAGATCGTGTACGGGATATCGGGTCTCATGTGGCTTCAGTTGTCTCGATGTAGAGGCTATTAAATGGCGTCTCTGCATAAGCACACAACCCAAACCTCTATGAGAAGCATTAGAATAAACAGCAAAACCACATGTACCTGATGGAATAGTCAACACAGGAGCACTAGTCAATCTCTTCTTTAGCTCAATAAATCTTGCCTAACACGCATCTGTCCAAACAAAAGGAGCATTCTTCTGGGTTAATTGGGTAATTGGTCTCGCAATACTAAAGAATCCTTCTCTGCGATAATACCCTGTTAAACCCATAAAACTACGTATTTTAGGAACAGAATTACGTTTATGCCAGTTAATCACTGCCTCAACCTTGCTAGGATCAACTGCAATTTCATCTCCTGAAACAACATGTCCAAGAAATACAACTCTGTCCATCCAAAACTCACACTTGTACATCTTGGCATACAACTGCTCGATTCTCAAAATCTTCAAAATAGTCCTCAAATGTTCAGCATGATCAGTCTCATTCTTGGAATAAATCAGAATATCATCAATAAATATTGCCACAAACTCATCGATATACTTCTGAAAAATCCTGTTTATTAAATCCATGTACACAGCAGGAGCATTTGTCACTCCGAATGGCATAACTAGGAATTCAAAATGGCCATATATGGTTCTAAATGCGGTCTTAGGCACATCTGCCTCTCTGACCCTTAATTGATGATACCTAGATCTTAAATCAATTTTTGAATAGACAGAAGAACCCTGCAACTGGTCAAATAAATCATCTATACGAGGCAAATGATACTTATTCTTTATAGTGGCCTTGTTCAACTGTCGATAATAGATACATAATCTCATCGACCCATCTTTCTTCCTCACAAATAGTACCGGAGCGCCCCAAGGTGGAACGTTCGATCTAATGTAACCTTTGGCTAACAAATCCTCAAGTTGTTCTTTGAGTTCCTTCAATTCTAGTGGTGTCATTCTATAAAGAGCTTTGAAAATAGGCAACATATCAGGCATCAATTCAATACTGAATTCTAGTTCACGGGCTGGAGGAAAGCCCAGAATTTCATCTGGAAACACATCTGCAAATTCACTGAAAACTGGAATATTTGCCAACTCTGGGATAGATTTCAGTACATATACTGCATAGATCAAAAATCCCTCGGCCCCTTTCTACAGTAAATGGGTCATAGATAACATTGAAATCAAAGGGATCTTAGCTCTAGAACCCTTACCATAAAATATTCAGTTTTCTGCCATATCTGGTCTAAACTTGACTATTTTATGAAAACAACCCACTGTTGCCCTGTACTTGGTTAGCACATCGATCTCAATAATACAAGAAAGATCAGATAACCTAAGTACTGTGCAATCAAGTTCAATCACATTACCCTCAAACTGTAGATTACATCCTTTGACGATACTCACAGATATCTTCCCTTTGCCCAAAGGTGAAGAAATAGCAAATACATATGGCAAAGGATCAACAGGCAAGGCATGCAATGCAACAAATCTCTCAGAAATGAATGAATGTGATGCACCTATATCAATCAATACATAAGCAGGATAACCAGAAAAAACACAGTTACCTGCAATCACATCATCAGGTGTAGCCTGAGCCTGATACTCTGTAATAGCATAAACTTGTGATTGCTGTCTTGGAGGTTAGCCTACACTCTGGCTTCCTCCCTGTCTATTCTGACGCTGAAAGGAATGTATCGAAGTAGCCTATCTGTTAGAGTTAGCTATAGATATCGAAGAATTTCCACCACATGGAGCATCAGGACCACGTGAAGGACACACCCTGGCATAATGTCCTGGTTGATTGCACAATCTACAATTGCCTGGGACTCCCTTGCAATCATCACTAAAATGTCTTCCCCCACACTTGTTACAAAACCAAGTTGAAAATCCCAAACTCTGGACTGAACTAGACTGTCTCTACCCACTGAAGCTAGAGGAACCACTCATGCCTTTTAAATTGCTTGCCTTTTGGCCTGAATCGATCTCTACGGCCACTACTGCTACCACCTCCCTCGTATCTGCTCTGTGGCTGAAACTATGACTGAGGTTGTGGTTGTGGTTGTGGTTGTGGTTGTCCCAAGGGTTGAGACACAAATAGAGTTCCTCTTTGTCTAATAAGACCAGCTTCAGCCCCCTTGGCTTTGTAAAGAGCATCAGCAAAATTATTCGGTCTCCCAGCATTCACCAACTTGTGGCTAAGGGCTTTTATGACTCTATGTAAAACAATCTTTTGTTTAATATAATTTACACTTTTATAATGGTATTGACTTTATCTTTCTTCATATTGTTATATTATGATATAATATTGTTGTTTTTGATAAAGACCTTGAATATACTATAGTGTATGTACGATGTGGTAGCACATGGGGATGGCAATCATGAAACACATCTTATAGTCACTGTATATTCTAAACTGTTCCTAGTCAATTGAGCCGTCCGCAAAAAGGGATAAGGATCGCTCGAGATTGAGATTAGCATTTGCGATGCCGAGTACCACGTTTCATTGGTATGGAACATAGAGATGTTCAAAGCATGCAAATGGATATTCATATGATGAATGATCGAACTACCCTATTCGAACTTTCCAAGTGGTTATCACTTATCGAGTGGATAAAGTCCGCGGTTTTGGTTGTACACCATTAGTCCTTATTACTTGAAACATCATTGAGACTCTATATGCTAGTACTGTACTTTGACTCGTTTACCGACTCTATTGGGGTCATCAGGTGTCGAGATTGGGTACAGTTACGACACATATAGGAGTCGATGCTTTGTTGTCAAGGATTCACCACATACTTGCGAGTATGGATATCCTATGCGATCTGAGGAGATATTAGTGTGACGAATCTCTGGCCAGAGTACATGATGTGTTTTAGGTTAATTAGTTATCCTAGTAACACATGCGATGTCACTATTTGATCTCCAAGATGTAATGCATAGTTATCGAATCTCGAACGACTCTCGATATACCAATGGTTGTTGATTCGATCGGGATATATGGATGAAGGGACCGTACTGTACTCTAACCAAAATCTACTGGTTCTTGCAGGTACTATCAGTAATACCTAGGGAATCATGGGGAGATGTTGCTAGGCGCTCTTACCATGATTCGATGGGTAAGTCGGAAATTGTTGTTCCGAGTCACAAGGAGTTGTGAGCCCACGGCTAGCTGTATTCCTGAACCATTGAGGGTTACACAAGTAATGGATTACTAAAACCCCGTAGAGATAGTTAAATTTAAAAAGTTAAATTTAATGAAAGAGAAGTTGGACTTCTTAACTAAAGGGAGTGGGATTTCCTAAAATGACATAGGGATTGGCATTTTTGGAAATCACTGAATTCGGATTCAGAAAAATTATCTTGACTCTAAAAGATGCAGAAATGGTTTTTGTACACATTGGTGAAATCAGTTTATCAATCGGAGTCACGATGAATTTTATATTAATTTCTATAACAACGGGCTTGGCTTGTTGGGCTTAAGTTATGGATTGTGGGCTTTAAAGAGTTAGAGTCCTAACACAATTATAACTTAACCTAGTCTAAAAATTATCTATAAATACATGTAGTGGGTTCGAAAATTACGTGTGATTCAGTCTTCAAATTTTCGAACACTGCATAATTATTTCAAGAGGATTTTCGAAATTCCTCTCTCCCTTTCGGAGAAAATTCGGCTTGTGATTTTTATGAAAAATTGCAATCTGAATTAACAGATCATATCTGTTTATTCTCTACGCAAACTTCTGATTGATTTCTAGTGCAGTCAATCAGAGGGTTTCTATTTTTTGTTCGTGGACCTTATTCCGGTGATTGATCGTGACGCCATCGGTTTTCGGGATATACAAAAAGAGCAGATTAAATTCTGTTGGAGTCCATAATCTCGTTTCGAGATTTAAGGTAAAACATTAATTGTGATTATTTGTTTTACTTGTGTGAATTTAATCGTAAAAGTTTTGATACCCAGATATGGAATCGTTCCATATTAATAAAATAAATTTTTAAACTTCCGCTGCACCGGGTATCAATTCTAATTGATCTGAACACCGTTTTCCAACAGTGGTATCAGAGCCAGGTTGCTCAGATCAAACGATTAAATTAATCGATTGTAAAAAATTTTTAAGCCTCGTTTTTGAAACAAAACAAATTTTTTAAAAAACAAAATTTTTACGGGCAAAACACGGGCAGCGATCGGATCGCTGCCCGGGGCAGCGATTGTCGCTGCCCAGATGGGCAGCGACGGGCTGCCCAGCCCGAGCCCCGGTCGGGGCACGGGCTGTCCGGGATTGTCCCGGGCAGCCCGGAAAATTAAAATTTTAATTTTTAAAAAATTTTGAATTTTTGAAATTCTTGTGTTTGATCCGATCGAAAATTGTTTTTGATTAGATCACGAGGCATCGGATCGAATTGTTCGAGTCCGAAATTTTTAAAATTGATTTTTGGATAAATTTGAATTTTTGGAAAATTTATAAATTTTATCCGTTAAATTAAATTTTATAAAATTAATTATTTTGATACAATTGATGATAAGATATGATCTTATGGATGGATAAGATAAAATATGATTTTATCTTTTAAATTATGATGCCATTGCATGTTTATCCAATTATTTAATTATTGAATTAATTAATGGATAAAGGATGATCGATTGCCATGACCAATGTTTTAGGTGTATGTTAGGTGATTTACATTTGTCTTATTGTTGTTGGTGTTTATTAATGGGCTTGGTTTATAGCCCAATATAATTGTCATATGTAATAAAAGTGGGCCTGGTTTATGGCCCGTTCCCACCCCTAAAAATGTATCCCATATTTGTCATCAAAATTTATTGTAAATTTATTAGACTTAGTGGGAGACAAAGATTTGAAGAAATGGTGGGCCCAGCAGACAATGAAGACCGAAGAAATGTAAATTGGAAGCACAATGTAATAGGATTGCATTGCATACTTGCATAACACCTAGGATTGGACTTAGACTCGTGATTGGCAACCACGGGTCGAATAGTTAATGGGATCGATCATCCTTTAATAATATATGATATTATTGATGTATGCATGTTTAGACTAAATTGTATGAATCCCGCAAGCATACATATATTTGCATGATGATACAAATTTTCAAAAATAAAATCCCTCATTTTAAATATGATTTAAAATTGATATCAAGATAAACAAAAGGGAATTTTAAATATTGTTTAAATATTCTTACCTTCCATCAACGATCAATGTATGTGATGCTACCCGCGGATACGGTCCGGCTCATATTATTGGGGGGGCCCGTTCGTCGGAAAGTTGTACATTGGATCGACACATGTTGTAAGTTGGGTGGAACTCCCATGGGATTGGCTCATATTATTGGGGATCCACATGGCGACCGTCCATCACAACTTAATATTGATGGGTCATCTTGACATGTCACAATAAACGGCGTCATATTATTGGGCTCTTATTGGACATGAGGTAAAAACATGGAGGTTGCTTTAGAAGCAATTGGGCTCTACCTTTTGAAAATTATGGTTTGCTGATATTATTCGGGACCATAGTTTGTCAATTGGACTCCATGTTCCCACTAAAGAAAATTTTTCTCGTTTTCACTAGAGGGTAGTGAAATCGTCAAAATAGTGGGAGTGTAATTCATAAAATGAAATTCGCCATATTTTATGTCTTAGTAAATTATTAAACAAATCATCGATTATTGTCTGTTTCATCTCAGTATTTCATTACAATGAATTCGTAATCCACATGTTTCAATTCTCGAACAAAACAAATTTTCTGGCGCAATCTATACAGGATGGTTCCATAAGTTAAGATTGTCCTGAGTTCGAAAAAGATTTTCTAAGTGTTAGAAAAGGCTTCTCCGAAAACATCCTCGGCTGATGTAACTGCCGAAAGGTTGGCCGAACTAGAGAAATGGTTGGACCATGATCTCAAGGCCAAATGTTACATGCAAAATTCGACAAGTCTAAACAAGTTTGCCATTACTGCAAGAAACCCGATCATTGGAAACGTAACTGCAAGGAATACCTCGAGCAGTTGAGAACTGCAAAGGGTATGTTTTACATTGAAATAAATGTTTTACTTAATACTACTTCTTGGGTATTGGATACCAGACATAGATCTCACATTTACAATGAGTTGCAAATGATGACAAGAAGTAATAAGCTAAGGATGGGTGAGACCCAGCTAAGGCTCGGGAATGGTTCTAGAGTCAAAGCCAAAGCTATAGGAGACATTTATTTAGTTTTGCAGAACAATTTTAAGTTATTTTTGAGAGATGTTTTATATGTTCCGGATTTGGTCAAAAACATTATATCTATTTCTATGCTTGATAGAGATGGTTTTTCTTGCAATTTTGTGAATGGGATTTGCAATATTTACAAGAATGAATGTTTGATTGGAAATGGACAACTTGAAAACGATCTATATAGCTTAAAATTAAAAGAAGTTCCAATTAATTATGTTGATAAACCGGTAACAACAATTAAAAGGAAGGATGATAGTCAAAACCCGGCAAACCTTTGGCATGCTAGGCTAGGTCATATTTCCTCAAGGAGGATGAACAAGCTAGTGGGAGAGGGCATGTTTGATATGTCTGATATTAACTCTCTACCTACTTTTGAGTCCTGCCTAAAGGGAAAAATGACTAAATCTCCTTTCAAAGGAAAACCTGAGCGTAGTCAAAATCTGTTGGATTTGATCCATAGAGATGTTTGCGGTCCATTTAGGATTGGTACTAAATGTGGCACACCTACTTCATTACCTTTACTGATGATCATTCTAGGTATGGGTATTTATATTTAATGAAATATAAGTCTGAAGCATTTGAAAAGTTCAAAGAATTCAAGGCTGAAGTAGAAAACAAACTAGGTAAAAGTATTAAGGCACTTCGATCGGATCGAGGTGGAGAATACTTAAGTACCGAGTTTTTGGACTATCTAAAAGAGAATGGGATTCTCTCTCAGTGGACTCCTCCTATGACACCTCAGCTTAATGGTGTTTCGGAGCGTCGCAATCGAACTTTGTTGGACATGGTTCGATCCATGATGAGCTTCACTGAGCTCCCACCTTCGTTTTGGGGCTACGCGCTTGAAACGGCGCTATTGTTGTTAAACAACGTCCACACTAAAGCAGTAAATAAAACACCATACGAGTTATGGAATGGCAAAGCTCCTAAGTATTCGTACTTGAGGATTTGGGGATGTCCTGCTTACGTGAAGCAGACAGTGGGAGATAAATTGGATAGTCGATCCTCCTTATGTTATTTTGTGGGGTATCCGAAGAATTCAATCGGATATTATTTCTATCATCCTAATGAAACAAAAGTGTTTGTTTCAAGGAATGCCACCTTCTTGGAGAAGGAGTTCTTATTGGATAAGAAAGGCAAGATGATGGAACTGGAAGAAATTCGAGAAGAACCCGAGATACAAAATAGCGATCCTACACCTCAAGAATCATCACAAGACACGCCTACTACAAGGAGATCCGAGAGGACTTCTAGGCCTCCTATTAGATATGGTCTTCTTCTTGAAGGGGATCAAAGTGAACCCGACATTGGATGTGATCCAAGAAACTTCAAGTAAGCAATCTCTGGTGCGGATTCAAATTTATGGCTTGAAGCTATGCAATCGGAAATAGATTCGATGCATTCTAACCAAGTTTGGTCTTTAGTAGATCCTCCCGATGGAATTGTTCCAATTGGGTGCAAATGAATCTACAAGAGAAAGCTTGGGCCTGATGGAAAGGTATTGACCTACAAGGCACGATTGGTGGCAAAAGGTTATACTCAAAGACAAGGAGTTGACTATGATGAAACCTTTTCACCAGTCGCAATGTTCAAGTCCATAAGAATCCTTATTGCCATAGCAGCATGGTATGACTATGAGATATGGCAAATGGATGTAAAGACTGCATTTCTTAATGGAAACATTAAGGAAGAGATCTATATGACGCAGCCTGAGGGATACACATCCATGGGAAGCGAGCATAAGGTATGCAAGCTTCAGAGATCAATCTATGGTCTCAAACAAGCATCAAGAAGTTGGAACCAGAAATTTGATGAAACAATAAAGGATTTTGGTTTCATCAAAAACCCGGAGGAACCATGCGTGTACAAGAAAGTGGTTAAGGATGCGGTAACATTCTTAGTACTTTATGTTGATGACATTCTACTCATGAGGAATGACCTAGGGATGTTGCAGTCAACAAAGATATGGTTATCAGGTAGATTCTCGATGAAGGATTTGGGTGAGGCCTCCTATATTCTTGGGATACAGATCTATAGAGATAGATCTAAGAGAATGATAGGACTTACTAAATCAACCTACATCGAAACCATATTGAAAAGGTTTTCAATGGATGGGTCCAAGAGAGGACATCTACCTATGTGTCATGGAGTTTCTTTATCCAAGTCTATGTGTCCCAAGACTGACGAAGAGATAGAGAAGATGACACACATACCATATGCGTCAGCCATTGGTAGTATCATGTATGGGATGATATCTACCAGACCGGATGTGGCCTATGCTCTGAGCGTCACGAGCAGATACCAAGCCAATCCCGGTCAAATGCATTGGAAAGCCGTGAAGGATATTCTTAAGTACTTGCGAAGGACTAAGAATGTGTTCATGGTTTATGGAGGAAGAGAATTGAAGTTGGAAGGCTACACCGACTCTAGCTTCCAATGTGACGTGGATGACTCGAAATCAACCTCTGGATTTGTATTCGTGCTCAATGGCGGTGCTGTCTCTTGGAAGAGTTCCAAGCAAGACACCACAGCGGATTCCACCACTGAGGCAGAATACATTGCAGCATCAGCTGCTGCTAAAGAGGCATTTTGGATAAGGAAATTCATCCAAGATTTGGGTGTAGATCCTGAAGCTGTTGGTCCAGTCCCGGTGTACTATGACAACACGGGTGCCGTTGCTCAGGCAAAGGAGCCAAGGTCTCATCAGAAGTCCAAACACGTACTGAGGAAATACCACATCATCCAGGAGATTGTGGAAAGAGGAGACATCAGTGTCGAGAGAGTGGCCTCTACAGACAATATCGTTGATCCGCTTACTAAGCCCTTTCCAAGACCATTGTTTGACAAACATCGCGAAGCAATGGGATTACGTAGTATGACTAGTTGGCTTTAGGGCAAGTGGGAGATTGAAAGAGTAGGTGTCCGGTTAGCCAACTTGTGGCTAAGGGCTTTTATGACTCTATGTAAAACAATCTTTTGTTTAATATAATTTACACTTTTATAATGGTATTGACTTTATCTTTCTTCATATTGTTATATTATGATATAATATTGTTGTTTTTGATAAAGACCTTGAATATACTATAGTGTATGTACGATGTAGTAGCACATGGGGATGGCTATCATGAAACACATCTTATAGTCACTGTATATTCTAAACTGTTCCTAGTCAATTGAGCTGTCCGCAAAAAGGGATAAGGATCGCTCGAGATTGAGACTAGCATTTGCGATGCCGAGTACCACGTTTCATTGGTATGGAACATAGAGATGTTCAAAGCATGCAAATGGATATTCATATGATGAATGATCGAACTACCCTATTCGGACTTTCCAAGTGGTTATCACTTATCGAGTGGATAAAGTCCGCGGTTTTGGTTGTACACCATTAGTCCTTATTACTTGAAACATCATTGAGACTCTATATGCTAGTACTGTACTTTGACTCGTTTACCGACTCTATTGGGGTCATCAGGTGTCGGGATTGGGTACAGTTACGACACATATAGGAGCCGATGCTTTGTTGTCAAGGATTCACCACATACTTGCGAGTGTGGATATCCTATGCGATCTGAGGAGATATTATTGTGACGAATCTCTAGCCAGAGTACATGATGTGTTTTAGGTTAATTGGTTATCATAGTAACACATGCGATGTCACTATTTGATCTCCAAGATGTAATGCATAGTTATCGAATCTCGAACGACTCTCGATATACCAATGGTTGTTGATTCGATCGGGATATATGGATGAAGGGACCGTACTGTACTCTAACCAAAATTTACTGGTTCTTGCAGGCACTATCAGTAATACCTAGGGAATCATGGGGCGATGTTGCTAGGCGCTCTTACCATGATTCGATGGGTAAGTCGGAAATTGTTGTTCCGAGTCACAAGGAGTTGTGAGCCCACGGCTAGCTGTATTCCTGAACCATTGAGGGTTACACAAGTAATGGATTACTAAAACCCCATAGAGATAGTTAAATTTAAAGAGTTAAATTTAATGAAAGAGAAGTTGGACTTCTTAACTAAAGGGAATGAGATTTTCTAAAATGACATAGGGATGGACATTTTTGGAAATCACTGAATTCGGATTCAGAAAAATTATCTTGACTCTAAATGATGCAGAAATGGTTTCTGTGCACATTGGTGAAATCAGTTTATCAATCGGAGTCACGATGAATTTTATATTAATTTCTATAACAACGGGCTTGGCTTGTTGGGCTTAAGTTATGGATTGTGGGCTTTAAGGAGTTAGAGTCCTAACACAATTATAACTTAACATAGTCTAGTAATCATCTATAAATACATGTAGTGTGTTCGAAAATTACGTGTGATTCAGTCTTCAAATTTTCGAACAATGCATAATTATTTCAAGAGGATTTTCGAAAATTCCTCTGTCCCTTTCGGAGAAAATTCGGCTTGTGATTTTTATGAAAAATTACAATCTGAATTAACAGATCATATCTGTTTATTCTCTACGCAAACTTCTGATTGATTTCTAGTGCAGTCAATCAGAGGGTTTCTGTTTTCTGTTCGTGGACCTTATTCCGGTGATTGATCGTGACGCCATCGGTTCCCGGGATATACAAGAAGAGCATATTAAATTCTGTTGGAGTCCATAATCTCGTTTCGAGATTTAAGGTAAAACATTAATTGTGATTATTTGTTTTACTTGTGTGAATTTAATCGTAAAAGTTTTGATACCCATATATGGAATCGTACCATATTAATAAAATAAATTTTTAAACTTTCGCTGCACCGGGTATCAATTCTAATTGATCTGAACACCGTTTTCCAACAGTTGTCCCAAGGGTTGAGACACAAATAGAGTTCCTCTTTGTCTCATAAGACCAGCTTCAGCCCCCTTGGCTTTGTAAAGAGCATCAGCAAAATTATTCGGTCTCCCAGCATTCACCAAAGTAAAGATGTCAGGATTTAGGCCATTGATAAAATGAACGGCCTTAGCTTCCCAGGAACATGAGGTGTGAATCTCAGCAAGCTCGAGAATTTAGCAACATAGTCCTCAATATTCATATTTCCTTGTCTCAAATTGGCAAACTCGGCTCCCCTGTCCTTTCTATATGAAATAGGAAAGAAACACTGATAAAACTCAGTCTTAAATACTGCCCAAGTAATAACAGTACCTCTATTCTCCAAAGCTTTCTTAGTCAACACCCACCAACTCTTAGCCACATCAAGCAATTGATGTATAATCAATATGACTCTACGTTCATCAGAGTAGTCCAATGACTCGAATAATTGCTCGATGTCTTCGAGCCAACTTTCACATTCGATTGCATTTTCCATTCCTTTTAGGGTTGGTGGCTTAAACGACTGTAATCTCTTCAATAACACCTCCATCGGTGTAGGATTAGTGTCCATAGGCTCAGCGGTAGCACTACCCTGTTCAGTCTGTGGTATTTCCACCGCCCGAGGTACTTCCTATGTCCGAGGCACTTTCTCTGTTCAAGGTACATCTCTTGCTCTACGAGGAGGAATGTCTGCAATACTGAGATTATACAACAAAATCAAGGCATCATAATCATTATATCAGTTTAATCATCCTCAGCTCATTAAACTCGTGAGCATTCAAATTCTCATCATGAATCAAATCTGATTCGCTTGCTTTTTAAATTGCAACTGCTTTACATGTCATGTCAATAAGCACATAAGCACATAGGGTAAGTACATTCGCATGAAATAATTTAATCCAAGCAATGCAATTAATCTCATGCAAAGCAAATCATGCGACTCAATCTACACCCCTCGCCAACTTCTAATGTCGACTCAAGGTATCTTACCTCTCTGATACCACCTAATATGGAGACCCCGGGTTCAAAACGCAACACGACAAACCAACCTATCAAGTCGGGAAAAATGAAACAATATATATATATATATATATATATATATATATGTTCGGCGCAGACGCGCCCTTCACCGATGCGAGCACGTCGCCGCCTTGCAATCC
This sequence comes from Henckelia pumila, assembly GCF_033568475.1. Taxonomy (NCBI): domain Eukaryota; kingdom Viridiplantae; phylum Streptophyta; class Magnoliopsida; order Lamiales; family Gesneriaceae; genus Henckelia; species Henckelia pumila. The sequence goes on along the minus strand of NW_027331869.1, from coordinate 111,668 downwards.
CCTCTATATTTTTTTTCGACTTTAAGGCCCGGAAATGATGCGATCTCGATACATGGTCAAATAGTATAATTCAAAATGATTCAAAAACCATGAAACGAGATAATTATACAACAAACTCGACAATGTATAAATATCCAACATTATTCAAATTACAAGCCCGATATATCAATTTTAAAACCACCTGGAGTACCACTTTGAAACTCATCCCAAGTGTTCATGGCCCTCTATGACTCGGATCTGTATTACCTGTTGCAATGCACACACACAAGACAAAGCAACAGCCGAAAAACCGGTAAGTATAAAACTTAGTATGAACAACGGAAGTATATAAATCAATATACAAGTTCAATGCATTTTAAAATCTATAAAACTCAATCAATACTTTTCAAAATATTTTATGCTTTTATGAAATGAATAATCAATGAAATACTGGTTTCCAAACGATGGGTATCAAGTCATCGAGGTTCGTATCCAACCTCAGCATCAAGGTTCACATTCAACCTTAGCAGCGATGTTGTAACTCACTCATAAGTACATTTTGTACGCATTATTTGGTGATATTTTTATTTTTATTTTGCATGCATTTGTTATGTTTTTTAGTTTATTTTGTGTTATTTCATACATTTTATCTTCACGTCATTCCCCTTGGTTTATTTACAGAAAATGACAGAAACTCGACATTTTTGGTGAAGAAGAAACAAGCTGTGAAACCATGAAAAAGGCGCTGATTTGGGGGAAGAAGAAATATAGAAGATGTGCATATGCGGCAATGGAGAAGCTTCTGAGCTTGATTAGGAATTGGAAGAATGCGCAGCTGCACTTCAAAGCCACAAACCATAGCATATGCACTTTGAAGATGAAGCTGCACTGTTGCACAAAGCAAGAAGAAACCACGCATCTGTAACGCCCCACAGTATCAAGACGGGTCTTTTCAGCGCGCTTATGTCCTCACTCACACGCACCCTGGAAAACTTTCCAGGGGGTCACCCATCCTATAATTTCCCCAAGTCAAGCACGCTTAACTTTGGAGTTCTTATGTGATGAGCTTCCGAAAAGAATATGCACCTTTCTGATATGAATAGTACATATGAAATCTTTTAAGCTCTCCTCAACCATGTAGTCCCATACCTACACAGTCTCAGAATCTCTCTCATTCCGGCACGGGATCGGTTCATTCATGTCTCCCTTTGCCTAGAAGCCTACCAGGAGCCGCTCATTGTCTGTGCAACCTCTTGGCACCGGCGATCACTCCCTGCCTCTTCAGCCCCGGCGTCACATGCCCACCAGCTTTCGCTTGGTTCGTCCCCGAACCATATCGTACTAAGAGAGGTCGGCTCTGATACCATTTCTAACGCCCCACTGTATCAAGACGGATCTTTTCAGCGTGCTTATGTCCTCACTCACACGCACCCTGGAAAACTTTCCAGGGGGTCACCCATCCTATAATTGCCCCAAGTCAAGCACGCTTAACTTTGGAGTTCTTATGTGATGAGCTTCCGAAAAAAAGATGCACCTTCCTGATATGAATAGTACATATGAAATATTTTAAGCTCTCTTCAACCATGTAATCCCATACCTACACAGTCTCAGAATCCCTCTCATTTCGGCACGGGATCAGTTCATTCATGTCTCCCTCCGCCTAGAAGCCTACTAGGAGCCGCTCATTGTCCGTGCAACCTCTTGGCACTGGCGATCACTCCCTGCCTCTTCAGCCCCGGGCGTCACAGCATCTGCGCAAGGAGATGAGCAGCTACGCATGAGAGGAATGGATGGAGGCACTTTTGCGTGAGGAATGCGCATCTGCGCAAGCCAAGAATCACATGAAGAACCAAGCGGCGCATATGCGGGAAAGAAGGAGCATATGTGCAAACATAAAGAAGAAGAAGAAGAAAGGCGCTTCTGCACTTGAAGCCACGCATCTGCACTGATTGAGAAAAAGAAGAGGATGCATATACGCTTGAAGACACGCATCTGCGTGAGTACTGTACGTGAAATCGTAAATTGAGGCAGATCACATCTCGCTCGAGCGCACGTTTATGCGCTCGAGCGATCCTGGAGAATTCGGAAAAGAATACGAGCATAAAGATGCTAGCTCAAGCGCAACTTTATGCGCTCAAGCGAGAGATCGCAATCAGGAAAAAAATAGAATTTTTGGAAATAAAAACTCTTATTTTGCGGGCTTTATTTCTTGGGATTTATAAGACATATAAATACGAGATTGAAGAGCAGAAATTAAGGGGAATTCACGCAGAGAACGACGCAAGGCGGCTGGGAGCTTGGGAGAATATTTCTATACTTTTTCCTCTTCTGTTCTTCTGTTCTTCTTATTTTTATTTTTGAATTATTGTTTTCAATTATTGAGTAGTTTTTCTTCAACCAAGACCACGTGATTGGGCCGAACAAATTTATGTAGAAAACTTGAATGTTTATTTGGGATTTTTCAGATTTGGTTTTATATTATTGATTTTTGGATTCAAATTTGTCTTGTGAATAATCTGGTCAATTGTTTACTTGCATGTCAATCGATTCCAAGTCGACAGAGGATGAATTGATTTCGATCACTCCATAAATCAACACGAGGTTAAATTGACTAGAAATATTATTCGATTTTATTGTGCGGTTTTAGGTGCAAACTGAGTTCTCACAATTCTAAATCCATTTGAAGTTGATTTGAATTATGAAAGATTGATCTGTCAATATTTGAATAGGTTTAATTGTTCTAGAAATAGACAAAAAAGTTAGGAGAATTCATCGTAATTTAAGATTTAAATCTGAGTCCTGAATTGACTACATGTTACATGATTTGTTCGGTATCTGCATGTGTCTTGGTTGGCTTATTTTAATTAGAATTATTATTGAGTTCTAGTTTTTAGTTAATTTCATAATTATTTATTATTTTAAATTCTTATTTTATTCAATTCATACTCCTTTCTATTATTTTGTCTAGATTAAGTAAAATAATCAAATCTTGAGAATTGACAACAGTCCCTATGAGATCGATACTTGGACTTTCTGTCCATTTACTATAACTTGACCTAGTGCAGTTGCTAGTAAATACCAAAGTAAGCGGTCACTCACCATCGCATCGATGTTGTAACTCGCCATCGATTCGTCATCAATGTTGTAACTCGCCATTGATGATATTTTATTTATCGTCGATGTTGTAACTCGCCATTGACGTTATTTCAATTCGAAATAACGCATGATCAATATGAATGAGATGATGCAATATACAAATATCGATGTTGTAACTCATGCATCTAGCTCGTACTCATTTCAAGTCATCTCAACTCATGTGTATGCTAACACATTCGATTCATATAATGGCCAAATAACAAGTATCGATAATTACCAAATAATATCAAATAAAACTCATGCCATCAGTCAAATGCGTGAATCGAAACATATAAATTAATAAATAGCACATAAACAAGTAAAGTGTGTGATTTTTTTTCAGGACTCGAGAAATCAACTCATCTCGAAGTTCAATCCCATTCTTTCATCGTCAATTCATACCTTCAAATCTCGGTTCCGAAATAGCTCAATCCACAAGCTACAATATACAAAACTCATATCAATTCATATTAATAAAATATCAATATTTCCAAGGCTAGATTCAACTCAAACCTTGATCGAACTCTAAACAACTCGAATTCTTGCAACTTGAATTCGATATACTCCCAATCAAATCTGAAATAGATTTTCATAGCTTCATCAATATCATTCTCAAATTCATCGGTTCCATTAGAACTCAAAAACTCATTCAAAAATTTGAATCGACGGCATAACGGCTAAAACCCGACATTTTTGAAATTTCTCGACATCAATAACATAATGTTTTTATCATAATATCATCATCAATTCATCCTCTAATTTTCAAATTATACACCGCCCCTTAAACGAGAATTTCCAAAAAAATCATCCAAAAATGGAAAACATGTTCAAACGATAATATTTTCTCAAACCATCTTAGATATACCATCTCTATTAACTCTAGAACATGTTTATCAAATAAATTCTCGAAACCAACAACACCCAAAATTTTGAACTTGATATAATTTAATAAAACTTACGTAAAAACGTAGCTCTCATCGCAAAGATTCCGAACCCGTAATTATTTTTTAAATCTGACGGTCGGATGACGTCAAATCGGAGGAATAAAAGCTTGAAGAAATATTGGTTATGGCTTCCCTTCCTCTCCCGTGAATTCTTTTGAAATGGAATGCATACAATACATCCAATTACCTTAATAATTGCTTCAATTATTAATAATTTCAGATTTTTCAGTTCAGTCCCTGAAATTTCCCAAAATTGCAATTCAGTCCTTGCTTAAATTTTCAAACTTCGATTCATTCCCTTAATTTCTAAAACTCAGAATTTAAATCCAAAATTCCGTAAATTCTCAAATTAAATATTTTTGGGGCATTAGAGGTTTTCACTATCGATTTCTTTAATTATGGCACTTGACCTTAAATTTATAGTAAACTTCACAAAGTATTCATTTATTCATATTTATTGCATATTGTGCATGTTACAATTTGTTGATCATATTGACCTGCATATTTAATATATGGACTGTTATTGGTTCTTGACTGTCTACTGATCGCCTACTAAATGAATGAATGATTCAATGACAGAATAAATTGAACCTGGACAACCGTCTATGTATCGGATTGCTAGTCCTCTGAACAACGCGACTTCGGTCCAGAAATGTGAGTTCACCTTGTCTCATAAATGATCGATTGTATGGATCCTACTTGAGTACGTGGGGAAAAGTGTTACGCCAAATATTGGTATGAGATACCTCTTTAGCCTACGATATTCACTACAGAATCCTAAACAGTCACTGCATTTCACTTGACAAGATACTTCGTACTGATACGTTATTATTGATTCATGGCATCTCATATTAAAATACTGCACTGATATTTTTTGTCTTGTTATAAATGTATAAAGCCAGTTTATTCCCTCATTAAGTCCTTAAAGATTTAACCTCTATTTTCTTTCTATTTATTGCAAATTCCAGATACATGGTACAAGATCTCGAGTAATAATGAAAATTATGGAAAGAGAAATGTTGGTTTAGCTACTGTGGTGACACAAGTTCCTGTGATTGTATTAGTATTTGGGTATCATTTGTGTAAATTTAAGGATTGATTACGCTTTCGCTACTGTAAGTTGAATGCATTGGACTTTACTACAAGACGGGAGGCCCACGGTTGGTATCAGAGTCCTCCCAGGTTATCCTGAATAATTCTTGGGGATAAAATAAAATCCTTAGGATTTTTAGTTTGGGTTATATGGATTTGACATAGAATAGAATTCTTGGTACCTACTAGTATGTCTAAACCTCATGGGTAAGGAAATGATGTTAGTGGTTGTTTTCAAACTAAAAATTAGCTTTACCATATTTTGATTTAAGTTGAATCTTGAACGTCAAATTGATTATAATATTATACAAAATCCCTTCTGAATATATTTGAGCACTAATCCCTGAGAACTTCTGTTTTACAATAAAAATGGTTTAAATTTTTGTTTCTTAGGATGTCTTCTTCAAGGAATAGTTCACAGGCTATGAATCCAGATGAATCATCGTCAATTTCAAGACGGAATAACCCCTCTAATCGTGATGAAGATCGTCGCTCGAAAGCAAGAGAAACCCAAAAAGAACAACATATTCCACATCAAGAGCAAAATCAAAGGAATATGTTTTACATATTTCAACCATTTGTGTAGTTTTGTCAACAACCACCAGCAAGAAACTTTGGCGAAAATAATCGAGGTTTCCAGATATTTGAAGAATCAACTGATCGGATCCTTGAACGATTCGTCCACCCAAGTTTTACAATACACCTAACGCACAACAAGCTGAGGAATGGCTTATCAAAATTGAGAAGATTTTCTCTGTTTTTAACTATTCGGACAAACAGAAAGTGAAATTTGCAGTATATCAATAACATAACATCTTTAAATCTTTAAAAAAAAGAATATTCATTTTATCTAGACAAAAAACCAATAACTTATTTGCAACTCCACAATATATGGTTGTTCATTGCCAAATGTCATGTTGCTTAATATGTCATACAGATCAAACATTCAGAATTTATATGTTGAAATATTTTCTCAAGAAACATTTGACTTCTCAGTTGAAGAAATAAACATTACTGTATTGACTCACATGGCCTATCAAGGTAAATGGATATTTGGTAGTTGAATATAGTACATATAACAAAATTTAGATTCTAGACAACCACACAACACACTCTTCATATATGCGAATGTATCTCGAGTGGAATGTCGAGATAAATGAGATCAGAGGAGTTCATATCATCGAAGCAAAAAGATACTCTGGAATATTGGATAAATATCATCTAAAGTCTTTCTTGTAAGTTCGAAATACGCTAAACCATCTTGTATTCTCTATACACCTTTCATTGTGGATTCTGAGATCATAAAGGCTAAGTGTGTCTTGTCCGTCGATGTAGAAATTTTTTTGTCGAACACATTAATTGTTTGTGTTTTTATTTTTTATTAATCACTCTTTTATCTTAGTTTCACGATATATTGGGAATTGCTCGTATCAAACTCCTTTAAGTTGTTTGATCTTAATCTGTTTGATAAGTGGTCTCTTGGTTAATTTGGAGTTAAGATATTCAACAAGTGCATCAGATCTAAGGTTGTGGAAGGAATAACATATGCGCATTTCGATATTGAGAAGTTCACCAACAAAAATGATTTCAATCTATAGCGCCTGAAGATGAGGGCCTTGTTGGTTCATCAAGGCTTGGAAAAAGCATTATCCGACGGAAAGATGTCTACATTTTTATGTACTTTTAAGAGTTTAACATTTTTATGGTCCATAATTTTAAGTACGGTGGAATTTAGGACGAAATCATGATATGGAAGTGTGACTATAGAATTGAATCATTTAAGATTTAGTGCTTTGGGTTTAAGAAATTGTTTAAAACCATGACTTGTTGAAGTGATATTATAACAAACTATAATGACTGATATATAAAGAATGGGTTTAGCCATAGAATTGGTGAATTAAAATTTAGACAAGTTAAAGTCAAGTTGACCAAAGATTTAAATTTTGTTAGAATTAAATCTCTAGTGTAATTTCGAACTTATGGTTTGATAGTGTATAAAGATTCGGTCAATTACTTAATTACAGTGTTGTTAATTAATATAAAATTATCAGAGAACGCAGCGAAATCACGATAGAGTCAACTCATATGGTTTCAAAGTTAGTAAATTTAGTGTTGAAACGTATCGAATTTATCCGAATTTATTCGGTAAGTCAAATTTTGAGGACAAAATTCATTTTAAGCGCATAGAATTGTAATGGCCGAAAAATTTAAAATAATTTACTTAGTGATTAAAATTAAAGTACAGATTTTATGTTTAAAATTTGAGATCATGATTGTGGTATAATTCAAAATCATCTTCTAAGCATCTTCTCTCAATCCTAAGGCAAATATAACTTCGTTTCTTGACATATCGATGAAATTTTATTAAGTTTGATGTTGTAGCATAAGTTTCTGGTCATAATTGACCACAAACCCTTAGAATTCTGTTGGTATGCAGAGCATTCAAGTACACAACCACCACCCTTATCCCAGAAAATCGGGTTAGTTGTATGGAATGCACTTGCATTAAAGACAAAAAGACTCGAGTTAGAATTTCAGAGAGTGGAAACAACTCACAGTGATGCTAAAAGTGAGTAAATAATGGTCGAGACTCTAAGAACAAGGGACACGAGCCATCAAAGTCATAACAAATCTGGTGATAACCCATCCATGGGTACCAACATCATGCCCAAACGAACAAGACATACCTGATAATTAAAGGTAGTGAGCAAGGCCTCATCCGCGACAAATCCGCACGCAACTCACAATCAGGAAACTATGGTACCAAGGCATAATCAGATATCGACTACACATCGTATGTAGATCACCATTAAAATACAACAATCATTCAATCGGAGAAAAAGTTTCATGAAATATGAAATAAGAATAATGGCATAATGAAAAGATAAACCAATGTCCAAGTGGCAAGATACGACAATAATAGATGTCATACCAATCCATAAACGCACAAAGGATGCATGAAAGAGTTTCTGGTACTCAAAACGATATGAAACAATCGACATATGGTCGCAGCCGTAAACCACAATTCATAGGGTATACAAGAAAATCTTCTACCTAAGCACTCGTTCTCTCGCCTGTCAAGTTCCGCAACATCTTCGAAAGTGTTAATTCTTTGTATATATTAGGGTGTCAAAACTCAACCAATCCGTCAACTTGACACGAGTCAACCCGAAAAATATCAGTTTAGGGTTAGGAGTTTTTGGGTTTGGGTCGAATCGGGTTGACCCGAGAGCTAACCCGAAAAAATTAATCGGGTTCGAGTTGGGTTCGGGTCAAACCAGGTTGACCCGAAATGACCCGAAACTTTTAATTATTATAATTTTTATATAAAATTAAGATAGATTTACTTCATTTTTACACGTATGTTTGAAAAAAAAATTATTGTATATTGATATAATATATTTTCGTCATTTAATGTTTATTTTGTACAAATTTTTTTAAAAAAATAATTTTTTATTTTTTGTAATAAGTATATTTTAAATTTTCTACAACTAAAAGTTCAAATTTAAATTATATATAGGCTTAGATTTTGTTATTATGTGATTAAATTAAATATTAATATTATTATTATGTGTTTTGAATTTTTATTTAATTATTTTGTTAAAAAATAAAAAAAATAAAATTGGATTGGTTCGGGTTGATCGGGTTAGGTGGGTTAGCCGGGTTCGGGTTCGGATTCGGGTTCGGGTTCGGGTTGGGCATTTTTGGGTTGGTTCGAGTTCGGGTCGGGTTCGGGTTGACAAATGTTTTAGAATTATTTTTGTCAACCCGACTCGAACTCACCCGACCCACCCGAATTGACACCCCTAGTATATATTATATAAGATCAAAATACTTATTAATGTCGAAAAAGTACAATCGATCTCATTTTTGGATATTTATCAAACTTTCTATACAATGTCTCGATGCAAGCTATGTCGCTAGGGGTGGTTTTTCGGTATACCTTATTAAAAATATTGGTATGAAAAAAAATCATACCGATATCGATAGTAAAATTCCGAAACTTTGGTACGAAAAAAATCTATATTGATACCGTATAGATACCAAAAAAAAATTCGGTATACCGAAAAAATGTATGTATATCGAAAAAAATTTGGTACGATATACCAAAATTCCGGTATTTCGGTACTGTATGTCAGCCCTATTAATGTCGCTACATTAAAGCATGAAGGGACGTTTCGCTACATTAAAGCATGAAGGGACATTTCACTGATGTCTAACAAGATATGAGTGATTATCTAGCATTTTGAATTCAACAATATTTATTCATCGTGTTGGATAAACACGATTAATGAGTAAGAATATGATCGGATATCGTTCTGTCAATGGGGGAAAAAATAAATAAATAATTCTAAATAACTAATTAATTCAAGGCAAACACTTGTGTGAGACAGTTTCACGGGTCATATTTCGTGAGACGGAGTCTGACCCACAACCCACCTGCTGTAACTCGACCCGCCCCGTGTTCTGGCCCAAATTATAATCCTATTTCTCTACTTTATTGAGCCCTAACTCCGTCCCTGAACTCTGAATCCTCTCGAATCGATGCCACGCCAACCTCATAGCCCGTGTTCGATTTCAATAGAGAAGCTCGCCCCTGGCTCCATCTCGAATCGTAACATCTCGATTTTGATGGATTCGAACTGAGAAGCTCGCCTTCAAAATTGAAGAACAAAGATTTACCGTGTGAGTGTCAAATTTTCTCTCTATTTTGACTCTAGCAGATTAGTTTTTTTTCCCCTTTTGATCAAGCTTTGTCGGTATGATTTTTCTTTTTGCGCTTTGAGATTGGTAGAAAATTGGTTGATAAAGCTTGGTCGGCCGCCATGATCTGCCTCCCAGGATATCGTCTTGATCGACACCACTTTGCAGGAATCTGTACTGTCAGAACCCTTCAAGTTTGCCGGAAAAACAGAATTAATGGTTTTTCAGTTATCGGGAGCGTGGGAATGCATAAAAATATAAGAAGACCAGAGTCCGAAGGGATTGCCAAAGAACTGATCAGGTATTAGCTTCTTTTCTTTTGGAATTTTATTAACTTTTCATTTTTTTATTGTGTTGGTGAAGTGGTCAGATTCTTGATCGTAAATGTGTTTATAACTTAAGAAGGGACATCTTGGTGTGTGGGCTTGATGTATTGGTTACTGCAGTTTTGGTAAGAGTTGAGGAAAATCTATGAGACTTGAGGTTGACAAAAGTGATGTATAGGAATAGGAGTGCACGAGGTTGGCAGGTAAAGCTAGATTAGAGGAGAGTGTAAGCATTGTATTCTCATTTATGTTACCTTGTTGGGAACATATCATTCAATATTTAAAGTCGACTCTCACAATAAAGTTATCATAATGGTATGGTAAATTTATATGATTTTATTTGATTTAGTTGAATGGTTTCTCAACATGTTTCTTTGCAAATGTAATGCGAAACACGGTCTTAGAACTTTCTGGAAATTTTCAATGCTTTATAGACTGTGAGGTGATGGAGAGTTATGATATTGCTTGTCAGTTTTGGTGCAGCCATGGATTGTGAGAACTGGGTAAGTAATGAGCATGCGTTAGACTCAGTTACTGGAATACCGTTTTCACAATCCATAAAATTTTGACATCTCGAATAAGTCTAACTTAGTAGAATACCTTTTCTGAATACTGGCCAGATTCTTGTGACATTTGTCTCCACCATATTTTTTATTTCGTTATACTTTTTCTTGATATTGTCATGTAGGTAAGTTGGAACTTTGATACACACGAATATTTTGTGATTATGAGAAGTAACGGACATCCTGTTTACAATTTTTGTGTCACGGTTGATGACGCTACCATGGCTATCTCACATGTTATAAGGTAAAGTACATGCATATCAATGCCAACAACACACACAACTCTGCTTCCCAATGAATTTAGCCATCACTTGATAAATATGTTAGCGATATCCACTTAGTAAATCACGTTGAGTGTTTGGAGGCGGTGGATGCCCGAAAGAAATATCCCGAGGAGTACACAGCATGGAGAGTGGCGTATATCCTGTTCGACAATTGTGGCAGACAGCTCGTGAAGCTTGGTTAGAAATCTTGTTCTCCCCAGTAAGGCTCTTTTCTTGACCAAAAAATCAATCTATTCCCTAGTTGTCCTAGTATATCTTACATATCTTCTAGAATGGACAGGGAGAAAGTTTCTTGGTTGTGACTCATAAGTCAATTTTGAGGGCGTTGATCTGCACGGCTCTTGGATTGGGGCCAGAGAGGTATGTCGAGATTCTCAGTTGTTTATATATAGTTGAGTCGAGTTTTGCAGAGTGAGCTTAAAAATGCAGTTTCTGAATTTTGACTGCACAGGTTTTGCTTTATTGACATAAACAACGGCGTGTTGTGCGTCTTAGCTTTAATATACACGGGGAAGCAATGATCCAAGGCTTGAATATGACAGCTCATTTGTAAACCGATCACATTTACCATTACTGAAGTATACAAACAACACACGCATGATAATGCAATAGTGCAAGTGTTTGCAAAAGCTCGAACTTATTTAGAAATTCTCTTTTTAGATACCATTATTTTATTATAAAGAAATACGTGAGATCAAGATGTTGAATATTTGGAATAAAATTCCAAATTTAATATAAGCTAAAAATATGAGTATTTTAGGAAAAATTGCTTTTAAACCTAAACATCTAAAAAGTTTTCTGGATGGGAAACCATTTGATCAATTTGTAAGGATTATTTTCATTTCATTGAACTTCTTGAATGCTTGCTTAGCATCTAAAGAGTTGGCACTATAACCTTATATATCGAGCTAGAGAAAACCTCGGTTGTACACATTTGAGATGGCTAGAAACATGTTTCATGATTCGCATTAATGATTTAAATTATCATAATCTAGAAGTAATACTTTTATCATAAAAAATAATACTTTTGACTAAAAAAGTAATGTTTTTTTATGTCAAATCAACATACAATTGAAGTAATACTTTTAACAAAAAAAATAATACGTTTGACAAAATATGTAATACTTTTGACATAAAAAAATATACTATTATGTCAAATAAGCATGCATTAATTTTGTCATAACATGTAAACACATACATTAGAAGGAATACTTTTAACAAAAAATATAATATTTTTTATAACAAAAGTAATATTTTTTGCAGAAAAAGTAATATTTTTTTATGTCAAATTAGCATACATTAGAAGTAATATGTTCATCACAAAAACTAATACTTTGCGCAGAAAAAATAATATTTTTAACTAAAAAAGCAATATTTTTATGCAAACGATAGAATTAATACTTTTAACGAAAAAATTAATAATTTTGACCTTAAAATAATACTTTTAAAATAAAAAGTATTACTTTTTATGTAAAATATGAATACTTTAGTTAGAAGTAATACTTTTCACATACAAAATAATACTTTTATCATAAAAACTAATATTTTTCACAGCAAAACTAATATTTTTCAAAAAAAAAAATACTTTTTATGTCCAATTAACATACGTTAGAGGTAATACCTTTAATAGAAAAACTAATATTTTTGACAAAAAAGTAATATTTTTTATGTCAAATTAACGTAATCTAGAAATAAAAGTTTTATCATAAAAGTAATATTTTTTATTAAACAATTAATATTTTTCACAGAAACACTAATACTTTTTATGTCAAGTAGCATATTTTAGAAGTAATACTTTTAACAGAAAAACTAGTACTGTTTATCGAAAAAGTAATATTTTTCATAGAAAAAATAATACTTTATTTTATATTCAATCATTCATATTATAAATATTAATAGAATGTAGTATGAAGTTAGTGTTTCCATAGTAAGTCACAATTTATTAGAATGTCATTAAGTCGTCAAGGTATTCTCAATTTTTTGCAAAGTAATATTTTAATATAAAAAATAATATTTTTGCAATAAAAACAAATATTTTTCACATAAACAGTGATAATTTGGAGTCAAATAAGCATATATTAGTTTTCTACAATAAATTCTGTTACGTTTAGATCCCATTGATGATCTGTATCCAAGGGTCCACGGTCTGTTAAAGACATTTTTAGAGGTTTTGTCTATGCTGCCTCATTGGGAATCTAACGGAGTAACGGTCCATTTTTTTTTTATTTTGCATTTAAGATTTCACATGAATATTTCAAATACAAAAAACAAGAACCGTTGGATGTAGTCCATGTGCTAGCATAGGCCGTCCCAATTTTGAACGATATGATTATGATGAAACGAAATGTATTCTCCAATCAGAAAACTTCTCTGTGATGCACAATAAACATATCACGTGTGATAGACATCATATATATTATTTTTTATCTCAAAGGTATTAATTTTTACAATAAAATTATTACTTTTTATATCGAAAATATTATTTTATATTATATTATTATTTGATTAAAAATATTACTTTTTAAATCAAAGTATTATTTTTCCTGAAAAAATATTAATTTTTATTTCACTTTTGATCTTGTTATGTTTCATCGTGTGTTAAAAGTATAATTCGAGTACTTTTCGCTCACGAAAACAGCTTTGGTGGTCATAACTTGCAACCACAAATCATTGTTTAGACTTTAGAGCATGCGGAATTCCATGTGACATTGTCGACTGGTAAGAAGAAATGCAGAATTAAAGCATTTGTTTCACCCAATACAAAAGCCTTCTGGTTCAAACTACAGTTTTACATCTTAAAATTGACTCTTCAATTCATTAAGAATCTAACATTCAAATCAGCCTTTCTTCAATGACAAGCATTAGATACTTTTTGAAGTGGAGAAAGGTGCTAAGCAGTGTTTGTGTATAAAATCACTACCATAAGCACATAAATCATAATGTCCCAGGAAACTCGTCATTATTACTTGGAAAATCAAAAACAGTTGCAATGCAGACTCAAATGAATCCTCCAATTCATTGAACCGATCCCGGTTGAACATTATCTGCAATCCCGGTTGAACATTATATGTGCAAGACTTGATGATCTTAAGCTCAAGATCGTCATCTTTCTTGTTTCCTGCGTCTGAGGAACCTACTTAACCCAGACCAAATTCGGTTGTCATTCCTGACATCGAACCACACTTTGTTAATGGTGATGAGATGGGACTTTTTGACTCTACATTTTCTTGGTTTTCTCCTCATTTTTCAGCCTGCGAAACGTCTCTCCAACCTTCAAATTTTACAGACGCAAGAAGTAATCGGTGTCTGATTTTTGCATTGTAGTTGGGTTCAAGAGTGGGGATTCAATGAAAAGCCGGGCTTTCGCTTCGAGCCTGGCGATCTCCCATTGTTTGAGCAGCATTCCTCTTCATCAGGTCCTCCAGCTCCCTGGAATAACAATGGCAAGGATTTGAAAGCTGTGAGGTTCGTGTCTTATTATGATGGTTTCTTCAAGAAAGCAATCAAGAAAACTTGAGACCAAAATCTTTGTCCATGCAAAGTGCACATATCTTCTAATATCATTATCTATTCATAGGCCTGTAGCAGATTGGGCAAAGAGTTGTGGCGCACAACAATTCTTATTTGTCAGCAGTGCTGGGATTTACAAGACAACGGATGAACCTCCTCATGTCAAAGGGGTATAATTTCTTAGTTCTTCAATGTTCAGCCAACCTATCATAATCTACCAAAGTAAAAGAAAACATAATCGATATTCCGCATGATTCGTATGACTAAATTCATATATAAGACAATATAATTCGTGGTTATCAGTAAAAATACCTCTGATCATGATCAAATACACACTATTGGTGTCATGAGAATGGAAGAAATATAGTCAAAATTACGCAAATGAATCAAATCCAAAGAGTAGAAGCAGATAAAATACACTCACTGAAACTACGAGAAGCGCGCGGGAGGTTCCACCGCGGCAAGTCCAAAGAAAAACACGATCGGTTCCTTGAAGCATCACGAAGCATAGGAATATTAACTGCTTTAATCCTCTACAGTAGCGGAGCAGAAGCATATTCTGAATTCGGATAGAGGAAGAAGATCGTTGAGATCAATCGATTGAGAACATCTCAAGAAGTCGATTCGTCATTTTTTGTTGCTCGGTGTCGCCTTGGATCAAGATTCCGTTAGGATCGTGATCCTCCGCCATTGTTGAATCTCACTTCTTGGACTGAATCAGGTGAAGGGGATTTGATCGAGTCAGAGGCAAGGAAATTTAGGCAGAAGGGATTGGAATCTGTTTTATTTTAAAAAAAGGATTGGACGTATAATTTACTTATATGGCCTTGTATTTAATTAATAAAAAATAAAAAAAATATTTATTAGATTTTATAAACCAAATTTTATTCATGTTTGGGTGGATCCAGGTAATATTTTGGGTCGACCCAGAGCAATAAGCAGGTTGACCCAGGCTTGCATCGTTCCGCAGCGTGTTGCGCGCTGTGGAAAGAAGTTATTTGCGCGCTGCGGAAAGAAGAATTGCGTGCTACGAAAAAAGCATGTTTCATTAAATTCGGAATGCAATTCATAAGGGACTATGCTGATTATCAATTCCATAATACATTTTTGTTTGTAATACATTTATCTATATTTTTAATATTTCTGTTTGTAAAGAAAAATTAGGCAGTTAAATAATTTTTTCGCTGTTAATTTTACAATTTTGATCAATATTTACATAATTTTGATATATAATCGTATATGTTGCAACATATTGATCCACTAATTTCACAAGTTTAACCGATAATTACATAATTTTGACACGTAAGTACACAATTTTGTCTGATGTTTATTGATAAGTGTACATTTTTTAACAATTTATCAACTAATTTCACGAGTATGTTTTATATTCGTACCTATTAACGTATGAAACCGCAAATTTCACATGCATGTTTTTATCCACTAATGTTGATTGATAATCGTACATGTTTTAACATATGAACTCACTAATTTTACAAGTATGTTCTATAATCGTACATGTTATAGCACATGAATCCGATAATTTCACAAGTATTTTGACATATAATCGTACATGTTTTAACATATGAATTCACTAATTTCACAAATATGTTATATAATAGTACATGTTTTAACATATGAATCCGCTAATGTAACAAATATGTTATATAAACATACATGTTTTAATATATGAATCCAGTTATTTAACAAACTATAACATTAGTTAGTATAACATTAGTTAGTATAACATTAGTTAGTATAACATATATATCCATTATTTTTCAAGATTATGTTGTATGATTATAAATATTGTAACATATTAATCGATCAATTTCACGATTATGTTATATGATTATACATGTAAAATATTAATCGACTGATTTCACGATTATGTTATATGATTATACATATTGTAACACATCAATCAACTAATTTCACGATTATGTTATATGATTGACGATTACGACTAAATGTTGACCAAGCTTGGTCAGACCCAAGCATGTGTTTGAATCGGCCCAAGCACATGGTCAGACCCAAGTAAGCATGTGATTGGGTCTAACCTACTATTGCAAAGCTTTGAATGAGGACATACAAACTTTTTTGGTAGACCACATAAATTTTTTGATAGACCACGTTAGATCATATAAATTTTTAATACATATATAAATGAATATAGTTGATCTACCTCATTGATATATATTTATTAGACTGTATCTCAGATAATAAAACTACATGAGTAGATCCGTGCCTGAAAGAGATTGTCGATAATTATATAAGTTTGACAGATAATTATATAATTTTGACTCATAATTACATAATTTTATCCAATGTTCATTGATAATTGTACATGTTTCAACAATGTATCCACTAATGTCACGAGTATGTTCTATAATCGTCCATGTTTTAACATATGAATCAACTAATTTCACAAGTATGTTATATGATTATACATATTTTAACATATGAATCCACTTATTTCACAAGTATGTTGATCCATAATCATACATGTTATAACATATGAATCCAATAATTTCATAAGTATGTTGACCTATAATCCGCGGATTGACACTTGACTCGAGATATAAAAAGATTATCGATAATTATATAAGTTTGACCGATAATTATATAATTTTGACTCATAATTACACTATTTTGTCCAATGTTCATTGATAATTGTACATATTTCAACAATCCACGAGCATGTTCTATAATCGTACATGTTTTTACATATGAATTTACTAATTTCACAAATATGTTCTAAAATCATACATATTTTAACATATGAATCCGCTAATGTTACAAGTATGTTGACATAGAGTCATATATATTTTAACATATGAATCCGTTAATTTCACAAATATGTTATATAATCGTACATGTTTTAACATATGAATATGTTAATATCACAAGTATGTTCTATAATGATACATAATATATGAATCCAATTATTTCACAACTATATTATATAATCGTACATATTTTAACATATGAATCCGCTAATTTGACAAGTATGTGATATAACCGTACGTGTTTTAACACATGAATCCGCTAATTTCACAAATGTATTCTATAATGATATATGTTTTAACATAAGAATCCGTTAATTTCACAATTATGTTCTACAATGATACATGTTTTAACATATGAATCCAATAATTTAAGAAGTATGTTTTAACCGCTGAAGCTACTAGTTTAACGATTTTGATATATAATCTTGCAAGTTATAACATATGTATCCGTTATTTTCACGAGTATGTTATATAATGATACATATTTTAATAGTTGAATCCACTGATTGAACGATTTTAATATATAATCTTTCAAGTTATAACATATGTATATCCTATTTTCACGAGTATTTTATATAATGATACATGTTTTAATAGTTGAATCCACTGGTTTAACGATTTTAATATATAATCTTTCAAGTTATAACATATGTATCCGTTATTTTTACGAGTATGTTATATAATGATACATGTTTTAATAGTTGAATCCACTGGTTTAACGATTTTAATATATAATCTTTCAAGTTATAACATATGTATATCCTATTTTCACGAGTATTTTATATAATGATACATGTTTTAACCGTTGAAGCTACTAGTTTAACGATTTTGATATATAATCTTGCAAGTTATAACATATGTATCCGTTATTTTCACGAGTATGTTATATAATGATACATGTTTTAATAGTTGAATCCACTGATTGAACGATTTTAATATATAATCTTTCAAGTTATAACATATGTATATCCTATTTTCACGAGTATTTTATATAATGATACATGTTTTAATAGTTGAATCCACTGGTTTAACGATTTTAATATATAATCTTTCGAGTTATATAATCCACTAGCCTCGTTTTCGGACAACCAAAATACAGATATGCTTTCAAATCTTGATCATTCTCTATATAAATCGGTTGAATGTTGCACGACAACTCTAGAAGGTAACTCAACCTCAGGTTGGCAGACTCTTCTATTTTCCCAGCTCTATATAGTTCACGATTTAAATTTTCAAGAAGAAAAAAATCATCATATACTGGAATAGCAGCAAACTTTGAATTCGATCCGGGATTCCATTTATATACGTTTTCTTCACTCGCTTCCCATCTACCATCGAAATGAACAACGATTACCGTAGGCATAACCTACAAAATTCACATAAATTATAAGAATAAAACTATTTTAATCACAAAAAATAACAAGAACACTACATGATCTGTCTATGATATACCCATGGTCAACCAAAAGAGTTCTGGGTACAAAATAACAAGAACTACCTATGGTTAACCAAAAGAGTTTTGGCCATGAATTCTAGGTCAACCATGGTCGACCCAAAACTCATTGGGTTGACCCAAGGCTTGGATCACCCTGGGTCGACCCAAGGAACCCCCAAGGTTTTGGTAGCTTGGGTTGACCCAAGCTATGGGTTTACCCAAAGCTTGGGTCGACCCAAGCCTTGGGTTGACCCAAGCTTGTGTCGACCCATTCCATTTTTATTTCTTGGGCGAAACAGAGGATATCTCGATCGGGGAAGAGAACGGGGAAATCCCATATGACCCAATATTTCTGACAAGTCGCACTATACGTCAACCCAAGATGCATCTTCCTCTCCAGGAATTCGGAAAGGTACTTTTGGAACACCAATAGGCATTGATTAAAAGAAAAAAGAACTAAATACTCTATTTCACTTTAATATGAAAACGTAACGGGTTTTATTGTTTTTATAATATTGGCTTGGCTTTATCATAATTAATTTTATCCATCATAGATTAGAAAAATTTAGAAAGAAAGACAAAAAAAATAAAGGAAATTTTTGACGAATTAGGTTCTTTTGATGATAAATAAGAATGAACGCGTTTACTCATTGAAAATGGTATCAACCCCCCATTGCGTATTGGTACTTATCGAGTATAGAATAAATCTGCTTCTCTTTGTTCCTACGAACAGAATTGTTCAATTCAATTATTATGAACAGAATAGAATCAACTAGATTGAGTATCATACATGTAACGATTGGATAAGGAATCTTCACTCGTAGATCTATTAATGCAAAAACAGCGAATTGGAAAATAAGAGTCATGCTTTTAATCCTCCAAGATACCAACAAATAAACTATACAATTTGATCCCTTTATCAGACAAAAAATTGTAATAAAATACATCATCAAGGGATTTTATTTTAGTTTTACCACGAATCGATTGGACTTATTACTATCCCTTTCACTCGATTCGTACATGGAAGGGAAATGTAATTTTTGTTTTTTATTTGACAAAAGGGCATGCTGGATTCTATATATGGATAGATAGATTTGTAGATTCACACCTGAGATTTTTCTACATATAGTAGTGGCATCCACCCCCTATAGCCATGTTCTATTCGTAGGAATAAAATAAAAATTGTCTTTCGGAGAGATGGCTGAGTGGTTGATAGGGATCTAGGGTTAATGCCAATCAATTGGAACAACTTCGTAAACGTATCTTATATAATAATATAATTATAATCTAATATAGAATTAGAAAAACACAATTTTGAGATTAAACTAATCAATATTTATAAAAGATCGTTTTTGCATCAATCCAAAGCTCCAAAAGGGTTTTATGAGAATCAAAAGGTCCGTTGAGCGCCTCGTGGCTATGTCATAATAGATCCGAACACTTGCCCCGGATCGACTTCCAGATCATAATTGTTCTAGTAAAGAACTAAAGAAAAGAGATTGGATTGATGATAAAATAGAATCCTGGTTCGCGAACAGTGATTCGATTGATGATGAAGAAAGAGAATTCTTGGTTCAGTTCTCCGCCTTAACGGCAGAAAAAGGGATTGATCAAATTCTATTGAGTCTGACTCATAGTGATCATTTATCAAAGAATGACTCTGGTTATCAAATTATTGAACAACCGGGAGCAATTTACTTACGATACTTAGTTGACATTCATAAAAAGTATCTATTGAATTATGAGTTCAATACATCCTGTTTAGCAGAAAGACGGGTATTCCTTGCTCATTATCAGACAATCACTTATTCACAAACTTCGTGCGGGACTAGTACTTTGCATTTCCCATCTCAATCGGGGGCAAACGCCTACGAAAAGATCGCTTGGACTTAGACTTAAGAAAGGGTCGCTTGGATTTATCCATGGTTTGTTTGTTTAGTTTATTTCTTATTTTCTTATTCCGAAAATCCTATTTCTGAATTGTCATTTTAACCAAAAATAGGATGATTTAAATATGAATATATTCTATATAACGTGATTTTACCCCTTTCCTTGAAAGGCTTGGTTCGAGTTCGATCTATTATCTATTTCTTTATTTCCCCATGAATAATATGTTTGTAACAATAGGGGCAGAATTTTCTCAATTCTAATCGATTAGGGGTATTGTGCCGGTTCTTTTGAGTAATATATCTGGAAATGCCCGTTGATCCCTTCTTAACACCCTTTCGAATACAACCGGTACATTCCAAAATCACCATTCCTCGTGCATCTTTCCTCTTGGCCATGAACCTCCTTTGGATTTTTGATTTATTCAACTCTTCCATTTTTTTTTGATTCGAAACGAAGAAAAAGAAAAGAAGTTACTAACTTGAAATCCAATACTAAAAGCTAAAAATCAATTCAATTGAAGTAATAATAAAGCAAAGCTGTAGTAAAAAAGAAGTAAGACAAAGATCGTGTATTCTTAAAAAATGGCTCGGCGGTATGTTAACGAATTGGTCCACTACAGAAATGAGACTTCATAAGTTCAGGCACTTGAGGATGGAACAAAAAACGGGAAGACTCAACCGTCTTCCGAAAAGAGATGCGGCTTTGTTGAAAAGACAATTATCTCGCTTGCAAACATATTTGGGCGGGATTAAATATATGACAGGGTTACCCGATATTGTAATCATCGTTGATCAGTATGAAGAATATACGGCCTTGCGAGAGTGTATCACTTTGGGAATTCCAACAATTTGTTTAATCGATACAAATTGTGACCCCGATCTTGCAGATATTTTGATTCCGGCGAATGATGATGCTATATCTTCAATCCGCTTAATTCTTAACAAATTAGTATTCGCAATTTCTGAAGGCCGTTCTAGCTATATAAGAAATCCTTGATTAATAAAAATAACTTTGACTTCG